>NC_091753.1:47102002-47467002 GCF_043380555.1 Nothobranchius furzeri
TGAACACACACACTAAGGCAAACAAGACAGCGTAATGTTAGAGCAGGCATGCAGTTTAGGTCGGATTCCACTCATAGTTCAAACAATCCGTTCATACTTTCAACTTCTTCATCAGTCACCCTCGCCGTCAACTGTCACCTGTGAATTTGTCCCACATAGTTCTTTGTGTAGACACTCCACAGGTTGAGGGTGAATTTAAGTGAAAACCGAGCTCTAAAACTAAAGAAAACTTCACACTAACTTCTTACAGGAAGGTTTGAGACTAAACAAAGGTTTGGACGCAAGAACCATCAAAAAAATCCAGGTAGGAAAGTCCAGGAACATCCCCTTTTTTTTTGCAGAGTTGGCATTTTTCTCTGGCAGTTTCCAACTGATGACCTTTCTATTTTCATAGAAGGCCAGATGGAGTGAGAGTCTACAATGGGCTTCCATATTTTATTCCAAGTGTAGCCAGTATCAGCTGTGTCATGCTGCAGGAATGTCATGGTTCTCCTGACAAAGTAGGAGAAAGGTCACCGTCCTTTAGCTGTCTGACGCACACGCAAGCACGCACGCACACACACACACCAACGTGACTCAGAGTGTTTTGTCCTTCTACACTCTAGCACTTCAAAGAGCTGTTTGGCTATTTTAAAGAGTGTTTGTGTGTAAAAACTTCAATAATTTCCATTTTATTCCTTGTGGACAAGTTCCTGAAAACCTCTGATTCAAAATTAAAAGCTTTATTGTCATATGTACACAGTACAGAAACATGACTCCCTGTGGAATGAAATACTTATTCTGCTACCAACATGAGTTACCAGAAGAATAAAACAGGCAATTACAAGATAAAAACAAGCAGAAATGCAATAAAATTAGGGATGTTTGATATTTGTGTTTCTACTGATACTCTTAACTTCTGATACCAATACATGCGAGGTCCCCCTCATGTAAAAAGAAAAACTAAAATAATTTTAGTTATCTAACGTCACACATCAATCAAGTATACTTAAACTTCAAACATTATCTGAGCTAAATACCGTATGTCAAATTCTTCCTTTGAAGTTAGACCAATTGTGCCAAACAAAAATCAAAAAATTATACCTGAGATCTGTTACATTTTTGAGTTAGGAGGAGAAGTAGCTGAAGAGTTTGATGTGTAATATGTGCATGGTGTGTAAAAGTTGTGTTATAAATAAATAAAATAAAGTAAATAAACAATACTGATGCATTTCCTATTTTGCATTTTGATGCCAATGTTGGCCGACAATATCAAACACATCTAATAAAACTATCTAAATACAAACTGTAAAGAAGTGTGAACTATGCAGGTTTTCAGCTACACATGTATGTACAAATAATGTACAAGTTCAGCTGGTATGTAATCAATGGCTGTTAAATAAAATTATTTAATATTCTACGGTTATTTCAGATGGAATATTAGGAATTTCCTGCCACCTTTTGCAACTATCAGTGTTATATTTATGATAGTAAACAATCACACACCTTCATGTAAACAACTGGAAAATTTATGACACTTTTCAAAGATTTCAAAAGGAAAATCTCACAAATTGGGAGTGAATTTAGGAGATTGGAGCCTTTTCAAGCAGCTACACTATGGCTAGCTGTTAGCTTATTAGCTCTGACGCACATAAACTATAAAAACAGAGGCTGTTCAAGAAGCAATCTGCAACCGTTGTAGTAGTGACTATAGCTTTTACAGACAAAAGTATTTTAAAACGGCAGAAGCACTCCCTTAACCCCTTAGCATTCCAGCTAAACCCCATTACATTCAATAAACCTGCAAATTGAAAGGGTTAAGAATCTTTTGAGTCATAGTTGGTTTTAAGCTACAAGCCAGCATGTAATTCCACCTGATTAAAAAGAAATAACCAATGTGCGAATTACAAAGTAGACAAATAACGTCCCCCATAATAATCCATTCAATAACATTTAACATCACTTTTACATGATGACTCTGAACACAGACTGAAACATGCTTTGATGGCAGTTAGCAGTTGTTACAGTAGTATTAGTGACTGTTTTATAACAAAGTCAGGTCCTGAGCTCCACAAGCAGAGTGAGACGAGAGGCACAATATCAATGATGCAGCCACAGGGAAATCAGATGATTTTATTGGATGCTGAAAAACTGCACTACATTTAGTTTCACTGAAGGCGGGGATTCAAAGAATAAAAAACACACATTGTGTACCGATATGGATATTTTTATAAAGTGAAGTAAAACTTGTGTTTTAGAGACTTGAGCTGTGCATGTCCTCTCTTTCAAAAGGTATTTTTTGATTTTCTTGGACACAGGCTTACCTTCTGCTCCAATAGACACCAGCTTGACTCCCTTGCTGGCAATAAAATCCAAAGCTTTGTTCACATTGTTGATCTTGTGGACCCTCATCTTGCCTCGCTCTGGTTTGGGTAACCGCTCGCCTGGAGAAACCGAAGAATAAACGTGAGTTAGCTGCTGTGGTGAAGGGGGAGAAAGCGTTGCACATTTCCACGGGCTCAGCAGAACGACAAACCATCGGGGGGCTTAAGTTACAGCAGCGATGTCTGCATCACTCAAAAATGAATTGAATGTGAAAAAAGGAAGCCACATGCTCACCCTAATATCACTCATGGATGACTATTTCCAGATCTTTGACACTTCTCTAATTTGAGTGCCGTGAATGTGGAGTTACCTGAGATGACCTCCAGCAGCAGCATGAGTTTTAGTCCATCTCTGAAGTCCTGCTCGATGTTTTCGATCTGCGTACCAGCCTTCCTCAGGTGGGAGTTGCACCACGCCGTAAACGTCTACAAAAGTATATAGATATGACAAACCGACTATTAATAAAGTTTCAATAGCTTTCATTATAATGAATTCACCATTTTTGGAGGGGTTTTAAGTGGAAAGGGAAGGAAAGTCCACACAAAAAAGATTAAATGACAATTAAGTTTTAAGAATAGTTCAAGCTGAAAGAGGAGAAGGTGAAGTTGGAGAGTAAAAGTCAAATAACTAAGTTGTAAGACTGACTTCTAAATAATTTCATTCAGTCACAGAAACCATAAATAACCTCGACCACATCTTACAGAAGTACCAGTGTGTGCTCTAGATTTTCATCAAAAGCCACAAGTCAAGAAACGCTGCCAAAGACAACAAACGGATCCACATTAGTGAAAAATAAACTGAACAATGCCTGATATTTGTAATCAAATATCATAAACACACACACACATCTGGAAAAAGATGGTCGCCAGCACAAATCACACACATCAATGGTCGGTGGTGGGGGAGTTCCGTGCCTCTGGTTGGCCAGCATTTTTTTTAAATGTGTTTTAAATTATTTTCATTTTCAGAAAGCTTGCAGGATGGAGGTATACCCGCAACTGAGCAGATTTTCTACAAGCTTTGTCACGCCACTCTTCAGAAAGCTTTGTAGCACCACATAAATCAAAGCGCGCCAAAACACACGGATAAACTCATTGGGATTTAGCTCATTATGCTATTTAGGAAAAGAGCCATAAAAAGTCAAGTGGTCCAAACACGCCATGAGTGGGGTTCCTCTGAAGTAAAAGCTTTAAAATAATTTTATGGAGTTCTAGAACTTTAAAGGTCTGTAACCAACAGTGCATATTTAAATTAGGAATGTCATGATCGAAAATAGCCTAATAGTGTCTGTAGAAAAGTTTCAAACTGAAACTTGCATTTTCCTACTCTAGAAATCTAGACAACCTGTAGAAGTAGCATTTCATATTTCTTGCACTTTGAGGAGTACAAGATGAGCTCCAGATGAACACAAAAAAACTATTCAGAGAGAACATCTGTCCTCATGAAGCTCCCTAGATGGACTTCGGCAAGTCATATGTTTGTTACGAGTAACATCCCTACTTTTCATGCGCTTCTGAGGCTCTTCATGTACAAATTCATCTGCCGACTGAGTTTGTCAGCTAACGCGGTTGTTAGAGCTCTGTCATCTTTATCTTACAGTGACACGAGGTACTCCTCAGTCCTTTTTAAACATTGGAGCAACTGCCTATACGGTTTGTAATTAGAATGTGTTTGTATTTTATTTTTTATTTTTTATTCTTGTTATGGACATAGCCCTTGTCTGAAATAAAGTTTGATTGATTGATTGATTGTCTTACGAACATTTTGAACATTTTCAAACCCTAAGCAGCATGGCAGTAAGGTTTTGTGACTCATACAGGAAATTTGAGAACCTTCGCAAATGTTTCAAGACATTCTGGAAACTCCTTCGAGAATACCAGTTGTAATTATTAGTCAGCAGTCGTAGCTTAGAGAGACACTGGTTTAAAGGGAGACTAGGCAATTTTGGCTTGCTTTCAGAACCCCCGAGTGTCCGTTTGTAGAACCAAAACCTATCTTGCCGCTGTGTGTTCATCTTTTAAACACTTTAATCTGACAGCTGAAACGTTTCCCAGCTTTCCTTCATGTCTGGAGGGGTGATTCATCACTAATTTGAACAAATCAGCTTTCATGATCCAATGTTCATTGTCTAAAACATGCAGGAAACGTGCTGGAGCCGGACTGCAGCACCAAGTATGTATGCTCAATTTTTTAAAAGTCCAACAGACCGGACAGTGGACATTCTGGCCACAGGGGGTGATGGGGCTGGGTGGCATTTCGTTAACCCTGTAAAGGGTCATTTTAGCACATACTGGCTCAAGAAAACAAAAAAATATATGAAAAAGTTGCAAAGTATCCCTTTAATTATCCCTGCAATAACTTTATGAGAATCAAAATCAGGCGGAAGTGAGCACATTTGTGGGGTTTGCAAAAGAAATACACATTTTTATATATTTATATTTCAGGTACTCTTCAGGATCTGATCAATTAAAGGATGCGGGCGAGGAAGAAAAATATGTGATCCGAGGCACCCTGACGAGTATTTTTATTAGAGCAAGAAAAAAGAAAAAGCCCCAAAGTTAAGAAAGTCTTTGTTCGTTTAGATATTTCATCAACAAGGTACAACATTTTTTAAAAGTCACAAATACTGTTGATCTGAAAATAAAAATGGCATTTGTACCTCATGTACACTAAGAGGAAAACTACAGAATTTTTATTCCAGCTAAATTAGACAGCTAGAAAATGATCAAACTGTTTTATTGTTTATGAAACAATCAACGGTAAATAATCAGAACTAAAGGGTAAGGCTTTGATGAAACCAATGGTTAAAAAAAAAGACCAGTCAGTGTTTACAAACCCCACAGCAACAGAGAGAAAGCAGAAAAAAATGTTTCTGACACAAATGTCAGGACCACTTTGTAAGCAAAAGCATAAACATGTACACCTCCTGTGTCTGTAATGTCTCCTGTCCAAAAACATTATGACAGGGCACTGCTGACCTACCCGTCTCACCCCTCTCCCCACCATCACACACTAGCACAAAGCTCCCATTTAGCCCAGTGGATAATGGCACCCTTCAGCCCCCCTGGTGCTCTCCCCGAGCGCGTGACCCTCCCCCAGACGGGCTGATACCAACCCCCTCTTATCCAACACACTCACATGTGGACCCCCCTTTCTGAAAATGGACATAGGCCGTGGGGGGGCACATTTCACATAAGCAAAGTTGGTGGGCAGCAGAAAGACAATAGGCTGGCTGCCATATACAAACAAATACACCAACAATGCAACAGGAAGTGGCACTGCAATGACAGGAAGTTTCAGCTCCATTTAACCGGAAGCAGACAATCTGTGAAGATGCATTAATCACAAAACTGGAGCCACAAAACCTCATTTGTCAGCAACAACTTTGAGTCATTTATAGTCTGTTTTTATTCAAATGTTACTGTAAAGGAATTTGGAATTTTTAATAAAACAGTGACTCAATTTTTATTTCATTTCAAAGGTGATGGATTTTGCAAATATACGCCTGAGTATTAAGCTGTGACACACATTGAATAAGCACTATCAGGTAGAACTGTCTAATATACATACAATTTTAAATATGATTGATGCATTTGTATTTACAATTTATAAACTCTTGATTTCCTGCTAAACGTATACCAAATAAGACATTGTTTCCTTATTTCTTAAAGTTTTTGAATGCATTTTCCTTCAGACTACCACCTTTGCTCGTCCTATTTCAGAGACATTTTTCTTCCAGATACCCATGTGGCACTTTGACTGCTTCCTCGGTCTGTTTGTTTCCCTTTTACAACCTTCCAACTTTGTTTGTACTTTATCCAAACTTTAAACACAGCTGACTTGAGACAGTCAGCATGTTTGGCCACAGTCTGTGCTACTTTACCTTCTTGTAGGGGTTTTCAAGTCATTTGCATTGTTTCAGCTGACAGATCTCAAGCTGGGGCCATGCTTCCTGTCAGTCAGTGAGACCTAACAGCTCATTAAGGTCTGCAGGCAGACCTTTTAAATGCTGGTTAATTTCAATATTTAAACTAGTGAATCAGAATCAGCAGAAGAATGTGGAAATCCCTACAAATGTCCTTTCATGATCGGCCAAAGTTTGCATGAATTGAAAGATGAAGCCCAAAACATAAAAAATGGACCACTCATTTCATTTAGATCACCATTCTTGTCCGAGTTATCAGAATACAACTTGTAAAATCTTTCATTTGAACATCCAAATTTTAAATGAAAGACTAACAAGCGTTTCTGGGACATATTTAATTTAGCAAACATTTTTGAGGAAAGTTATTTTACCCTCCTATTCTCAAATATAAATGCCACATTTTACTCTTCGGGTTAATTTGACCCCAGACAAAAACAGATTAATGCAAATGTGTGCAGCTCTTCGAAAATTATCATCATAAAAATGTTTTGCTTCATTAGTTGTCTCCATCAGATTAGGAAAAGCCATGAATTATGAAGCCAAAAAAACAAAAACAACTAAAACAACGTTAAATTACTTTTTATGATAAACACTGAATGGCGTCACATCAACAACAAGGAGGGTTCAAAAGAGTGCATATCAGTCAATAGTTGTATATAAAAGTACAAAGGGAAACCATGCATAAAATATGAATATAATTTCAAAAGTTATGAAATTACAAAAATGCTCTTTACAGGTGGCGTACAGTTTCTTACAAGAACAAGCAACTGAGTGACTGGTATAAAGTATAAAAATTATGTTAGATACAGAGCTGCCTCGGTGATTTTAAATTTTTATTAAAGTTTCCTCACTGGTGCAAAGAACACCAAAGGTTTGCATGAACAGAGCAGCTTTATAAAAACTACTGTTGTGCCTCGGGGGCTGAAGACAAAGTAAAGAAATAAAAACGGGTTTAAACGTGCTGAGTCACCACCGCTATGCAACATGTTAAGACATTATAATTTTTGTGATATATCCTCTCCAGGGTTAAACCTCAAGAAAACTTTAGTCTGGTTAGACCTTCATATTGTTAAGGCTTTGGAGGGTAAAACGTTAAAAAAAACTATTATTTAAATCGAGTTTTTGTTAACGACTGGCTGTAAATAAAGAAATCTAGACTGGTTGTGCTGCTGGTTGGACTCACTGAGCTTTACAAATCTGAGACATGCTGAGTCTGCAGAGTTAATGTTTTAACATCAGGTGAAGCATATGACTAATAAACCATAACTTAAAATGTCACCAATTTTACGCCATGTGACCTCATGTGATATATCGCATCGTCTGCCTCAGGCTCTTAAACGGCTTTCAAATGGGGGGAAAAAAATCATTTTTAGTTTAAGTACACTTCCTGTAAACAGATCCAGCTTTAGTGAGCTTCAGTGAGTAATCTGCTTAAATTAAAAGTAAACTGGGGAATCCTGTTTAACCTGACCGTATGTCGGCTGTTAGATGGGATCAGAGCAGAGGAACTCTGACCTTAGCTGAGGACGAGGATAATGAGCTGAAGGACATGAAAGCTGGATCCGACTTCTAAGGTGGTTTTGCATTTTAGGCATGACGCTCAAGCTCTTATCCTCTGCTGTCTTATATAACTGCTTCAGCTGCGGTGAAAAACAGTTTTTAATCCCTGCTGTATGCACCCGCCTCCGTCATTTTATTACCCTAAACTGTAATCATGCTGACCTTTCTTTATGGCATTTTTTACAGACTAGTAAACTTTGGAAAAGTTTAACAAAATACCAGAAATCCCTTCGGATTAAATCCTCATGTTCAAAGCTACTGAGCTGAAGGTTAGGATTTCTTGTGTAAAATAATACAACACATCTGGCTAGTCTGAATAAACAGCTGTGCAGTCTAAAGTTGTAGCAAGTATGCATGTCCCCCCCCCCCCCCCCACCCAGGTCTTTTCGTAGCTGTGATGAAACTCAAACATACTTCCATACACTCGTTCCCACAACAAAATGGTACCACTGCAACATTTTGTGTTTCTGTACTCTCAGCAACATTTACCTTTCAATCATGGCTCAGTGTTGATCCACAGAAAGGAATGGAAGGGTTGCACAACTGTCAAACATATTATTACTGAGAGGGTGTGGCAGAATTCAAGTAATGTGACAACCACAGTTAGTTGTAGTATTAGGAATCAAACAAATCCAAGTGTCAGGTCAGTATGCCAAGACCTGGACAGAGGAATCTGTAAAATATGGATGTTAAAATCCGGCCAGGAACCTGTTTCTTATTGGGAAATCTGAAGGTTCGACTGCACTAGGCAATTTACAAGACAAACCTGCTTTCTCTTTTTTTTTTTCCTAATTTAATACCAGACTTCATAAAAAAACTGTTTTTCCCCAAGAAAACTTGTTTGCCTGCTGCCTAATTTACTGGTCGAGACTGTACTAGTAATGTATAGTTTTGCAGTTTAAATTACCACAACTGATAGTTTACGCTAGCAAGGTAACTAACATCAATTATGGAGGCTAAAAATCTAAGCTTTCCATTAATGTATAGTGAATTATGGTAATGTAACAGTATTTCTGTCTGAGAGGGTGGAAATACTCTTGACCCCTATTTCACACTGGAAGCATCAGGGTAGTGAAACAGCAGCGGAATGGTTTACTCGCGATTTTTGCTGGGTGCCAATTACACACCGGAAGAATCTCAGCCGGCGAGCGGCTTCTCTGCCGTCATCCTGGCTGGACTCACAGGATCACAAAATCTTTGGAGATTTCCGCCAGCCTTCTCACTTAACTTGCAAGATCACTAAATGCCTCAGGACTTCAAAGGTCACAATTTGATTATGTCATCCGCCATTAAACCAAACACAAGGAAATCACATTTGACATTGCAGTTTGATGTCATATATGATGTTCCTCTCCACTGCCAGGAATGAAGCCAAAAAATCACCGCGGCACTTCTGGAATGATGCTGGGACTAAATAATCTGTTAGGTCAACTGTTCTGAAGTAATGTACACATATATGAAATTGCATAGCTGCAATAGTCTTATTTTGAACATTACCGGGGGAGGGGTTACACTGAAACAGTATAAGTGAATCCTATCTAACCTTATGTTAACTGTGAAAATTGTCGTGTCCGAGAAGCGGCTTGTGGCAAAAATAGAACCCAATCCCATCTTTAACGCTGTGGCAAAGCTTGCCTCTTCTGAAAATCTCCACGTCATGTCTGGTTATAATCACCCCCATTGACTATAATGGGTTCTAATTGAAGCAGTGAGGTTCCGCTGCCATTCCGCGTCACTGATACTTCCAGTGTGCGGCAGGCGTGAGTCAGAGAAGAACAGGCTGCAAAAAGAATGCGTGCTTATTTGTGTATTTCTGCGGTTATGGTTTTTGCGTCATAAATTAATTTTAGTACTGTAAATAACAGGGCTAATATGATACACTGCAATTCTAAGGTCGGATGATATTTTAAATTTTAGGCTGAATTTTATTGGAAAACTCAAACCAGAAGTTTTCAAGACACATTCAGCGTCATCGCGAGACATTGTTCTGTCAGAAAGAAGGTTGTAACTGCTGCCACCTAACAGTCGGAGTTTAAATTGCACTCCATAAAAGAAATGCAGTAAATTTTAATTCTAAAAAAAATGAGTAAAGCTATCCACTATTTTCAAACATCTATTCAGTATCATAACACAAAATATGATTTTTTTCTATGCATCGATATTTTCTTACATCCCTAGAAAAGAGGATTGTAGATTTGCAAACTGTGATTATATTATTCTTTTCCATACTTTAAGACTTGTACACAAAATTCAAGACTTTAAGGTATTGAAAACATTTCAAAATTCCATATTTGTAAGACTTCCCGAAACGTATGCAAGCACCCTGTCTTCCACGCATTTACTTGCTAACCTTTCTAAAATACAGAGTAAGAAATTTCATTATGCCTATGTGTCCAAGCACAATTGGTGTTTGTCATTTGAAGTGTTTCATAAAAGATGCTACGCGTGCGTGTGTGTGTGTGTGTGTGTGTGTGTGTGTGTGTGTGTGTGTGTGTGTGTGTGTGTGTGTGTGTGTGTGTGTGTGTGTGTTTTAACCTGTTTTTATATGCTTAAGTGGATAAATATAAACTTTTAATCTGTAGTATGTGGACATTTCCACATTGTGGGGACATCTGGCTGGTCCACACAATGACTAAATACCCTTAAATGTGGTTTTAGAGGTTTGGTGTGAATTAACTTTTGGTTTAGGTAAGGGATGCGCCTTTTGCAAAATTTCTTTAATCGGTTATTGATGCCCCATAGCGGTTAACAGCCGGTTAACCGGAATATATGTGCGTTTAATTTGTGTATCGGTCTGATCTGTAATCTTTGGTCCAGTCAGATCAGAGGAAATCAGTTGTATGTCGGCCAAAATTAGACCAATTTTGAAACTTTTTGACTCTTCTCACTTCCCAGACCTTTTCAACACCTATTTCAAAGACTTAATAATCAGATTTAAAACTGCATACACGTCATAACTGCATTAATAGCATTGATCTCGTACACACACGCACACACACACTCACAGAAGGGTGTGTCTATTGAAGCCTGAAAAGAATGAACCAGGTTGAACACCGTTATTGCAAAACTGCCCTAAACTCCCTGCGTGACGCCAGCAGTCCGTGGGTGTGTGTGCTTTCTAGATCACACACCCTTTTTCCTGTCCAACACCGATGAGCTCATTATGAAAGCAACTCCTCGCTTTGACTGTGCCGTCAGCCGTGAGGTTGTGCTGAGATGACTGCGCTGTTACACACCTTTCAGCAATGATCTAAAAATTCACGTCCTGTTTGAGTTCATCATCAGAATGATTCATGCATTCCCAACGACACAGAAAACCGAAACATGGACTGCAAAAACACACTCTAGTTGTCGGTTACACTTTATCACACCTCTTGTTGGCAGCTGTCAGCCAGTTTAACTGGCTTCAGACAGGTGTGAACCTGCAATGAGGTGAGCTCAGGACAGGACAACGTGGCTGTTTCACTCAAATGACAAATGTGCTAATCAGTCTGATATCATCATAGTAATGACATCTTGTGTCAAATATGCATGCTGGTGACATTTCTTCACCTTTTTGCTTTCTCCAGGTTAGCCTCAAAAAGTTAATTAATAAAATGTCGAGAATACATCTTTATTTCAACACCTGTCTCACAGGTACTTTGGTGTCTTTTCAGCTTGTTGTTCACCTCAGACTTTTGCAACCTGCTGCATGTTGTGACATGTTGCAAAAAGAGCAGTTAGGAAGTATGTTTGTAAATTTAAAAAAGTCCCTTTTCACAGAAAATAAAATGCTTTTCAGTCACAACATGTTACAAAGGTCTCAAAAACTTCTGAAACTAAATCCGAGGCTTCCTGTGTGTCAAAAGTGTAGTGGTGGCATTTGGCATGAATGTGTATTCCATTGTGTTTTTGCCAGTATTTGTTAATGGCATCATATAATCATCATGACAGGAGCTTTAGCTAGTCAAGGACGTAAGAAAGTTAAGTTAGGGTGAATAGAAATCCAAACCCCCCACCCCCAAAAAAGGGGAAAAATATTTTCGCAATAGTAAAACTTTTATTTCCGGATCTTCTGGCAAGATGTTCAACCTCAAGGAAATTGGACAGCAGCATACTGACTGGACAGGCTGCACCAGACTCAGCTAGGCCAAAACCATGCTGCCCTGGCCCTGACACTGAAGTTCAGATGTTGGTTTTCTCTGGCAGGAAGGCTCCTATTTTTTGACGCCAGCAAATTAAAAAAGGGGTTGTGCCTTGCTACACAGCAACACTCAAGTTCTGATCCACAAGTTAGCTTTAACAGCTGCTAACAGCAGTTTTCTATCCATCTTCACATAAAAAGTTAACCATTTCTATTGCTTTCTTTATGTCACTATACAGAGCACTCCTAACATCCAAGTATATAATTAATTCAGTGTTGAAAAAAAGTCTCTGGGGTTGTATTTAAAAGTCATAACTGCACTAAATATTTCAATTTTCTCCCAAATCCTTGTCAGAAAGAGAAATAACATTTTCTCTTTCCAACAAGAAAAGGAAGAACCCACAATCTAAAAACACCCAGCAGGATAGATTTCAGAGCTCTCTGGGTTAATGCAGGCTCATACAAACAGTGCTGTAACAGGATATTCAGTCTGCTACTGTAGAGACACAGGGCACGAACAGGACACCGTCCTGCAGGGGTCACAGTGTAACCTGGGAGGTTTTATAGTTTGACGTATAAAAAAACTCCGGAAGAAACAGCCTCAAGCGTAACGAGCAAAACAGCTGTTGGAGCAGTGCTGTAAAGACATTCAAATCAACACAATAGGAAGCTTTCCTGACTGATGAAGAAAAAGTGAAAAAAGCAGCAAATAATTTTTTTTAAAAAATATGCAAGTCCAAGAGGTCCTTTAACCATTTGTGGAGGGGTGGAGCTGAAAGGGGAGAGGAAAGAGCCCTGCAGCAGGGGTAGCTCTGGTCTCATTATCTTCTCAAGTCTGGACAGGTGATCATTAACATGTGTGCACAAACACATACACACACAAATGGAGGGCACACCCCACACACACACACATACTTCATGTGCTGACAGGTAGTCTGTAAACTAGAGCTGTAGTGTACCAAAAGGGCACACAAACACACACCTCCCACAGCGAGCAGACAAATGTGTAATTGTTGTGTACTTCTTGGCCAACCTAATGCCCTTAGATATACCGTTATGTGAGTCAACAACTTCAAGCAAACTGTTTCTAACAAGCTTCATCGGCTGTGCCCAGGCAGATGTTCAGCTCTCTGGAGGTACCTTAATATAGCAGCTAAGAGAAACAAAGGAAAGGGAGGATTAAGGAGAGGACACAAGGGGAGGGGAGAGGAAATAGGGGAGGTGATCAAATGAGGGAGAAGAAAACAGAGCAGGACTGATAAAATGTGGGAAAGACGAAGACAGCCCATGGTAACAAGGCAGAAAAAAGGTCAGCCTCTCAGCATTTTTTTCTTTCAAATGTCCTACAAAAAATTAAACCAACTTCAGAGTATATAATGGAAACTTTGGATTAAAAAAACAACTTCAAGTAACAGTTTCCCACACCGTTACCCTACTGGTCGAAAGTGGAATTACAACTGTTGTAAACAACCATGCTGCAGCCTGCTGTAGCTAGCGCCAACAACAAGCTAACACTAACATGAGCCAACTAAAATCCAAATAAACCACAAAGTAAAAAAGATCCACACTGTTGGACACAAATACTATTACTTACAAGTTCAGTAGCAACAAAGCCAGGCCACCATCAGTCTGGGATTTTATAGCCTTCTTTATCTCCCTCAAACCGTGCCGATGTTCACTCTGGTTTTAGCTCTTTGCACTCGCCTCCAAATACATTACTGACTTTTACTTCCAGGCTCCACCATGATGCCCACAGAAAAAGCAAACTTCATTTTCTTCTTCTTGTGCTTTTTAATGATAATCAGGAAACTGAAAATGCTAATCACTAGCATTACAGCTAACAGCCATAAGGTAGGTGAAGAGTGCCCCTATAGGCTACTTACTTTCCACAGAACTATCAAGTGTGTATTTTGGTCAGTAGAGGGCTGCAGAGTGGTGTCAGATATGAAACTGGTCAAGTTTCCAACTAAATCACTGAGATTAATGTTAAACTCTAGTTTAAAGTTTAAAAAAACTGTTTTTTCACCCCAGCAAGTCCTGAGATGTGAGGGGGTGAATGTAGGTTCACAGATCAGTAAATGTGGGATAAAGAGGTTTTAAAAATAATTTGATAAAAGGAGAGGAGGGATGTTTATCAAAGTCGTATGAAATGAGAGGAAAAATATTCATTTCAAAACAAATTGTTGTAGTTTCTGATTTTTCTCTCTCCTGAAGAACAAACCTAACGTCCTAATGTCCAACTGTAGAGCACAGCTAAGAAGAATACTTGCAAAAGAGTTGCATTTTTGTATCCCACCAGGGGAAAACACACACGCGTGTGCACACATACACACTATTTAGATGTTTTGTGACAATTCAAGTACCCAGAATATACCTTTTTAACGTAAAGCAGGT
Organism: Nothobranchius furzeri; assembly: GCF_043380555.1. Taxonomy (NCBI): domain Eukaryota; kingdom Metazoa; phylum Chordata; class Actinopteri; order Cyprinodontiformes; family Nothobranchiidae; genus Nothobranchius; species Nothobranchius furzeri. The sequence goes on from NC_091753.1 coordinate 47,116,369, forward strand.
CAGTTTGGGTCATTCCCAATTAAAGATGCTGCATTTATCCTAACTTGATTAACAGTAGAGAGAATCCAACCATGATCTCCCTGAGCTACCTCCATTAGTTTTCTCCTCAGACGTCTTAGCACCTGGGAACCTTGTGTGTAATTTCACCAGTCAAAACATGTTTCGTTCTAAATAACTTTGTGTGGTGTTTGTTAACCTGCCGACGACGTTTGCTGGCTTCCAGAAGCTGCTTGGATACTTTAAAGATGAAGAGAAAGGAGAGGAAATTAAGAATGGAGGAGTAGGATGAGAGAAGGGAGGGAAGGGGTGAAATGTCAACTCGTGAATACTGTCTCATTTATTTATGTCTCTTCCTGTCTTTGTTGCAAAAAATAACGAGTGGGATTGCACTGGTGAAACCCATTTTAGTTAAGCTTTTCTCACAATGAAAGTTTTTTTTAAAGAATTTATGTAAAATATCAAAAAACAAACTTTTTTTTTACAGATTATAGAAGTTCCAAGATTTTTCTAGAAGGGGAAACTTTTTTTTTCTTCTTACTCACTGAAAACAAATATTTCAACATTAAATGAAGACATGTGCTGATGTGTGTCAATAAAAGCTTCTGTTGACTTGTTGCTTCACTCGAACTAACACAGTCCAGTGTTACATAAGTGTGTTGACAGTTCATTTCTTCATGCTCTTAACAGCTTCTACAAAAACATTTAACCCCCATAAGTGCTAGAGTCTAGCTTATGATACACAAAAAATTAACTAATAAAGGTTTGCTGAGTTTTACAAAGCTGACCAAGTGGTTTTGTGATGGGATAAACAAATTAATTACAAAAGATTATTTTTCCACAGAGCAATTCTCAAGGAAATTAATTAAAATTAACTCAGAAACAGTTAATCCTTCAAAGTATGTGCAACAAATCTGCCGCCAAAAAGGCCAGGTCTAGGAACAAAGTAAAAAAGAAGTTTCTTCCTAAATACGTAATAAGTGTATCATGCTGAGAGGCAATAAGCTGAGGAGCTAACGGGGTAAATACCACCCAGTGAGTTAACGGATGGCATTGATGTTTAATGGGAAAAATGGAACTTTTCATTCAATATTCACGTTCCAACTCAGGTTTGTGCGCAGATTTTATTTGATAAAAACTTTTCTTTTTCCCATTCAAGAAAACCTTGATTTGTCAATTGTTTTAATTCCTCCATTCCAGCTCAGAGAAGGGGCGGGGGATTTACTTTACAGGAAATCTTTGTGGGATTAAATGAAGTGAAGAGAGACGATAAATGAAAGAGGGGGCTCTCCAGCCTTGATCCTGCACAATCTTTAAGAAGACACCAAAATTAGAGAACTAAAAAGCACTAAATGTGAGAATTTTTCCCTTCCCTGATAGATTACATACTGCTTTAAGACAAATGAAAAATACTATCGTTTCCACTCTGTGGCATTCATGGCGTCGTCTTATGTAGAAGCCACAAATATCCAAGTCTATATTGTTAAGATTCATGTGTCAATGCTACTGAACAAGACAAAAGATGACAAAGAATGCTTGCTACGCTCCCCCTCCTCCAACTCCTCTTTCGAGTACATCCCTAGACTGTGCCTTCTTTTTACAACCAGTGAACCCTGTTTCCTTCCTCATTCCACCACCATCTCCTGATTAATCTCAGCTCTTTCAATGTACTTTTACTCAAACCATCAATGGCGACTGAAATTAAAGTTGATTGTGCATTTTAGCTCACAAAAACAAGTAGGGTGAGAGAAAAGCGAAGACTTCAGTTAACTCTGCTAAAGTTTAAGTTTGACAAATCTGTCTTTTCATCAGAAACACAAAGCACGTTTTTCATTCCCATTTCTTCAAATTATCTTTCTTTGAGATTTTAAGGTCTCAAAACTGTGTATAAACCAGTTATCTAACCAGTTTGCTGTAAAACATTGACTTTTCCGTTGGTTTGGGGGGTCCTCCTAAAGGTCCAAAGTGACTACTTTTTTTAAGAGGCTGTGAACTGACACGTGTGGTTCAAATGAGGGAAATAACATAATAAAGTGAGAGAAATTACATTGAACAATCTAATCAGAAAGGAGGAAAGTTGGTGTTTCCCTCCAATTCTGTCCGTTTCACTCAAACTTTCTTTCCAGTACTTCAGCAGTTAACTAGTTCACTTCCTGTCTTTAGAGGCACAGCACAAGAAAAGGCTGGGGCGAAGGATGTCCATTTTAATTCTCCAGGGCAGGCACTCAACTGCTCAAGATGTAAAACATTAACATCTGAGCAACTGGTAAAGATCCACTATCCCAACATTCACAGCTTCCTGACAGATCATGAGAAATCCCAACTGTAGTAAGCTCAACAAGAAAAGTTAACGGAAGTTCGTAAAAGTCTGCAATGCTGCAACGAGTCAAAAGAGCAATGTGACAAATATAAAAAAGTGAGGTCCATCTGAAGAAAAAAAAACTTTCGTGGAGCCAGCATGCAACCAAGCTGTTTTCAACAAGCCTCTGCGTCAGCACACTGGGTCAAATTGTGTTTTAGGGTTCTTTTATCTGCATGTCAGAACCACAAATAAAACACTACTTTCACACATGCATATGGAACATTTAAAATTAGCATCAACAATTAAGTCAGACATAATTTAAAACTGAAAAGAAGGCTTTTCTGTCCACATATATCGTCTCATCTACATGCATCAGTTGCACCCCTTAGTCCTTAGTGTGATCTCTGGTGCTAACTAAGAGAATAACTAAAACTAAGAAGTAAAGTAAGGCAATAAAAAGGTCTATATAACCCTCAAACTCCGTGGTTTGTCATCCAACTTAGCAAAAAACACCTGCTTGTTCATTTAAGGTATTTTTTCAATACATTGTACATAAACCTATCATTTCTAGAATTTATTCATCGACTGTAATACATTTGATCCATATAAGTAGCTGTTAGCAACTTATTTACCACTAGTTACCATTTAATATCTAAATCATTTCATTTTCTTAATCATGTTAAACAAAAAACTACACGTCCTATTAGGTAGAAAATTATGCAATACTATTTTCTATTTCAACTGTTAACTAATTATTTTGTGTGTTGTCTTTTAACTGTCATTTATTAACCATTACTTTTGTACCTATACAGCACGGTGGTCAGCTGTCATGCTGTGTTCTTAAATGTGCTTTAGAAATAAATACTGTATGGTACTGTACTAGCTAGTCATTTTTCCTCGTTTGAATATTTTTTTACATGCTTTTGGTTAAATCCCCTTACCATTTTTGAGTAGATAGCCTAATCCAGCCCACATGCAACCTGTTACACACTGTTAATTATGTGTTATTGAAAAAAAAAATCAAACCATTTCAACTCTTTATCACACTATCAGCTAATATCAGTTGGTAACTTTGTTTCAACAAGCAAATTTGACTCAGACAGTTTAGTCTGAGATGTCGGTAACCATTTATCACTATTAGCCCACAATCCCACAAACACAATTTCACAACCATGTTGTTTATTTCCCACTGTTGGCTAATATTTCCTAATAACAACTGTTGCCCAAATGCTACACACAGCGGTGGTATTCTAACTATCATTGAGCTCAAAAAACAAATACTTAAGCACACAAAGAGCAAATTCATCCTTTTGAAAATGTTGAAGGTAGGAACACTTTTACAGCCACAGGCCTAACCATCTACTGATAAGCTTCCTTATTATCCCACATGTTTGTTTTTATTGAATCACTTTGAAGATCACCTAACTGATAAATGTGATATCCACAACAAATTAGAAATGCACCAATATTAAAATTTGGGCTGATATCAATATTTGATATTAATACTGCTGTTATAGCCAATAACAGACACAGAAAAGACGAGCACAACACCTACATTGCTTATCTCCTTCAGTTGAACAGCTCCACAATCCTGCATCCCCATCACTGTCATGATCAAAAATTACGCTAAATCAGGTCCTGAGAACACTCAGGGAGAAGCATCCAACTTCTTTTTATCAGTGCTCTATAGAACGTGTGATGTCATATGGCATTCTGGTGTAGTGCTCTGCAGTGGACAGATGGACACTACAAAAAATTGTGCAAAATTCTCAAATTACCGCTTGCCTAAAAAAGTCACAGCCTCCTTAAAAGGTGTGGAATACTAATTTAATCAATACATTTAGAATGGTCTGTAGTTTGAATGCCTTGTAAGTTGTACTCAGGGGAAACAAAGCTCTGGTGCACCATTTTCAGAAACTAGAAGTGTGCCACATCAGAGCTGAGCTTCAGATGACATCATTTAGAGTCTTACTTCCTGATATTTGGACATCTCGCCTCTGACTGGCCAACTGTAATGCAACTCTAACACTGTTTGCTTTGCAGTGTTGATGTTTGATCTCCACAAATAACCCGAGCCTGATGAAGTTCTATTGTGTGGTGGAGTTATAAATGCTAACAGCTTCATTCTTTGGATGCTAAATCAACAGCCTTCCCAACCGCGACTGTAGGGTTGGGTATCGTTTGATTATGAACGATTCCGATTCCAATTCCTCGTTTCGATTCCAGTTCCTATCGATTCCCGATTCCGATTCTTTCAAGACATTCCATGTTTTAAATGAGCTAGCTAACCACAGGTCCTACTTGATGAAATAATCTCAACTTTAACATGAATTTTAACTCTATGAACAAAAACATCACCTTCATTTAGACAAAAACATGTTTTGGAGAAAAAAAGAAAAAGACTTGCAGCGCAATCAGTGTGTTTGTTTTTGACCACAACCAAAGTCTGGAAGAAGCCTCCGGGATGAGAGGCTAAATGTCTCCAACATATCCAGAAACATCCGTCTGTTTTTCTACCTGCAGCAGCCATTCTGTCAGAACAGAAAGTGAAACTTAAACGTAGCTGCTGTCAGTAACAATCTAACAGATTTTAAACATTAAAACTCTCAACAGAAATAGTTCAGAAAGGAAATTAAAATGCTATTTACTATTATAATTATTTATTGTGGCAGAAGCTGGTGTGGTCCACCACAGAGAAGCTTCTCTAACATGATGATTTTAATTAGGGATGCACCGATGCCACTTTTTTCCAAACCGATACGATACCGATACTTGGATCTGAATATTCGGCGATACCGATTACCGATACTTCTACCACACAAAAAAATGCAATGATTTGGAATACAGATTTTATTTTCTTCTCTGCTTTCAACAGGAAAAGACTGTGAGGTAGATAAAAAGTAAAATATATGAATAGAAATCATCACAAAACTAAAATATTAGGTGAACAGAAATGACAAGTTACAGTGAAGCCACTTTCAAGCAACTGCGCTGGTATCGGCTCCTGGTATCGGTTAACTTTTTTTTCTGGTATCGGTGCATCCCTAATTTTAATTATTCTACAGGTTATTGTTCAGCCTTCTGACGCTCATGCTCACACAGACACACACACACACACTACGGCTGTAGCGAAGCCTTGATGACGTTGACGGCTTTATTCTAAAAATTTGTCAACGTCAGATTCGGTAGTCGACGCACCGCGCCCACTTGTTGCATCCCCAGGAGTTTGTAAATAGAGGAGGAATCTGCCTGTTTTTCCTCTAGTTCGCCCTCTTCTAGGCCTTCACTAACATCTCCGCCAAATACCGAAACCCGGAAAAACGTCCGTCCGCTACTAGATTCCTTTCCTGTTTTGCCCGCCTTTGTCTCCCCGCAGCGGACAACAACTTCCGGGGTCAGATGCGCTGCTCCGTCTCTATCGCAGATGTAGAACATCACCGGGAGCGTTTCTCCCTTCATAAAGGAGCTTCTTTCAGACATTAGGAGAGCTGTTTATGTGGTAGCAGTCTCTCCTCCATGCTGGTCTGTTTGCTGGGTATTTTTGGTTTATTTAAACTTGGTAACTTGAACTTAACGTTGGTAAAGCTACTGTTAGCATTTTCACTAACAGCTTCTTACATTTGGATAAGCTGTTACGTTCATTTTTTTTGTGGTGCAGATCTCCCTTTTATTACATTTAGAGTGTTGTGGGTTTTCGGTTTAGTTTAAAATATCACCTTGAGTTTGGTTTAACCACCCAGTTTAGAGTTTGGACCTTTGGAGATTCTTATTTTGGTCCAGAACCCTGTAATCTTTGCCCAGTGGGACATCCCTACTTATTTGTACTTTTGTTTTAATTCCCCACAGGTAGAATTAGTTTTGTTATACCCAACCTGTGGATGGAAAGATTTATGTTTTTTTGTAGTTGTAAATAAACCTGATCATCACTTAAACTTTTAAATCCCATGTTATTGTCCCTTCCTTTTTGCACACGAGCCAAACCCCCCAGGAAGGGTCGTAACACCACTCGCCTCACGCTCATAAGTGACCAAAACAAAGCAGTATGGAGACACTCCGTCTCCAACCACCTCTCAGGCAGCAGCCTGCACTCTTAAGTTCTACACGTCACCAGAACATAACCAACCGCAACACAATAAAAGCAGTGTTCTACAAAATGGAAGGCCTGTAGTGTTTATTCTCTTACAGTAACAATTTATCAATTTTTTTTAGGAATCTATTAGAGATTTTTTGGTTTTTATTAACTGTGCAATAGAAAAATAATCATTAGATTGTCTAAATAGTCATTAGAATAGTCGACTATTTGATAAAATAATCGTCAGAATAATCGTTTTAAAAATAATCGTTTACCCCCAGCCCTGCTCCTGAGCTACTGCTGTCCCAATATATTTGATGTGATACATTTAATATTGTTGAAGATATTGAATTTGATAGTCAGATGTTCCAGTTTTTAGATCTGCTGCACATACAAATGAATATTTTAGCAAATTCACCAAACTAAGGTATTTTTTTCTACACCAAGTGCTCACTGAGTTCCATTATGAATGCATGGAATGTAAAATTACAATACCCTAGTATGTATTGCTAAACAAACAGACCTTTATTAATGACCATCTCACACCTTGATTTAGCAAAGACAGGAAATGTTGGGCAACTGTAATCAGTCACCATGCAGCTTTTTTGTTTATGACTGGGCTTATAAAAAACAAACCCAATGTGGTCCTAGAAGAGTGTTCGATAATAATCAGGTTAGAATGGCTGCTTGTTGCATAGTTTAAATAAATCTTTCCAGCTCTTCAAACATTCCTGACACTCTCAGTTGCTGACTGTTGTCCATTTGCATGTTGATTTGCCTCTGAATCCGCTTCACTGAGAGCGTGTGTGAGTCGTATGGACGGCGAATCATAAATCCATAAAAAGGGAAGGGGGAGCTTTGGAATGTGTGACGGAGCTGGACTTTGTGGGCAGATGTGAGTGTGTGTGTTTCATGGGTCATCAACAAACGGAAACTGAGAAGAACAAACAACGTGCTTCTCCTTGCACAGAGTCTGGACCTTTACAAGGTCTCCTTCCTTCTGTCCTAGGGACTCACAGCACACAATAAAAGCAGTGTTCTACAAAATGGAAGGCCTGTAGTGTTTATTCTCTTACAGTACCAGTTTATCAATTTTTTTGAGGAATTTATTAGATTTTTTGTTTTTATTAACTGTGCAATAGAAAAGTAATCATTTGATTAGTAGTCTACATAGTCATTAGAATAGTCGACCATTCGATAAAATAATCGTCAGAATAATCGTTTTAAAAATAATCGTTTACCCCCAGCCCAAACACACACACACACACACACACACACACACACAAAAGAGTGTTGGTGAGCGGCTGCGTCTGACTGCTCAAGTGTGTGTTTTAATTTCTGCAGTGAGACAAACCCACCTCACACTGTCCAGAGTTTGTTCTTTAAGCTTCTATTAAATCCACCGTGTTGACGTATTTTAACAAGTTTCCTCTACGCCACATTTTTGGCTGCAGAAGTTAAAAGTTTACATTACAGAGTAAAAGTTTGGCAGACATGTTTGTTTATATCTGGCCGCTGTGCGCCGGATGGGGGGAGGGGGAACTCGGTGCTGCAGACCAACAGCTAGTGTGATCAGCTCTGAAAAGCGTTGATCACAATTTGCAGATAACGTTTATTTTTCATGGAGGTTGGCCGCGGATTCTTCTGCCGTCAGCATTCTAGGAATAGAAAAAAAACTTTGAACGATCCCTGGAAAAACTAACAGTCGGAACCGGTTCCAATCGATGCTCGATGCCCAACCCTAATGAGTCAAGATGGGTGAGTCTATGAACAGTGACAGTTTGGTGTAGATCTGCTAGAATTTTCAAATCCTATAGTTTTACCATCTATTTACTATCAGAAGCTAATGCAGGAGATAGGTGTAGGAGACCATTTTCATGTTTAACCTGCATGAAAAACTCTGCGTGACTCATTATAATCAGAAATAAGATTTTAAAACGTTTTTTCAGTGTTCCACACCTTTTTAAGATGCATCTCATTCTCTGCCCATCACTTGGGTGAATTGTTGATTTCAGGTCTATCAAGAAGCACACAAAGATTAATAACTAGCATCTTTCTCAAAGCTATTGCCATTTTGAACTGTGAATTGAAGCAAACTATTAAATATCTCATTAGCTAACAGTATAAACATTAACCAAAGAGTTGATATGGCTTTATTATATGATGCATGTGTGCCAATTTTAAACGTGTTGACTTTTATGGACGGAAATTGACTTGGTTCATTGTACGTTCAACAAGGACAATAAAGAAATTTGAATTTGATTAGAAACACAAATCATGACGAAGACCATGATGAGGCTCATGGGGAGTGTACTGCCTATGGACCAAATTAGGGGTATTGCAACACCTGGAAAAAGTCACCAAACACCCCCTCACACACACCCAAAAGGAACTGGAACCATCATGTATGACAAAGGCAAATAAGTCAAATGGAAAAAGATTAGGTTCAATTCTATTGTCTGTTACGCCAAAACTCTCACTCCATGACTTTGCCAAATTTTTGTTTTTAACTGACTGCCAGTAAAGTTAAACTATTACAGGTACAGAAGGTGAAAAAAGAAAGAGACAATTAGTAAACTACACCTTGTGTTGTTTAACAAATGTTTTCATTTAACAAGATTGAGTTGACCTTCACCTTTCTCTGACATAACTGAGGGGCCTTTCCGCTGTTACATTTTTTCATTTTTCCAGCTGTTGTTCAGGAGGACGTTTAAGGGGTTTCAGTCATCCAGTAGCCAAAGTAGTGTTCCCTTTCTTTCATCAGCTTGACCTCCTGTTAGAAAAATCTGAGCACTCTAATCACAGAATGAGCTGAGGTCATTATTATTACATACACCCACTTTTCTCTGTGTGAGCATGTTTTTGCACAGTGAAAATCAGGAGGTTGGCAGCCTATAATAGCAGCTGGCAGGGCCAAGCATCAGCTGTTCATGTCAGCCCTTTAATATAACCACTGGCTGAATTATTCCAGAGATCTGCACCAGTTCTGTGGTTCTGCTGTTGATCAGTTTAGTCAGAAAGCAAACAAAACCACACCAGGCTGCCTTTGTTAGAAAGCAAACATCCATCTCGTAACCAAACAAACTCTGGTGTAGTCATTTTTAGTGTTTAGAAGATACTAAACCAGTAATTTTCAAATAGAAATGTAATTCACTACTTCACAACTATACAGAAAAATTATTTAATGTTTGTTAGCAGGATTCTTCTGTTTTTGTGCGGAGAAGGGAACAAAATTCAGCTTACAGGTAGCATATATATATATATATATATATATATATATATATATATATATACACACACACACATGAGTCACTGAATCCACCGAGTCATAGGGCAGAATCTACGGTTGTTTTACAAACCACTATCACATGCAATGGGACAGCGCTAGGACCAAGAGGAGCAATGAAAAATGAGACTTATTCATTGCTAAGGATATCAGTCAATGAGGCAGTCCACCATACACCATCAAAGAAGAAGTGACTTGAGTACCTCTATCTGCTCATGTCAAACCAAAAGCTCAAGTCTAAATCATCTAAAGAGGATGCCAAAGCCATTTCACATGAGCGCTGTTCTTGAGCTGACCCATCTTTTTAGTCTCTCTGTCGCAGCTCTAGTGTTAAGCCTGTCCAAAATATGTAAAGCGCTGTGATTGGTCAGGCACAAAACTGTTGGGGCCAATGGTAGACCTGCTGAGGCTACAATGGAGTAACTAAATCCCACGTTAAACAGGTTTGTAGGATTTATTTTTTCCATCTTCGGAATATTGCCAAGATTAGAAGCATACTTTCCAGGAGTGATGCTGAAAAACTAGTTCATGCATTTATTACATCAAGACTGGATTACTGTAATGTAGTTAAAAGTCTTCAGCTTGTCCAAAATGCTGCAGCTAGAGTTCTGATGAGAATTAAAGAGAGATCATATCTCTGTCTTAGCTTCTCTAAATTGGCTGCCTGTTAAATTTAGAATAGATTTTAAGATCCTCCTTCTCACTTCTCACATATAAAGCTCTTAATAATCAAGCTCCATCATACATCAGTGACCTGATTGTTCCATACGTTCCTAACCGAGCATTTCGCTCTCAGACTGCAGGTTTACTGGTGGTTCCCAGAATATCTAAAAATAGGATGGGAGGCAGATCTTTTAGCTATCAGGCTCCTCTCCTGTGGAACCAACTCCCAGCTTTAGTCCGTGAGGCAGACACCTTGTCTACTTTTAAGACTAGGCTTAAAACATTTTTATTTGATAGGGCCTATGGTTAAAATCTGATGTTAGCCTAGATCTGAACAAGTGGGGGAGTAGAGGGAGGTGGAGTGTACAGTCGGTAAAGACAGCTCTCCCTTGCCCTGTCGCCAACACGCCTCCATCTAAAAGGCTAGGTTATCCGGAGTTATCTCTGTAGTTATGCTGCTATAGGCTTAGACTGCTGGAGGACCACTTTCCACACTCTATTACTTTCTCCTGCAATTTACTCTTTAACTGCATTATTTCCTGCTATTTCAGTTGTTAACTTTATAAGTGTTCACCTCTCATCTCCACCAGTGTGTGAATGTGTGTGTGAATGGATGAATGATACACTGTAGTGTAAAGCGCTTTGGAGTCCTTACTCTGAGAGGCGCTATACAAGTGCAGGTCATTCTCCCCAGAAGACGCTACAGTGGTGTTCTGCTGAGCTGTGGTGGCCCCAAGGTGGCGGCCATCGGCTTGAACACTGCTGCTAACCACTTAACATTCTCACTCCCCTGATAATAACATACAGGTGCTGGCCAGTAAATTAGAATATCATCAAAAGGTTGAAAATATTTCAGTAATTCCATTCAAAACGTGAAACTTGTACATTATATTCATGCAATGCACACAGACCAATGTATTTCCGATGTTTATTACGTTTAATTTTGATATTTATAGGTGACAACCAATGAAAACATCAAATCTGGTATCTCAGAAAATTAGAATATTCTAAAGGCCAATGAAAAAATGTTTGTTTCTCTAATGTTGGCCAACTGAAAAGAATGAACATGAAAAGAATGTGCATGTATAGCACTCAATACTTAGTCGGGGCTCCTTTTGCCTCAATAACTGCAGTAATGCGGCGTGGCATGGACTCGATCAGTCTGTGGCACTGCTCAGGTGTTATGAGAGCCCAGGTTGCTCTGATAGTCGTCTTCAGCTCCTCTGGATTGTTGGGTCTAGCGTATTGCATCCTCCGCTTCACAATACCCCATAGATTTTCTATGGGGTTAAGGTCAGGCGAGTTTGCTGGCCAATCAAGGACAGGGATACCATGGTCCTTGAACCAGGTGCTGGTGGTTTTGGCACTGTGTGCAGGTGCCAAGTCCTGTTGAAAGGTGAAGTCTGCATCCCCATAAAGTTGGTCAGCAGCAGGAAGCATGAAGTGCTCTAAAACTTCCTGGTAGACGGCTGCATTGACCCTGGACCTCAGGAAACAGAGTGGGCCAACACCGGCAGATGACATGGCACCCCACACCATCACTGACGGTGGAAACTTTACACTGGACCTCATGCAACGTGGATTCTGTGCTTCTCCGCTCTTCCTCCAGACTCTGGGTCCTTGATTTCCAAAGGAAATGCAGAACTTGCTTTCATCAGAAAACATAACTTTGGACCACTCAGCATCAGTCCAGTCCTTTTTGTCCTTGGCCCAGGTGAGACGCTTCTTGCGCTGTTTCATGTTCAAGAGTGGCTTGACACACGGAATGCGACACCTGAATCCCATGTCTTTCATGAGTCTCCTCGTGGTGGTTCTTGAAGCACTGACTCCAGCTGCAGTCCACTCTTTGTGGATCTCCCCCACATTTTTGAATGGGTTTGTCGTCACAATTCTCTGCAGGGTGCGGTTATCCCTAGAGCTTGTACACTTTTTTCTACCACATTTTTTCCGTCCCTTCGCCTGTCTGTTAATGTGCTTGGACACAGAGCTCTGCGAACAGCCAGCTTCTTTAGCAATCACCTTTTGTGTCTTGCCCTCCTTGTGCAAGGTGTCAATGATTGTCTTTTGGACAGCTGTTAAGTCAGAAGTCTTCCCCATGATTGTGGTGCCTTCAAAACAAGACTGAGGGACCTTTTAAAGGCCTTTGCAGGTGTTTTGAGTAAATCAGCTGATTAGAGTGGCAGCAGGTGTCTTCTATATTCAGCCTTTTCAGAATATTCTAATTTTTTGAGATACCAAATTTGGAGTTTTCATTAGTTGTCACTTATGAATATCAAATTTAAATGTAATGAACATTGGAAATACATTGGTCTGTGTGCATTGCATGAATATAATGTACAAGTTTCACGTTTTGAATGGAATTACTGAAATATTTTCAACCTTTTGATGATATTCTAATTTACTGGCCAGCACCTGTAATACTTTCTTTGACATTGAATGTGCTACTACTAGTTTACCTGTTTAATTATTGATTCACTAGGATAAATACAATAAAGTTTATCTCTCATCAAATAGGATATTTACTAAGAAATCAGAATGTAATCATAGAATTACTACTTGGTATGTATGGTGTGCGTGTGTGTGTGTGTCTGCTCTGTTCTCGATCTCCAGTGAGTCGTGGCTAATGGCTGCTTATACTGAACCAGGATCCTCTGGAGGTTTCTTCCTGTTAAAAGGGAGTTTTCCTCTCCACTGTCGCTAAATGCTTGCTTAGTATGAGGATTGCTGTAAAGACACTGACACTAGTCAGTGACTCGATGCAATCTGATGGGTTCCTTAAATAGAAAACTTTTTACTGATTGGCTTAATTAACTTACCTGTATTGGAATGTTTACTGTGTGAAGTGCCTTGAGAAGACTCTTGTCGTGATTTGGCACAATAGAAATAAACTTGAAATTGAAAATTGACTAGACCGACCTGCAGAGCGCTGCTACGGTTGTTCTTGATTTCTAGGCTAGCTCACAGGTTGTTTTTAAAGGTTTAAAATGTAATTTTAAGATCTAAACATGGAAGAAGAAAGAAACCAATGCTGCTTAAGTCAGCTTGGATGAAAAAAATAAATAAAATCAAATGTAAAAATTTATTTTGTGCAAACAGAGGGTTTTCATTAGCTGATTTTCTGACTGCCTGCTGCTGCCAAACACCTGGGAATTGTTGGAAACCTGATTTACTGGCATGTTAAAGTTGTTTCGTCTGTTCACGTGACTCTACACTGATGATCCACAACATTAAAAGCACCTGTCTAACGTGGATGAGCCACCAGTTGGACTTTAGGGAGCTATGTGGTCTCTGGCAGCAAAAATGTTAGAAATTGCTTAACATTTAACTCAACTACGACTGATGACTGTAAAAAAAATGTTTTACCCCATTACGCTGAATTGTTAGAATTAATCCAAATGTGCAGACTTTATCATGTTTTGAAATGGCTAGATAAGTTCTAACAATGTGCTTTTTACTGATTGAAAAGAAACCCAACTGTGAAAGGAAATTACTGGTACAAGGCAAGTTGTAATTATTCTAAGGCAGCTGTGAGAAATAAACTTGTCTGTGTGTGCATCATTTCAGGATAATGAAACCTTTGTTTTTTTAAATATGCCATCAATACACAAAAAAACTAAATCTCGCAACTGACGTGTGTAATTTTGAGAAAACCACTATAGATTTGGCAAGTAGACATATGCAGTATACGAGCTCGTACCTAAACCAATGTTTAGTGCTTTTACGATATGAACTTTTCATACAATGCTATAACGATAGTCTATACAGAGTCTGGAACGTTTGCAGCAAAGTGTTTCAGCTGGGACCAATATCAATGCCAAACACTAGCACCACAACGTGTGAAAAGTAAACTCAACATTTAGCATGCCAACCGCAAAGCTAATGGAGGTAGCTGAGCAAAAAATGTATGTCTCTGACACGAAAAGTAGGCATTTACGCTCAAACAATGAATAGTTAAAGTGTTGTGTATATGTGGTGTTTAACATGAGTTTAGTGCGTGTTTGGCACTTTTGGCTAAGGCCAGACAAGCCTCAGTTTGTTCACCTTTCTGCTGCAGAGACTTTGGGTTGAACCACTGCAACAGATAGAAGTGGTAGCTGCCAGAACCGATTTAGATCACAGACAACACAGTTTTTTTTTAATGGACAAACGTTTGAAACCTGTGAAGCGCAAAACATGTCATGATGACAATTACAAATAATTACTCAAAATTTTGCATTACTAGACATCTATTTTGCCAATACGCAGCCTAGCAATCATCTCAGTAGCTAGCGCTTTTTGATTCAGCCTGGCTCAGCGTTTACATGTTTCTGTAGCAACACCAGGAGTGTTGTATGGGAAAAAAAAGAATAGCATCAAATATTGTAAAACAGAAATAATTCATGAAAATAAACATGATTTAAAACTGTTTCCATACTGGCCAGCCCTAGTAGTGAGTAAGTGATTCACTCACAACAACACAGTTACTCAGCACTGGGCTATTTTAATCACCAAAAAACAAAACAAAAAAATGTGTCCATGAAATGATCTAAAACTTGATGCGTTGACGACATATTTTTTTATGTTTTTCTTTATTTTCCCTCCCTTGAAGACACATGCTGCTCATAATAAAAGTTGCAAGACCAAAGTGTGCGCAGGCTGGATAAGAAACCTCTGAACAAACTGTCTGGAAAAACAAGGGGACTAATATGTCCATGAGAGTGAACAAATAAAGCAGCTCTGCAGATGCTTGTTTGGCATGTGTGGCATGACAAGCACGACACTTAAAACAAAGGAACAAAAGTAATCTGCAACAGACAAAAAATATTTTTAAAGGAGAAATGTAAAATATGTGATTAGCAATCTGTCTCGTGAATAAGGAAAATTAAAAAAAGAACATCTTAGGTGTGTGTGTGTGTGTGTGTGTGTGTGTGTGTGTGTGTGTGTGTGTGTGTGTGTGTGTGTGTTTGTGTGTGAGAGAGAGAGAGAGGAGAATGTGGTTGAACTGGAGTAACAGGCCAGCTCAGTTGCCCGGCAGCAGACTGCATTGTCACGGTAACAGGCTCTTCCTGCCCCTCCCCCTTTTCACCGCCTCTCGTGTTTTTACCTTATAAGGCCACACATTTAAGTGCCTGTCACAGCGACAATAGTGATGTAAGAGGCCAGCAAGGTGCACCCCTGCTGACACACACACGCACGCACGCACGCACACACACTTTGATTTCCGGTTAACCGGCTATTAACCGCTATGGGGCATCAATAACCGATTTAAAAATTTTTGCAAAAGGCGCATCCCTTACCTAAACCAAAAGTTAATTCACACCAAACCTCTAAAACCACATTTAAGGGTATTTTGTCATTGTGTGGACCAGCCAGATGTCCCCTCAATGTGGAAATGTCCACATACTACAGATTAAAAAAGTTTATATTTATCCACTTAAGCATATAAAGACAGGTAAACACACACACACACACACACACACACACACACACACACACACACACACACACGTCACATCTTTTATCAGGGTATATGCAAGAATTGCAAAATTAAATTTAAGACTTTTTCAAGACTTTTGAAGACCTTGTAAAAAAAATTAAGACTATCGCAAAGAACTAATCAACTGTTTAACACTCTTATATTGTTTTTAAATACTGCATCCCTTCGTTTTCCACTTCATGTTGGGTTACGTCACATCCGGGACAGTGAAGCTGTAGCAATAATACGTAAAGCCACGTGGCACAAAAATGCAAACCACGTGCACAGAACAAAATATATATTTTTTTAGTTTACATGCATTTATTTTTCATAGCCACAAACTCTGAGGCTGTGAAAAAAGTGACAACTAAAAAAACTCCCCCCAAACAAGGTCCTCACGTGCTGCAGATGTGCATCTATTCTATAGTGGGTTTTGTAGTGACCTCTGACATTTATATACTTTTATTTTTTTGAGGAATGTAAAAAAAAATAAATTATTTTTAATGTGATGTTTTTGCAAAATGCAAGCATTTTTCTACCAGTCATACTGTTCAAGAGAGCTAAATTTCATAAACTGAAATTAATCAGAAAATTATTAGGGATCATCATATAATAATTAACTATTATTATGAGACTAATTCACAGAACACCAAACATAAAAACATCTGAAAATATTCCAAATTACTGTAATCATTCTTCAGTAGGATGACCAGATCCCAACTCACCACATGTGGGACAGGAGACTACTCACTGTGGGACATGAAGCTTCAATGTAACCATATAAGAGTTAAAATGTTTTTTAATCTATTCTGCCTTTTATCTCTAACATGACTGTTAAATATACATACAATTATTATATAATTGTATGTCTTATAAATTCTATTTGAATTAAACTTGAACAAGCAAACAGCAAAAGGTTCTATGCTGTTTCTCAGTTCCTCTCCAGTTACCACAGCTTAACTCGGGCTCTTTGGACCTTCTACTGTGGCTCTGAGTAACTTTAGTTAGTTACTTTAAACAATCAACTGATTTTACAAATATAGACAGGCCCACTTTAAAATAATGAAGGTTTATGCAGCTTTTTAAAATTTTCACTGATTATTTCTGCAGACTTTCCACAACAGAATGATAGTAAAAGTACCCGTAACATCTTTAGATCGATTTATGTTTATTTTCCACTAATAGCATCTCACTGAGAACAGCATCCATACTGTTTAGCAAGTTTTTCTTCTTCTTGATTTCAAATCTCTTCTATAACATGTAGGGAAGATGTGCCTAAAGGGTTTAGCCTGTATGTATCTGAAACAACAACCGCAGCAGCTTGTCTATCAGAATCTTCTTTAGGTTAGGATGGACCTGTCTAATTACTGGGAAAGCTGTTTTTGAACTCAACTCCCCCTCTTTGACTCGTCTCTGCATGTAAGGCACAGGTGTAATACTTACATGTAGTCCAACAAGTTCCCTTCAGTTTTTCTAAAATAAGCAGCCATCTGCAGGTCTTTCCCACGAGTTGGAAAGCACAGATCATAACACACCTCTTCATTTCCCAATACATAAAAATGCATTTACAAAACTGTGAATAAAATTCCTGCAGGGAGTGGAGAGGAAAAAAAAAACCACAGTTAATGAAAATGACTAAATGGCCTATTTTTGATTAAATTAAATTATTAAATAAACTCCTGATCCATGTCAAATTTTTAAATTAGCTTATTCTGTGACTGAATTCAAAGTCTTTCGATCTGTCTTACTATTTAGAGTAAAAAAAACTGAATCTTAAAGGGTGAAATTACATTTTTTAACATATCAAGAGAGTAATTTGTAGACATGTTTGTGGGTTTCCTGGTGCTGTGAGTCCCTAGGACAGAAGGGAGGAGACCTTGTAAAGGTCCAGACTCTGTGCAAGGAGAAGCACGTCGTTTGTTCTTCTCAGTTTCCGTTTGTTGATGACCCATGAAACACACACACTCACATCTGCCCACAAAGTCCAGCTCCGTCACACATTCCAAAGCTCACCCTGCCCTTTCTATGGATTTATGATTCACCGTTCATACGACTCACACACGCGCTCAGCAAAGCGGATTCAGAGGCAAATCAACATGCAAATGGACAACAGTCAGCAACTGAGAGTGTCAGGAATGTTTGAAGAGCTGGAAAGATTTATTTAAACTATGCAACAAGCAGCCATTCTAACCTGATTATTATCGAACACTCTTCTAGGACCACATTGGGTTTGTTTTTTATAAGCCCAGTCATAAACAAAAAAGCTGCATGGTGACTGATTACAGTTGCCCAACATTTCCTGTCTTTGCTAAATCAAGGTGTGAGATGATCATTAATAAAGGTCTGTTTGTTTAGCAATACATACTAGGGTATTGTAATTTTACATTCCATGCATTCATAATGGAACTCAGTGAGCACTTGGTGTAGAAAAAAAATACCTTAGTTTGGTGAATTTGCTAAAATATTCATTTGTATGTGCAGCAGATCTAAAAACTGGAACATCTGACTATCAAATTCAATATCTTCAACAATATTAAATGTATCACTTCAAATATATTGGGGCAGCAGTAGCTCAGGAGGTGGAGTGGGTTGGCCAGTGTTCGGCAGCTTGTGCTACATTGTAGCGCATCATCACCAGCGTGTGAATGTGTGTGTGAATGACTGATTGTGAAAACAATGGGACGAGTGTTGCTTATTAATATTCATAATGTCCATTTGTATTGCCTCTGATTGGCTAACAGCAATGCAGCCTTTCCGTCTGCCTTTGTGTTACCTCCACAAAATTAATGAAACATGTTTCGCTAACCAGCTCGTCCTTGGGATTCCCCCAGAGGAGCTGGCCCAAGTGACTGGGGGAGAGGGAGGACTGAGCCACTCAACTTAAGCTGCTGCCCCCGCGATCTGAATCCGAATAAGCGTCATTTACCCAAACAAAGCCATTCAGTCAAACACAGCCGACGAAGACATAATTCCTCTCACTGATCGGACTTATGTTAAGCATTATTCTGCGCGCACGAAGAAGCATAAGAGACCTGGATGATGAAGCTCAATGGTTAAAGGAATCACGGAAGCGGTGTGAAGCGTTCCGTCGCGCGTCTAGGAGACAGTACCGTAGGAGGCGAGCTGCCATGCTACAGGAGCGAGCTATCTAGGTGCGCACAGCGTACCCCGGTCCCCTCCTCCTCCCCCTCCTCCCTGTTCGGAACTCGACCTCACCAGTCTGAAGCAGCCGCCCTGTCCGTTACAAGTCTGGTCCTGTTACGAGGGGCTTTGTCCGGTTTAATTACAGAAAAGGTTATCTGGATGTTTGTATTCAGACACAAAGGTCTTAAGGACAGTCCTGAACATTTCCGTTTTTCGTGGCCTGTCTGAAGGGGGCTTGAGACACTGAGGAGCCATTTATAACTAGTCTTAATACCCAATGGTGATTAATGCACTGCCTTGGCACATATCAGAACCGTACTACCACACTAACCTAAAACCTTAAGTTGATTTAATGCAATGATCCTCATGCCCCAGATACTCACAGACTAAGGCGGAGCTCTTTAAAATGTCGACATAGTAAGCCCCCCTGCTTTCAGCCCCTCCGGGTGAAAAGACCATCATGGAAACTACCACTGTGTTGAGGTTTGGGGGGGTGTAATGGATTCAGATCAACAAAAACCTTTTTTAAATGACTTATTTTGCAGAAACCCACTCCTTTGATATCTATGGATCAGTCCAGAGAAACAGTGACTGAATTATCCATTGTCTGTCTGCAGTGGACTAAAGTGTCCCAGTTTCAGCCAAAACTAGATAAAACTAAACAAGAGCAGATGAGAACAATTTCCCAGCCTGGGATTAATAAAGTAAATCTATCTATACAAAAATCTTTCAATTCAGTTTATAAATTCTGACCCATTCTGGCATTTCTTTGGAGAAACACAACATTTTAATAAAAGGGACTGGTTCTGGTCTATTGTTTATAATTCTTTAGTTTTTTACTGACTAAATTAAAATGTGTGATTATTGCACAACTCGGCAAGATGTGTTGATGCTGTGCACCTTATAAATAAGTTAAAAACTGGTATTCAACTTCCATTTTTGGTTCTTTTTTAAAACACAGAAAAGGTTTCTCTTTACCTTGCTTTCTGACAGTTTCGTTCGCGGCTGCAAACTTCCTCAGAGCTGACGCTGGTGGTGGTGTCATTTCCTACTTCGTTTATCCGTAGGAGCGTCAGCTCCGAGGAAGTTTGCAGCCGCGAACGAAACTGTCAGCAAGCAAGGTAAAGAGAAACCTTTTCTGTGTTTAAAAAAATAACCAAAAATGGAATTAGAAATCAGACACAGCAAGGACGTACCAAAGATAGTATCCAACTTCCTCCTTCGTGCTCACATCTTGACTGTTTCCTGCACAACAATGACTTTTCTAAGAAATGAGCCCCTCAAGAATGACAAATCTCCACTCCATGGCTTTTGCAAAGATTCAACTATAACTCAGCTTAAGCATGAATTGTAATGAGACTTTTTCACTCTGCTGTATGATTCTATTTTATCTTCAGGAAGGAAATCCTTACAAACTTTGGTCACAGTTGCCACATTTGCACCACATCTCAGCTTCAGGGTTGTTGCTAAGCGACCGAAGGCTACAGCACCTTATTTTTAGAAGACTTAACAAGCATTTCAAGACGCTTTGTGTACGGTGAGAACGATCTGCACTCTGGAGCTTTTTAAAACTCGATGCAAATTCACGCTTTTGTTGATTCTGCACACAAATACCTCACTGAGCTATTTTTTATCATGACCACCAGAGTGAAGGCAACAGTGACCCACAAAGCACCTTCCGATCACAGAGATTGTCGCATTTTGCAGTGGCGAGCTCGACAGGAAACCCTGCAACTCGATTCTCACGCTGTAGCAACGAGCTGTCAAAAACAAAGCAGTGGTGAAAAAATAAATAAAACACGAAGGTGTGCTGCTGTAGTGCCACAGCAGGATACTGGGGCCTGTGTAACTACAAGTACACTCACTACAGCGCTGAGTCAGAAGAGGGCCAACAGAACAATCTTTGTTAGCAGTAGCTGAATAATCCCCTGCGGGCTGGCTTTGATTGGATCAGACAGGATGGTAGGCTCGTAGCTGATAGCAGAAAGGGCAGAGGACTTCCCTGACCCACTTTGAGACCTGCGACAGAGCAGGAATCTCCACAGATTGCATGCAGCTGCAGCAGCTGCTTCGGCTGAAACTCTGGCTTACTGCAATAGATTCACACACTTGTGATGCAGAAAATATGTTATGCCGTTTCCTTTTTTGACACCTTCACAAATATTTCCTTCATTAAATTAATAGAATGTGCAAAAACAAAGAACCGTGATCAGTCCATCTTCTGTTCTTTGATTCAGAATAGGTTAACTAAAACAACAAGTATTCTCCATTTCTCTGGCAGCCTTCTGGTCCATTAACACAGACGGGGCACGCAAAGTGATTTAAGTTCATTTCAGAAAACTTGGATGACTATTTGCATGTGCGGTGGCTTTATTTGAAACACGGAAGAAGCTGAAAAACCACAGAAACCACAGAGCCTTCCTTCCTCTTTTTCAACAACTCCTAGGAGGCCAAAGACGGCGTTGCTGCTGTCCTACTCCTACCATTGTCCAAAGTCATCTGAGTTGACACATACAGGTAAATGTATGCTGGCTTTTTTTTAATATTCTTGTTAAATGATTGCTAAGGAGTTTATTTGTGGTAGAACTTTTACACAAGTGCCTCAACTACATAATATTTTATTTTAAAACCACATTAACTGATTATTTAAAAATTAACATGACAAAAAAGGCACAAGTTGAATTTTATCTTGGTTTTCAGCTGCATGCGGTAATTGTTTAATCTGCAATCATTTTTCATGTCAATTCCAATGTCTTCCTTCACATCAGGGCTACAGAACTATCCGCTGCTAAATAAGGATGAGGCCAACTGAGAATTGAGCTGCAATGAGTTTGTAAATGTTGATGAGCTCCAGGTTTGGTCACCCCTCTTAACCTCAGGGAGTTTAAAAAATGAAAATTCAGCTCAATGAGTTTTCTGCAAGTGCTTCTGGCTTTTGGTCTCAGAGGAATTTTATAGAAAAAAAAAAGAAAATCCTAAAGTTATGAGCAGACCTCAGATTGCTGCTGGAGATCGCTGACCAGAAATGAAGCCACCCTCATAACAAAAACGCCTCAAAGCTAAAGTTCTAATCAAACAACTACCGAAAATAGAAGCAGAGACACAAGTTATTGTTTTTCGTCTGAGCCCGTTACGGTAACAGCGCTGAGGGGGAGAAGGAATGTAGTGGAGGGATGCAAAATGGAGGGAGCATCCTCCTTTAAGAGCAGAGGAACCTGAAGGCCAAGAACAACACTATTTAACATTTCCCTTCTGTCCCCTAAAACCAACAAACTCCATCAGCATCCAGCAGAGAAGTTTCTGCTCCAGGTGCTCATGAAGAGAATAATCCGGACTATAATTTTTCCCAAAACCTTTGATAAATTTATAGTTTTTATCGATTTGACATCTGAGGAGTTGACTGCACTTTTCATGGAAAGCAGCGCCGGTGCTTTGGGTCTGCTCTGTTCGCGTACCTGGCTTAACCTTCTTGCCCAGTGCCCCAGATTAGAACATGTTCAATAATTCAACAGAAGCTCAGAGAGGAAATCAGAGACGACCAGGGAGGAAACAAACTCACAGGTCTGTATTGTGGTCCGTTTTCTCCCTGGTCATCGTTGCTGCAGAGTCAAAAGCTGCAAGTACAGACCTGAGGAAACAACAGCTAGCCTCTAGCCTCATTGGGTGATTGCCCATCAGGGTTCCCATCAGTTCAGAGCATCCACAAAAGCTCAACATTAAAACCACAATTTGGTTTGAAGTTTAGAACAGCTCGACGTGATCGTCAAGCGTAAACCTTTTACATTTATTTCCAGTGACTAATAGAGGTTGTATGAGCTTGATTGAAATGTTTCTGTCGATAATCAGAGGATGTCTAAATAACCTTTTAATTCTGGTCTAATCATGCTGCAGCTCAGAGGCACGGCCTGACAGACGGTAAGGCCGCTACGACGTTAAACCTCTCATCCAGATGTCGGCTCGAACTGCGTCCCACATGTCGAGTTTTTAAATCCCAGCACGCCCTTTTGTTGTCACACAACCAGGGTGTGTGTGTGTGTGTGTGTGTGTGTGTGTGTGTGTGTGTGTGTGTGTGTGTGTGTGTGTGTGTGTGTGTGTGTGTGTGTGTGTGTGTGTGTGTGTGTGTGTGTGTGTGTGTGTTTGAGAGAGTGCGACTGAGTGAGTGAGTGAGTGAGTGAGGAGTGAGTGAGTGAGTGAGTGAGTGAGTGAGTGAGTGAGTGAGTGAGTGACGCTCAGTCTCACAAGCACACACCCCAAATGGAGAATAACCTGTCTAGGTGTGGCCATTTATGCAGAAACCCACGAGGCTTCAAGCTAGAACAACGGCTTTATTCCAAGAATAAGGTTTTCCTTTTTTCAGCTTTTGACCAGGATAAACTTTAGCAACTCAAAAAAAAATTTGCCCTGCATGTGTGGAAAAATATTTTACTTTAAATAAATTCAAGACTCTTAAGACTAATGCTAAATTCTCTGCTATTTACATCTATAAATCTACAAAACCTGCTATATATCTGTAGAAGTACATATACTTCTTTGATTAATGAAATATGACAATTATGACTGAAATCATAATTTACTCAAAACACCACAAATAACATCGTCAACACGATAAAGTTAAACACTTTGGTTTGTGTGCTGAATTTAAAAGGAAACATCAGTTGGTTTAGGAGGAAAGAACAGGAGAGTCTGGTTTATTAATGTTTATTCACGATCAAGCACGCCAGAGCTAGGTTGTTTTATCTTGCTGCCATCGCTACTCCAGATCCTAATCCTGAACTGCAAATTACAACAAATTAGCAAGTTTTAAATCTAATGCAAGAGATAGGTGTAAGAAACTATTTTCATGTTCAGCCTGCATGAAAAACTCAGAGTTACCAATTATAATCAGAAATAAACAAAAGATGTTTTTCAATGTTCCACATCTTTAAAATGGCAAAAAATTACAAAAGTATGTCAGTAAAAATTGCCTCAAACCAGTAAATTTGGATTATTTGACATTTTGTTGTTACATAAAGTCATTTTTAGAACTCAGAGCCAGTCTGATTGAATAAAAACGATTTATGGTGATAAAACTCCAGGAAACAAAGAAAATTACAGCTAACAAAAAAAAATACAGATGAACTTATACAAACCAACTCAACTGTTCTTCTATGATTTTATCTTTTGAATAATAACAGAGAAGCATCAGAATTCAAACCTCATGCTTTCTCTGATAAACGGAAATTTAAAAATGCACTTTTGCAAAATTTCATTTTGCTTGTCTAAAAAGGAATTTTTATCTTGTTTTAGATATAAAACACAATGCCTAATTAAGTTTCTTTACTTCTGTGTTGCACAGACAGTTGCACAAATTTACATGAAACACGATGAGGAAGCTTCAGAACGTTAACTTCTGCAAACACCAAGCGTGCAGAAATACATTTCTCACGTCAAAGCAGTACTTTAAAACAATCTTGTCAAAAGTGCTAAAACCAAAACAAGTTTTAATAGTGAAGGCAGCCTATCTATAACCTCGAATGTAAGAGACATGAGAAGCAGACTCCTCTTTCACCACTAAGAACAGCCAAAAACGACGTACAAGTTTCTGCATCTTATTTTTACCAAATAAAATTTTCATTGAATCTGAGCCCGGCTGGTTTCTTTCAGGTGCAGGATGACAGTGGAGTTGTGAAGTGCCGTTTCCAAAAATAAAGAGGCCTGCAAAGCGCAGAGGTTTCAAAATAGAGAGGCTGCAGCCTCGCAGATACAAGTCTAACCTGCACTCTGCAGCCATGGAGACGGGTGAAGGATGCAGGGCCAAACTGAGATGCACCACTTTATACATGCCTTGATTTCTTATAAGAATCATTTGAACCTAAACTTCTTGAAAACATAGCTTGAGATCCAGCTGTGGCAAAGGCCGTGTGATGATTTTTAGCTATTTAACTGCAGAACTATTACATTCCACAATCCTTCCATTTAAATGGAACTGGTTTGAGTTCTCTGCTGCAATCAGACAGAAAAAATGCAAAACACATTCTACACCTGGTTTTGTTACACCAACCTCCCTTCTTCAAACTCATGTCAAGCTTAAACATCCTACCCTTGTTGCTTTCAAACAAACACAATTGCAGCCTTCTTACAAGGATCTGTGTTTAGGAAATACATCAGGATATCTGAGCAGAAATACCCTAAATGTTTAAGGACATCAGCTGTAAAGAGTCAAATCTGCTTTTATGACAACAAAACTTCAAGTCAATCACATTCTGCAGAATATTTGAGTCCACGCAAGATGGAAGCTTTAAAAACAACAGATCAAAAGGCTTATTCGTTTAGCTTCTCGGGCCAATTTTTGAGAAAGGGGGTCTGAGCGTCAGGCTGAAGACATCAACAGGCTGATTGGCAGCCGACCAAAAGGAAATTCTTCGTCTCCATTGTTGCCAATTTTAATTCATCAGTAGGAAACTGTTGTTTACTAATCCTTATAACTTTGCGCGCCACAATTTGCACAAGAACTGATGTTTCATTAATGTAATCTGTGGTTTTTATCCTTTCTAGCTAAACTGAGCTTCCTAAAACAGAAGAAAAATGAGGGAAACAGGCCGTTAACACATTAAGCTTCACCACCTCAACATGCAGGAGCGCAGCTGAACATCAGCAGCTGAACTACGCTGCACAACCTATAAGCAGCGTATTGAAAAGGGGACTTTTTCAGCACGGAGAACGCAATCCAACAAATCACCTCCAAATCAGAAAAAAAAAAAAAAGAATGAAAAACAACTATTTCCCCCTGTCGTGCAAAAAACAGGCCACCCTGCCCCCCATACAGGCCAAAGCCCCCTCCCACAGCCCTAGCAGGCTACAACAGCCCACCAAAGGAATGTTTCCTCTGTATGAAGCTGGTGCCAGGAGAGAAACAGACAAAAGGGGGAGAGGGGTTACATTCCTCTCACTGTCCTCTCAGTGGCTGTCTGCTTGACTGACTGGTTTGTTGTCTAGGCGAACAAGCTGATTCTAGATAACTGTCAGCTGAGACCAAGGGCTTTCCCACAGCTGACCTGGAATCAGCTGGCAACAAGGGAACGACACTGTCCATCTCAGCCTCTGAGGAGGATTATTTCAGGTTTTATAGTCGACTAAAAGTCAAAGAAAGTGTTGTCTGTTGGAATAAAATGATGACTATAATTAAAAACAGCTTAAAAGTACATCTAGCACTCAAGTTTTAGTTTAAAATGATAAGAGTTGATTATTTTCTGTTGTTGCCGTTTTTTGACTGAGAACATCACACCACTCTAAAGCCGGGCGTACACTGTGCGACTTTTTCACTTTTTTGAGCCGATTTTCCACTCGTGCGAGAATCCACGAGATCGGGGCGAGTTTTGCTCTGAGCGTCGTGTAGTGTACAGGGGGTTACGAGAGGCGATTAACACCACGTGACCAGCTACCGATCAGAAATCGTGAGCTCGCACGGACTTCTGGAGTGTTTGATATTTTGCTCGTTCTTCGTGAGGGTTGAAGCGTGCGGCTGCAACACAAAAAGTACCAGAACCGCTCACGACGCATGCGCAATCATTCATCAACACCGCTCACCCGCTATTTCCCTAATAACACACGTTGTTCGTTTTTATTTCTACACGTTTTTTTACACACAATGATAAGGATTGTCAAGGCAGCGTGTTTGTCATGTTCATGTCAAACTAAACTGATCACAAAACACAGATTTACTTTTATTTCGTTTTCCTCATCCAAGCCCCATAAATCCCTGTGTGTCCTCCTGAAGCACTCCTGAAGGACCACAGGCAAGACAAGACAAAAAAAGTCTGACGTGTTGTGTAAAAACTGCTATTTTTAGCATATTTTTAGGTCCAACGAGTTGCTACCAGACATACAGTGTGAGCTATCAGGTCACATCTGAGAACTGGGTCGTACAGTGTGAGCACATGACTCGTGAGATCTGCCCTGCGAGGAAGTCGTACAGTTTGAGCTGAAGCTGAGTGCTACGAGAGAAAAAGTCGCACAGTGTCCGCCCAGCTTTAGACTACTACATACAACAATTTGATTCATTTTTTCACATTTCTGGACAAGCTTTGGGCACATGTAATTACAAAAGTTGTGTAAGTATATTTATATATTTTTTTGCAATTGAGCCTTTTTTTTTTTTTGGGTTACCAGCCCTGCCCAAAATTATCTTCTATTTCTGGCACTTTGACTCACGAAAACAAAATTGGGAAATAACAGAAAGGTTCAGATGGGTTACAGATGTTGACAAATCAAACTATTTTGAGAGAAAAATTGGTCATGAATCTTTTGAACATGTTCAAAATTAAAGCAACACCTAATAGGTTTCCCAACTGCTGGTAGAAAGCGAAATTACAACCATCATGAACAGCGCTGCTGCAGCCTCCATAGTGTATGCCGCGTTGATGTTCACTCTGGATTTAGCTCCGTCTAGTTCACGCTTTCTTAGCTTTGTGTCCAAAGACAACATTACCCTCTTCTTTTTATTTACAGGCTCTGCCATGATTCCAGCAAAAAACAAAACTTCTATGTTTGCAAAAGGAGATCTGAGGCACTCAGGAGGTACAAAAATAAAAAGCCTTTATTAGTACATGGCTTAAATTGTTAAAAACATCAATGCCAACGCGTTTCAGCCCACAGGGCCTTCATCAGGGCTCAAAATGGTTGTATACTCACTCACCCCCATGTTAAAAAGGCCAATCAATGACACCTGCCAAAGCTGGGCAGGTAGACTGCATTCTGATTGGATGGCCAGTACAACACAAAAACTTTTTACATCTAAACAATCCTATTGTAAGGATGAATACTTACAAATATGAAATTTCACTTCTAGAATTTGAGAAAAAATTATAAATATGGTACACAAATTGTAAGAAAACATGAGATTATAAATAAGGAGCTAAATCTAATTCTCCATTAAGACCTGGGAAATTAGTAGCTTTTAGTGTGTAAATCCAAAATGATTCTCTTTGCAAGAGTTTTTTAAGCCTATCTCCTCCTCTAATTGAATTTTTTATATGTTCAATCCCTGTGATTTTAAGAGAGTTACAGCTTCCATGATTTGTGTCTTTATAATGCACTGCCATAGGATATAGATGATTACCAGATCTGATTGCTTGTTTGTGCTCTGCAAGTCTTGCTTTTAACTTGCGTTTAGTTCTTCCAATATAGAAGCAACCACACGGGCATTCTAGTCTGTAGACCACGAACGAAGTATTACAGTTGATGAATGTATTAATGTAAAAAGTACGTCCTGTGAAAACATCAGCAAAACAGTTAGTGTTAGTCATGTTGTCACAGTGAACACAATTTCCACATTTATAGTTGCCTTTTCGAGTTGATAACCAGGTTTTTTGTTGCTGTGGAGGAAGGTGACTTTGAACAAGTTGATCATTTAATGTTGGGGCTCGTCTGAAGCTGATAGTAGGAGTATCTGGGAGAGCTTCCCTAAGAACACTGTCACTTTTCAGTATGTCCCAGTTTTTTGTAATTATTTTTTTGATCTTGTGGGCTTGATCACTGAATTGGGTCACAAAATAAACACCATCTGATCTTTGTTGGTTCTTCTCTTTAGGTACCAATAGCTGTTCTCTTGGCAGGCTTTTAGTCTTATTATACGCTTTGAGTATCGTTCTTTGCTGGTATCCTCTTGTTGTAAAGCTCTGGCCCATAACTGTAGCATTTCTTTCAAATTCTTCTTCTGTGTCACAAATACGTCTAAGTCTTTGAAACTGACCAGTGGGAATGTTGTTTATTAACCATGATGGATGGAAACTGTCTGCTCTGAGGATTGTATTACGGTCAGTAGGTTTTCTAAAAATAGAAGTGTGTAAATCTCCATTATCAGATTTTGAGATTTTTATATCTAGGAAATTAATTTCTGATGAGGAGAAGTCTAGGCTGAGTTTCAAACTTTTGTTAGTTTTGTTAAGATATGAATGGAATTGAAGTAGTTCTGATTCTGAACCAGACCACAGCAGAATAATGTCGTCAATGTATCTTCCCCACCACATCATCTTATCAGCATAGACATTACGATCAGAGTATACATATGTTTCTTCCCAAAGTCCCATAAAAAGATTAGAGTAATTGGGTGCAAAGCATGCTCCCATTGCTGTACCTTTTTTCTGTCTAAAAAATTGGTTCTGAAACAGAAACACATTGTTACATAGAGTCCACTTCGCCAGCTGAAGGATGAAAGAAGAAGGAGGCATATCTTCTGAATGTCTTTGGTCCAGGTAATAGGTTAGTGCTTCTAGTCCTTCTGTGTGGTCAATGTTAGTGTATAGCGCCTCCACATCCATAGTAACAAGAAGTCCAGGTCCTATGTTCCTTATATCATTCAGTTTGTTCAGTACTTGAGTAGTGTCTTGAACAAAAGAAGGCAGTTCAGAAACAAATGTTTTAATGAAAAAATCTACAAACTGTGAGGCTGGTTCTGTGATTGATTCATTGCCACTAATTATTGGTCTGCCTGGTGGATTCTCCAAGTTCTTATGGATTTTAGGGAGCATGTAGAAAGAAGGAATTCTTGGGTGCTCATTCAGTAGAAAGTCATGTTCTTTTTGTGAGATCCATTGTTCATTTTTAGCGTGTAAAAGCATCTCCTTAAGTTCAGTCTTTATTTGCTCTGTTGGATTCATTTGAATGTGTTCATAGTATTCACTGTTATCCAACTGTCTCTTAGCTTCTGTGACATATTGGTCTCTGCCCCACACAACTACCGCTCCTCCTTTATCAGCTCTCTTGATGATGATGTCTTCATTAGCTGATAACCTCTTAATTGCATCTCTTTCTTTGTTTGTGAGATTATGCTTCGTTTTATTTTTAGATGCAAAGAGTTGATCAACTTCTTGTGTAACTTTTTTGTAGAAGACATTCAGAGTCTGATTACATATGTTGGGTATAAAGGTGGACTTGGGTCTGAATGGGGTTCTCCCACCATCTTGCTGTATATGGTCTCGAGAAGCTGCTTGACTTGGATTCGTATGGTACCAGACTTTCAGCTGAAGATTACGGTGAAACTTGAACAAATCTATTTTGGTCTGGAATTCTTTAGCCGTGTTCTTAGGAGCAAACGTGAGACCTTTTGATAAAACAGAGATCTGACAGGTTGAAAGAGGAACCCCTGAAATGTTAATTACTTGTTGATCTTCATTTAAAAAACTCTTGCAAAGAGAATCATTTTGGATTTACACACTAAAAGCTACTAATTTCCCAGGTCTTAATGGAGAATTAGATTTAGCTCCTTATTTATAATCTCATGTTTTCTTACAATTTGTGTACCATATTTATAATTTTTTCTCATATTCTAGAAGTGAAATTTCATATTTGTAAGTATTCATCCTTACAATAGGATTGTTTAGATGTAAAAAGTTTTTGTGTTGTACTGGCCATCCAATCAGAATGCAGTCTACCTGCCCAGCTTTGGCAGGTGTCATTGATTGGCCTTTTTAACATGGGGGTGAGTGAGTATACAACCATTTTGAGCCCTGATGAAGGCCCTGTGGGCTGAAACGCGTTGGCATTGATGTTTTTAACAATTTAAGCCATGTACTAATAAAGGCTTTTTATTTTTGTACCTCCTGAGTGCCTCAGATCTCCTTTTGCCAACATTTATGTGGATCCCTTGGCTGAAGAGCACCAGTGAGAGCACCAGATAAGATTTCTCACACCCCTGCAGCACTTCCAGCATTTTTTCTATTAACAAAACTTCTATTTTTGGCGTTTTTATTGACAGTATGCAAACTGAAAATGCTCACAGCTAGCCTTTATTGTAGATACAGGATCTGTAAACTCCAACATAAGGTTGCAGCTATCAATAATTTTTAATAATCGATTGTTTAATCTTTTATTTTTCGTTTGCTTTGAAAATAAGGTCGAAACATAATGGAGAAGTACTAGATGTAAAATATTAATAATAATAATAATAAGTCAATAACCACATAAAAAATTTATTATGTTCCTGTCTGTTAACTCTTCAGCTGAGCAGGATGGATTTGCCCAGACAAAGTTGTTTGCATCATACCATGTAATTTAATTTGCCAGCCACCATTGGTCACTAAATCAATAACAATAAAAAAAAAAACATACAAACATTAAAGTAAATATTCATCAAATGAGAATTGATCACTTATGATAAAACTACAACTTTTCAAACTAATTTAACTGAAAATTAAAACAAGTATGGGGTTAAGCAATCAAGCAAACCTTTCATTCTAATAGGAAAAATAGCTATTGGCTTTTAGCGGTAGCGGCTAAACAATTCTTAGTCTCAGTTTGCACAGCTTTTATTTAAACTCCAGATCACACACCTTGTTTTGGATCCACAACTCATGCTTGAAGCTCCTGGATGATTTCTGCTAAGATTCTAGGACATGGAAATCATGCTGAAATGCTAGCTCAGCGTCATGCTAACTTAGCACTACGCTAACTTTGCGTTGGTTTCGTCAGTTGGCTTGAGCTTGAAATATTGTCACACTTTGGAACTTTTGTGCTTTTTTTTTCTGGGTGCAAATACTCCTGAAAAGTTTTATTCAACACCAACATTCCAGGGAAATCTACTCACCAAAAGTTAGTTTTAATCCATTTGAGAACACATTTTGTCTACAATCATCTGGAAATTTGATTTTGGGTGCCTAAACCTGCAACAGATGGAATCAGAAGATAATCTGAGCAGATTAGGACGTATATTGAGAAGGTGCAACACGATGCACACACATATCAGTGTGTGTGATGAGGATTAAACAAACCTGTTCACATGTAGCAGAAAAAACAGAACCAACAGGATTACATATTAGGATTTGCAATCACCGTTTCTCCCTCTTCTCCACACCTGACTCTAGTTTCTATGCTGCTTCAACAAAGACAAATACTTCTGCTCATTGTCTATTAGAGCACTGTTTATTGTTATTCAGCGAACAAGCTATTTAAAAAATCCCCCCTGAAACATTTTCAGCTTCCTTTTAAATGTTGTTTTGGAACAAGGAGGCAGGCTGCAGGCAAATTAGGCAACCTGGTGGCTTGCAACTCAACCAGAATGTAGCCAGTGCAGTGACTAGCACAGGGATTCATTGTTGGGTCCATTTGTCCTGACAAAGTGTCACTCACAGCTCGTCTTGAGCCAATCCGGGCGTGGAGAAAGCATGTGAAAGTAGGCGGCAAAAGAACAAACAAACATTGTGTCCAGCTGCCCACCTCGACAGCAAGTGGAAGAAAAATCGATTTGCATATTGTCCTTGAAATCTGGAGGGAGATGCCAGAGGAGACTACAGTAAAGTGTTTTAGCAAATCGACAGACAGGTGTAATCAAAAAAACATCATCAAATCCTCTTCCAATTATAGTTCAATCTGCATCCATGACAACACCAGTGACAGACTAATAGCATCAGAAAATATAAATCACTTCATGATATGAGGCATAAGTACATAGAAAAGTGTTTTTGGTGGTAAAACACCATTAAGGTTTAGAGATTTAACAGAACACACAGGAATTGTTACATACACAGGTTTAACTCAACTCCACGTATTCTGACCTCAGCTACCACTACTAGTGACAAACTTAAACGTTCATTCAGGCAAGAATCGCTGTACAGAAGTTGCCAACAAGACATGTTTTCCTCTTCCAGGGCAATTTGAGTTAAGTGTTTGTGGTTGAAGTCATTAACCCTTAAGGACCCCGTGGTGACGCTGGTGTCACAACCCATTTCAAACATCTGCAGAATTTCTTCTTGAGTCAAATATTCAAGTTTGAAAACCCCAAGGGACATTCTATCTATACATATATTGAAAATTATTATACTTCTTTTATTTAATTTGCTACTTCATTGATGTATTTATTCCAATTCGTTTTCTAATTCAAAAAGGTTTGGGTTCCAATGGGTTAATGGACCAAATGAGGTTTATGTAGGTTTAATGTTGGATCAGTTTGACACACGTAGCCAAATGAGCTGTGAATTATTTTCCTGACTTCCGTTGTTTTACACATAAAGTGCCATGCTTGCCTGGAAGAATCAGTCTAAACAAAAATTAGGTGAGCTAGCATTAGCATTAAAAAAATAATAATAAACAGCTTCAGTTAATGATTCATAAAATGTAATGCCCAGTACGAAATGGTACCAGATGGGACCAATCAGCTCCCAGTTCTCCTTCCAAATAGCACAATTAAGGGTATGATTTTGCAAGAATCTGATGATAAGATATACATACAACACAACAGATAATAAAAGCCAGGTAATATTTACAATTTTTAAGACTGACTAATTGGAAAACTCAGGACAGTCACTCTCCAAACACATCCAGTGTTATCGTGAGATTTTGTTTCTTTGTCAGAAGGAAGGGGGTAAAACTGCTGCCACCTAGCAGTTACCACCAATACCACCAACAGTAAATGTTTGCATGTTAACTCATTCGCTGCCAGCCGTTTTCTGATCGTTAAAGCCCTTCGCTGCCAGCGTTTCTCACCGTCTTTACTGATTTTTTAAGAGTCAGAACATCGCGCACTAGGAAGATGTTGACGCCAAAACGAAGAGGACACTCACCTCTTACATCAGGATGAATCCGCGCGTTTCGAGCATTATCGGTTCTTTCATAATCCGTTGTTGAATTGTGATCGGCAGAAGCTTTTCCGGTTCGCGCCTCACTTTTTTTACAGCAGCGGCCCAAAACGATCTCCTAACACATAGATTTTCTGCTTCCTGATCACGTGACGTATGCGGATGAACATCGACTTTAGAGCTGGCATGTTTGTTCTCACAGTGCGGGGGCTCGTTCCGATGCCCACACAGTAAAAAAACGCAAATGACGACTTTAGTAGTCATTGGCAGTGAACGGTTGGATTTAATGAGTTACTTATTCCAAAAAAAAAAAAAACTGTTTTTACTTGTGAAAAATAGCACGAGGGGATCAATAAACAGTGTAAAGTAACCTGCATGCTCCACAGAAACTCAACTCAGCTTACAAATGGTGGTGTTGCTGGACATTTTACTCAGTCTTATGGCTTTTTGTCAGACTCTAAACCAGGAAATGGCTGCAGGCAGTGAAACAGAGTAGAAGGAGTCACCACTCATCTGGGTAAGGTGCTGGATCAAAAGTGGAATGAACAATAATCCGCACACTTCAGTCTGCGATGTGAGAGCTTTATTAGTCGAGCTTTCGGTCAGAGACCTTCATCAGGAGTTGTGGAGGTTCACACAAAACAATTCTTTAGTTAAACAGGTTAGATGACGTCAAACATCTGTGTGGCTGAATACAGCAAAGCATCATGGGAAATAGAGTCTCAGTCAATGAAAACAGTGCACTTAACATTTAAAAAAAGCACATTGAAAACACTTCAACCATTAGGTTTAAATGAGGATTTTGAGATATCTGTGTTTCTTCAAAGAAAGCATATACTGCTGTATTTTTATATATTTCATTGCCTTGCTTTATGATGGCTTTTTTTAGCTTGATGTTTGCAATGTATAAATCTCTCCCCTCTTGAGCTGATTTAGAATGTTTTTTCAATCAATCAATCAATCAATCAATCAAAGATACTTTATTAATCCCAGAGGGAAATTAGAGTTTCAGTACACACAATTCAGAGATCAGACATACATGGGCAAGACACATGACAAGAATTGGTGACTGTGGTCATTCGCAACCCGAGTCGCGCTACCTTAATAGATTTATTGTTTCTTTATTGTTAAATACACTGTTTTCATTGACTGAGACTTCAGCTTACTAAGCACAGCTCGTTGATCTAAATGTCATTAAATAATAATAAGGAACTGAGCTGCAGCACTGAAGCTAGAGACATGTCTGAAAATCATTCAACCAAAGATCATAAATGGCCTGTATTTGTATAGCGACTTCTTAGAGGTTAACAACCCCCCCAAAGCGCTTCAACACACAATCAGTCATTCACCCATTCACAAGCTGGTGGGGATGAGCTATGATGTAGCCACAGCTGCCCTGGGGCGGACTGACAGAAGCGAGGCCTGCCATATACTGGTGGTGCAACCGGTCCCTCCGACCAGCACCAGCAGGCAAGGTGGATTAAGTGCCTTGCCCAAAGACACAACATTCTCTGGTCAGAGCCAGGATCTAACCTGCAATCTTCAATTAGTGGACAACTCTACCTCCCGAGCTACTGCTGTCCCATGCATTAATGTTCTACATGAATGTGTTTTTATCTCGCTGGATCACAGGGGTTTTACCAGACTTGTTAATTATTCTTTCATCTCAAAGTTTGATTTAAAAAGGCTAAGAAAAGGGTTCTAATTATGTGGGGGGGGGGGGGGGGGGGGTTCAGTTAAAAAAACAGCTGCCAACAATCTTTTAACAATGAATAATGTTTTATATTCATGTTTTAGAAATATATCTTGGTTATTTCCACCAGTCACCTTCATGAGGAGAAAATACGTTCCCCTACTTTCCATCTTTTAAAAAACATTCCTTGTGATAAGCCGGGGCACACATCCTCAAGTGACTGCTCCACCCTCTCAGGCTTGTGTACTTTACTATTTTCCTTGTTAACTCATCCGCCCACCTTGCTGTGCTTTCTTCCCGCCACATGACATGAGAATTACTCGTAGCCTGTCACAGGAAAGTCTGGCTTTGAACGCTATGCAGCAGAGTTACAATAAAACCTCTGGTGGCGTCACGGCGTAATTTGACGTGTTTCAGCTTGCGGTAGCTCCTCATGCATCAGAAAGTCTTAATAACATGTTTGTCATGAGAGAAGCTTGGTCTGTAATAAACTGCAATTAACTGGACTCGCCAAGGCTCAGTTCAGCAGCTCTGAGCTGAATGCATGAAATAGCCTGAAACATGCAAAAAAATAAAATAATAATAATAAAGAGCTTTGCAACCAGAAGGGACCAGGTAGAACATTGTGCAGTACTATACACAAATCTTAAAACATACAAATGTCATTATTAGAGCAAGACTTGCATTTTTTACCAGTTAACTGATGTCTAAATTCTTGATAAGGTGTCCAATCTGAGATGCAAATTTGTACTATTACCAATTTCCTTTTTTTATAGTTTATAAGGGTCAACATGCATGATTAAATATCTTTGTTACTTTCGTCCTGTGTTAGTTATCCAATTTTATTTTCTTCTGTTCTTCGTTAAACACAGAGTGACAAAACCAACCAACCAACAAAACTAAGAGTTAGGAAAAGACGAGTACTCCCAAAAGACAAGATGTCATCAGTGCAAAAATATAGAGTCATATATAAAATACCATGCAAACTTTGCAATGAAACATACATAGGAGAAACAGGATGCCAACTCAACACACAAAAAATAGATCATGAAAGGGTGTGAGAAGGAAACAAGTAGAAGACACACAAGAGCACCAAACAAGAGGCAGAAAACACAATAAAAAAATCAGCCATAACAGATCACTGTACAAGAGAAAATCATATATATATATATATCAAGAAATAGAGATAAGGAGGCGTGGACTCTGAACAGGGACGAAGGAGTTTACACCCTGGACCACTCATGGGACACAGTGATCAGCGGAGAAGATGCGGGCAGCAGAGGGCGATATCGTTCTCCGCTGCCCGCAGATAAAAGGAAGTGACGCCATCAACATCCAGCGATTGCTCTGACGAAGTGAACGTCGAAAAATGTCAAAAATATGTAACAAACCCTCATCGCTGTGTTTAACGAAGAACAAAAGAAAATGATTAAATATCACTAGACCTTTCAAACTTGCTCTACAAGACAAAGTTTCTCACTTACTGCATTCACATCACTCAAACTTCCTCATTTTAAGATATCTGGCACACCAAGCGTGCTAATACAGCAGGAATTTGCTCTCACTTTCCAAGTCACCAGTTGGGAAGGAGTAGAGCAACATGAAATGCCACTGGTGACGGTTGGACAAACAAGTTTGTACAACAGGGCCGGGCTCAGTTAATCATTAGCTGGGTTAAATTTTTCTTTTTTGAAGAAGTTTGCCCTGTGCCTAGCTTTGGACAAACAGAGCGCCCACACAGTTGACTAACAATGTGACCTGAAGCCTGCAGGTGAAGATGCTCGGAATGCTGTCACATCACTCAAAAAGTATGCAAATCATCCAGCTTGCTGAACAATGCCTCTTCAAATTCAGTTTCATTGGGAGACAACTCCTTTGTGACAATCAGGGGCGGTTGTTTAAAATATGTGGGAGAGGTTTCATTGTTCAAAACGCATTCCTGGGCTCAGATTGTAGTAAATGCATGAGGAAAAAGGAGGGAAGTGTAGATATCACTGACTATAGGCGTTTGCAGGCATTGTGATGTTGACCGGTGAGATGTGAGGAAACAGGAGGGCAGCATAAAGAAACAGATGAACAAAAGTGGTGAAAACGTTATTGGAGGCTGCTGAAAACGTGCAACACAGATAGTGGGCGTTCAGATTTTAATAGCTGAGGGGGAAATGAACTGAGGTGCCTTTGCCAGATCAGATAAAACATTATTCCTGACAAGCAGTTAAGATATATAGATCAACAACCAGCGGGAGAAATTAAAGGCAATTACAGATTATTTTTTGTGGATTAGAATCAGTAAATTTTAACAATATAACGTGATTGGCCGTGCACGGTAGCTTTGGAGTTAAAGTCATGTGTAAATCGGGCCTCAGCACCGTGGTTTCTCGGTGCAGAAACTCGTCTTCAACAGCAAGTCTTTATCGGCCTGAAACCAGCCAAACAAGCCTGCAGACAAGAAGGGCAGTCCGCCTCGAAACCGCCCTCCAGCCTTCACTTTAACATCGCCTGATATGTTATCATGAGGCCGAAACCGCTGCACAATCTCAGTTTGGATTTCCGAAACAATGTGGCGCCCAGTTTCCGCTCAGAGGGGGAAAAGTGACAGAAAATAAGGAGAAAATCTATAAAAGAGTGAAAGCAACTCCACAAATAACCGGGGACTCTCTCCAGGAGACCGGGCCGAGAGGAGAGCCAGGAGCGGATGTATGTGGGGCTGAGGCGAGGCCCATGCTCGGTGTCTGACCTCCACTGCCATTTTCTTTCAGCCCTGCCGCCTCCTCCTCCTTTAAGCCCGGCTCCTCTCGGCCCAACCGGGCCTGACTCGGGGATGCCTTACCTTCCTCTGTTGTTTCTCCCAGGCAGGGTCCAGCAGCAGGTCCCGGTCCCAGTCATTCTCCTGCTCCATGTAGGCGTTCACCTCGCCAGCGGACTGCTGGTTATTGGAAGCGTGATAATCTACCATGTCAGCAAAAGAAACCTGAGTTCGCCACGGAGAAACTGTCAAGGGTTTAAAAATTAAAAAATTAAAACGGGAGAAACGAAGACGGGTTCTAACCAACGAGGTAGGGTGAGGAGGGATACTCGAGCCGGGAACGTGTCCTTGTTCTTCTTCTGTCGCCGCTTCCAGCCGTGAGAGGCTTTTTCAACGTGATGAATGTCCGGTGTGCGCAGTCAGAAGCTGCTGCTGTGAGAAAAGCTCCAGTGTGAACGGTGTGGCTGTTAGGAGGAGGTACCGGCCGCTCCTACGGGCTGTACAAACTCCGTAAGCAGTGCGTAGCTAGCAGTGTTGCTTCCGGACGAGATTTCAAAATAAAATGTACCTTTCCCATTGCATCTGAAAAGGACAGTGCGGGTCTTGTGGAGTGTGGCATGAATGGCAAGGGGAAAATGTATAGAATAACGTGTGTAAACTGTTTTCTAGGTTGAATAACGCAACAATTACAACAAGATTGCTCATTAATATTTTCAAAACTAATTCCCATTTTTCCAAACTCAGTCCATTCAACAATCCATTCACAACAGTCGAAATATTAACAGATATGTTTTTTTTACATATCTTCATTTCAAAACATTTCAACATCCAACTCCAACCCTAGCTTTCCAGTAGACGCTTAAGTGTGGCATAATGTCTGCGTTTAGCCACCGTTACAATGGGTGGGTGGGTTTTCTTTGGCCACAAAGCATCTTGATTTGGATGAGTCCCAGAAAGTAAGAACGCGTTGCTTTCCTATGCTTCAAGTGTATCTTTTTACGCACTTTTTTAAACACATTTACACATTTTACACATTCAGATTCAGAGCACATCAAGCTCAGTAGTTCAGACCAAGTGTGAAAGAGGCAGTGTAAAAGATGTGGAAATGTCCCTGCACCTGCAGCTGTGTTTTTGCTACTAATGTTGAAATGTTGAAATTGAAAGATTTGTGCAGATTTTGATGTTGCTCAACTAGTAAAGAAAATTACATCTTAACCAACATCTCCAGTTAACAAAACATAAATAAAACAAAGACCTCCTGAATACATATTCATCTTTCTCCTTGCTTGTTATCATTTGAACTGTCATTCTTAAAATTACCCTGTGACTTTGTGACCTTGCAGGACCAACTGCGTGGAGCTGTGGAGCCAGTTGCTTCTGAAACACTCCCAGAGACGCACAACTAAACTTGTGTCTATTATGTTATGCGCCGCTCACGCATCCATCTACCTTACATATCTAATGGAAAGCTGGAGTTGTTTTTCAGATCCAATAATGCTGAGTTTTTTGTATTCTTGAAGTTGTTCTGTGTAATATTTTACAAGATTTCTAAATTTCCTTTTACTTTTTATCTTTTATTTTGAGTTGTTTTTAGTCCTGCTGAGACCTATTTTCAACGCCAAAGAGTTACAGCAGATTGATCAACATCTCAGTTTTTATCAGTTCTTTGCTAGACTTTTAATTTTTAATAATTATCAGCAATAGACCATGCATTAAATAATTAAGTTTTATTTTGAAAGTCTTGCAACTGGTTTACCGCTTTTAACTTCCGCCAACTTGCCAGACTCGTCTTCAGCGGCATGGAGAACAGCTCATGAATATAGATGCTCTGGTCACAACTCAGAGGAAAAACCCATGAAAAAGAGAAGAAAAAGCAAATTCATAATAAAAAAGTTAATTTAAAGAAAGCTTATCCATTGAAGGGAACAATGAAAGTTTTACGAGAACATTCACTTAGAATTCACGGCCTACATCACCGCTCATCTCGTGAGAACGAATATTTTCTAACTGAAGAGGTCGCCATAATCGCGAAATAAAAAATTAGACAAATTTTTAAAAATTAATCTAAATTTCCTGCATTAAAATGCTTTATGAAATACAAATTATGCAGCAGTTACTTTAAATAGTATAATTAGTATATAAAGAGTGTATATAGTAGTTTATTTTTAAAATTACAGGTCAAATGTAAAGTTTGTTATCAGTGATGACCCTTACGTTGCTTTTATTGTACTTTTATTTAAAAAAACGTCACCTGCAGATTAAAATTGTTCAAATAGAATTAAAGGAATGAGTGCAGTTAATAAAGAGTTAAACACCATCCCCCCCATACAGTTTTGTTTTATGTAAAGATTTGAGAAGTTGCAAAACAAAAGATCATTTCTCCACTCCTTGTCATCCCCTTCATATTATTGATGTTAATTATATTAATTTAAAATTGAATTTCAATTGAATAGTTTGGTTGGAGAACAACTCGTGATCAATTCTTTCAAATATTAACAAGCTTTTATTTTCAGCTTACTCCAATGAATTAAAAAAGAAAAACAGACTAATGTGGAATAGAACAGACTTTATTGATCCCACAGTGAGGAAATTCACTTGCTTGTGACAGAAGCACAGACACTTAAGAGAATAATTTGAAGGAAAAATAATAACGAACGTCCACATACACACAGGCAGTAAGCTATTGTAACCTTAGACCACTAAAACCACAGATAAAAATGAAAAAATATGTTCTCAATAGCTAATTTATGCCAACTTTTGTTGAGAACAGCTGATCCAACAGTACCATAAAGCACAGAAGCCTGAAGTGCTGTTTCATCAAAACTGCCAGGAGGAGCCTGGGATCAATGCTGAGGGTGACCGTCCTGCAGCAGCAGGTCATGCTCAGGCTGTCCTGAGAGATTAATGCCACTAAGGCTGCAGCAGCATATAGAGCACAATTCAGCGGCTGTGACCAGTAGCAACAGCCTGCAGTCACAGTTTAAATCATGAGTAGCATGAAAGAAAGGCCTGGTCGTGTTTCATAGAGCAACTTAACAAAGTGGCTCCCATAGTTTGAAGGCCATGATAGGTCAAACGGCTTTATTATTCAGCTTTTTTCTTTTTCTTTGCAGAAGTCACAAACTCTGGACAGCAAGTGCTTTTTTTCAAAGTTCAGAACATAATAAACCAGTTTACTTCTGTTTTTCAGGCTGTAATCAACATTTTCAGACGTCTCAAAGAGAGGAGAAAATTTTTTATCAACTGACATAATTTGTTTGATTAACATCAAGGATTACAAGATGGCCAAGTTGGCTGAAAATCAGTCATGAACAGGGATTTCAAATCTTTGCACAACATGTGGAACCTCGATGGCTTCAGGAAAAACTCTGCAGCAAAGAGAAATTCTCTGACATGTTCACTGATGCATGTCGTTCTTTTCTGCCAGTCATTTAAAGATCTCAACTGGATTTATTGAAAAGTGTTTGTGTGCAAAAATGCTTTTCAAAAAGCTCTGCGTTTGACTACATTTTTTACATGCACAGTTCAAAAATGTTGTAAATGTGGGAAAATGTGAAATATTAATTATTTAGACATATTTGCAAAATGTACTTTTTCCCCCTCCTGACCATAAAAAATAAACGCTTCAAATTTCAGTGCAAATTATTGTTTTCCAGCATTTATTTTTAGTAACCCTTTATTCCTCTTTAAACCTTTCATCACAGAATAGATGATCGTAAGCCTTCTTTTTCCATATAGGGTTCAATTTTCAACCGGAATGTTTTTATCACCGTAAAGACATTTCCATGGTAATGGTTGCATCGTTCAGAAAATAACTTTTTCTTTTATTTGTTATTTTTCTACATTTAGCAAATAAACAAACAATCACAATGTGTCACTCTACAGAGGTCTGCTCAAAATATAAAATGTTTGACATAAAAACTGCAATCCTGGTGACTCCATCAGGGTGGGCTGGGTTGGGTCAGTTGTACATTGTCATGTAGAGCCACTGAAACCAAAATGAGAAAGAGCAGACACGATTAACATTAATGTTTTGAAGTTTCTAAGGTTTTCTATTCATCAGACAAGAAGTTCCCGTTTTTCCTTTCACTGTTATCTTGAAGGGAGGACGTCTCTGTGACATTTCTTTCTGAGTCGTTCTCTGCTTTGTAGGCATCGATATGCGAGGTGTGGAGGAGCAGAAAGTAAATCTGTTGACATTTGCTGATGGGAACCCTTGACATGATCATTTTGAGACTTTACAAGCAAAAGGAAACCTTTGTTCAGGTTAAGCAAAATGAGAAAAACGTTGGCCTTTCAAGCTCTTTTGCTTTTGCAACACGACTCTACCACTGATTTGCAACGTTGATGTTTTATCTCCACAAATAACACAAGCCTAGAGGAGTTATGCTGTGTGGTGAAGTTGCTAATGCTAACAGTTAGCTTCCACTAACCAAGACGTTCTCTGCTGATTCTTGGATAGTAAACCTACAACAGCATTCCCCGTCACGAGCCATGATGGATGAGTCCATGAATGTTAAAGCCTAATTTATACTTCTCCGTCTGCGTCGGGACGGACGCACGCAACGCCATTATCCGTCCTTGCGAGCCTGCTGGAGAGCCCTCGGAGACGAGCTCTCTTTTCTAAACATCCGTCCGTTGAGACGGAGAACGCAAGCTTGTGATTGGTCAGGATGCCGCTGTCGTCTACAGTGCCGCCATTGTGCCTTCAAAAGCAAAGAGAGCCAAGGATATCTAGTGGCAGACACAGAGCAGCTTGGGGAATATCATGCAGAAAAACTCTAAAATAGGAACGTTCTATTCCCCCGTGACTGGAGGAGTGAAAAGATTCACAGCAAGCATTTTTTTCATGGACGAAAATGATGAAAAACGTGGGATTAGAGGTGGTGAGCGCATGAAGAGGTGGAGGAGGATGAGAGACAAATTTGTCCATGTTAAAAAGTCTCTTCAATGCAAAAAAAAAAAAAAAACACACTATCTTTGAGCGAATACATGACAGGATACCACAGAACAGCACTATGCCCTCTGTTGTCCTGGTGGGGAATTGCTTTGCAACACTCTTTAGGAGACGGAGAAGTATGAGGGTGTGTCTCTCCCTCCAGGAGCTGACAGAGAAGTATAAACTAAGCTCAAGTGTCGGTGTGATGTAGATCTGTCAGTCTTTTCAAATCCTAGAGTTTCACCGTCTATTTTCTATCAGAAGCTAATGGAGGAGGTAGGTGTGGGAGACTATATTCATGTTCAGCCGGCATTGAAAATTCAGGAGGACAGATTATAATCAGAAATAATAATAAAAATATTGTTTTTTCAATGTTCCACACTTTTAAAATTTCATTTTTATTTGGTCGATGTTCATACCTGTCTGTAGTTGATGGTTATTGCTCCTTGTCCCACCATGTCGTATGCCTGAAATTTATCTGTAAAAGAAAAAAATTATATATAATGCTGTGATAATGCTGATTCGGACCTAAAAGTTTTTTTTTCTTTTTGTCCCCCGTGTCCTGTCTGGCTGTGAAGCAAACAGAATTGATGTCTGACTGCTGGTGACCAGCCTTACAGATTTACTCTCAGGTGGAGCATCAAAGCGTCTGCTTTTAATGTCACGCCTGATACTTTAAACTTTATTGTTAGTTTTTGAATGCTTTGTAATTCCGACCAGACACGGAGTCAGAGGTGAAAGAGAAAGGAAAAGACAAAAGGTGGGGGGGGGGGGGGGTCCACAAAAATAAACAATAATGAACAAAAGTTTGCTTCTAGACCTGCAGAAAGAGAATGAATAGAAAAAAATGGGACACAACAATACATCAAGAGCAAGCTATCACTGCGTCAACCTGATGATGAAGTATAAAATCAACATTGTTTAACTGAACAATCACACGATAATAAATCATAGTGCATTTAGTGGCAACGACAGCCTTAAGACCTGTGTTGAACGTGCCCAAGCCCATACTTTTGAGAGCACCATGTGAGCACCTGTGTGTGTGTTCACACACTTGTTTATGTAAGGTTTCTCTATAAAAGCGTCCAATAGAGAGTGTGAGGGACCACAGATCTGCCCCCCAAAGATGTGTAGGAGACAGAGGGAACTCCAAGTCCCAGAGATCCAGGTGCTGCCCCAGAACACAGGAACCCCAAGGAGACTGCAACCAGAAAGGCCCCCGCCCCCCTCGAGAGGCACAGAGGATCGCCCCGGGGAGCCACAACCAGCAGCCGGCAGAGTCCCGGGAGATATCAGCGGCAAGCCCACAGGCCCGCCCGCAGCCTCCCACCCCCTAGCCGGCCGAGCCCGGGACCGAGCAACCCGGGACCCAGGGGTGACCACCCCCGCCGGGGACCCAGCAGAGCCCAGGGACCCAGACCCCACCAGACAGCCACCGGGATTGATCGGGCAGATGCCAAAAACCTTAAACCCCCAGACCCGGGAGCCATGAACACTCAGGCAGACCAAGGCACAACCTCACACACCAGGTGTGGCAGGGGGAGGGGAGACGAAGATCTACATCATCAAAAGAAGTCCCAGGAGAAGAGAGGAGTCAAAGGCCCCACCTGACATATACAGTCATACACAAACACAGTCACACACGCCCTCCCTCATGCTCACACATGCACATACAACCAAAGGCTTATAAAAATGCACGCCGGACACCCACTCATGCTCTCCATTCACACCCTGTTCACTCTGGTCCCGGTACTGCTGCACATGGGGTACAACCATTATTGTTACCAGAGTTTGACCCTTTCGAACCTAAAAGTTTAAGAAATCACAAAGGAGTTGACAAGTTTCCAGGATTTTACAAAATTGTCAGTTCAGGGATGGACAATGACCCATTTGGCCATCCCAAACAATTAAAATAACCTTTAGGGTAATGTCAACAGATGGACATTTAACTGAATTTATGCAC
Organism: Nothobranchius furzeri; assembly: GCF_043380555.1. Classification (NCBI taxonomy): domain Eukaryota; kingdom Metazoa; phylum Chordata; class Actinopteri; order Cyprinodontiformes; family Nothobranchiidae; genus Nothobranchius; species Nothobranchius furzeri. The sequence goes on from NC_091753.1 coordinate 47,161,178, forward strand.
CAACATAGTGATGGTTGCAACATTGCCTTGAATTAATTGTTTTTCTTGTTCATGCCAAACAAAGAGGAAAATTGATTAGAATCACTAAAAGACTGACCGGATCATTTGATTGATTTGACCAGGAACCTGGGGTCTCATTTATCAAACGTTGCGTAGAATCCTTACTAAAACTGCACTTAAGCTCAGCAAAAAAATGTACTTACGCCAAGTAGGTTTGTGATCTATCAAACCTGGAGTACGAACAGCTGCACACAATCTCCGCTTCATAAATCAGAGACTAACGAGAATGTTTCTCAGCTGCTTTTAGTCACATCCTGCCCTCACCACGCCCACTTACTGCCATAAATAGTCGATGCAAAATGCCTTGTGGATCTCATGCATATACATAAGCCTGCTCGTTGCAGCATTTCGATCGCCACCGCAGATAAGGAAGCGCAATTTCACAAGCAGAAATTGAGGTACTTGTGGGTGAGGTGGAGAAATATAACAAATAACAGAAAATCCACGGAGTGGCACAGCGTTGCTGAAGCCGTCAATGCTGAGTTCTTCAGAGATCTGTGGCGGATGAAAGAAAATTGTCCGATCAGGATTCGATCCCCAGACTCCTGGGCAAAAGTCACACACGCTAACCAGTCAGCCAAAGGTACATCTCCCTTGAACAAGTAGCCATAGCGCATCATCAATGGGGTGACAGTGACGGGACGCTTACACGGTCACAGACGCACGACATTCTGTCTCAATCTGCCCCCCTGTTGATATTCAGCATTCCGTATTCTGAGCTTCAGGCTGTGTGTGCGTGTGTGTGTGTGTGTGTGTGTGCGCGCGTGGGGGGTGGCATGTTCTGTGTGTGCACGAAGCAGTACAAGTGATAATGCTGCTGGAATTCATAATTTTATCCTTCTCAGCAGCAGCACTGCAGGTGCTCCCCATGTCCAAAATGTGTGTAAGCCAGGTCCTTAGTCAACTTAAAGTTGCACACATTTTTCCTCTAAGTTTTCTTTCATAAATCCCAAAGTTTGCGTGGAAAGTTGCTTACGCAGTTTTCCGACCCCATTTTGTGTGTAAGCAAGCTTGATAATTGAGGCCCCTGGTCTGTTTGTTACATCAGTGGTTGGTTCCCTAAGAGGAGCTCGGGGCCACAAAATTTTAAGTTTAGGGTCTTGGGATGATTCCAAGAAGTAAATAAAACATAAAATTATTTTTAATAGAGTATTTATACTCAAGCTTATGTAAAAGCTTACGGATCATTCTCTCCAGCTTCATGACCAGGTACAAGAAGCCGGGGTAGCTGATGGTCATGTCGGGTTCTGTGTATCTCAGTCCGACCAGCTGCATCACCAGATCATCCACCATGATGCCTGCAGGACAGGAGACAATTAACGCAACTGAGTCACACCTGTTTGTGACATTCAGTCCTATTCATTCCCAAGCTAAAGAAAACGGAAGAGAGAGCACAATGAAGTTCCTCTGTTTTACAATAACAGAAGTACAGAAAGTGGAAGTTAAATAACTTTAAAGGGGATTTTGGACAGAAAATTATGCCCTTTTGAGAGTTTATGTAAAACACAAACAGGAGAAGCGTTAGGTTCATTGTATTCTGAGTTTCAGCTGATTAAAACTGAACAATGTCTACAAAAACACCCTGACATTGTTGACAGTTACACAAATAAAACCAGTAAACAATGAAATTAAAACATAAAGCCTGTTTAAACATAATCTCCACATCTAGAAAAATGAAAAAAGTTTTTGCATTTATATTCATTTGACTGAGTTAATATAGTTGTGTGCAAAGAGAAGGTTTAATCATTGTAAAAGTGAATAAATAGGCCAATAAAAAATAAAAACCAAACAAAATAAGCATTTTTTATATTTAAACAGTAATACCAATATAAGTAGCCTATAACTGAATTTAACAAATGAGTCTATCTGAGTATTGTTGGTGACCATGTCAATATGGATCAATATCTCTGATGAATGTTTCTAGTACCTTGATGAATCTATGCCACAAATGATTAAGGCAGTTGGCAAAATGGGGTCCAACCCAGTACTAGCAAGGTGTGACCAGTGAGAGTATGTCACAATATTCATTTGATTACATTTTTTTGTAAAGGGAGAGAAGTGAAGTGTTGCGTTTTAGCGCACTCTGCTGGTCACATCACGGTGCAACGAAAGCATCACTAAACTAGCCTCTTTACGTTTTAATATCAGATTTTCTGTATTTCATTTACATTTTGCATGCCTTACCTGCAGCCTTCAGAGCGGGACAGACCTCTTCATACTCAAGACGCTTAGTTTTATTTTTGTCAAATACCAGAAAGATGTCCTGAAGGGAGACAAAGCACCACAAAGATGGACTTAATGTATGTTTTCTTCCAAGTCAAATACTGTTCAAATTCTAAATAGTTTGTAAATTCCAATACTATTCATACTTATATAATCATAATTTTATTTTACATATATACATATTATTATTATTATTATTATTATTATTATTTATTTCTTCTTTTTTTTACAATGTACCGTCCACTTCCTGATTTTGTCCCACAGAGTCTGGAACTCTGACCAGTTCAGCCGAGCAATGCCTTGGCTCTGAAAAAATTCCCCAGGTCAAGAAAACGTAACCAAAAGAGACCCACACAGTTTATAATGAACGAATGTCAGCATCCCATTCTGCTTCAGCAAAACGCCAGAAACAAGACAGAAGTGGATGTTTGATCCAAAATGATCTCAGTTTGGAGAATCAGGTAGAATCAAGTCTAAAACCTCTCAAGAGTGAACTCTTGTCATGTTTAAGTGGAGAAAAGGAAAATTAAGTAAACTGTTATGCTGCATCAATCGTTGCAGGTAGATACTGATCCTCTACAGCAATCTACTTCAAAAAATTATAAAACATTCCTTAAAAAATGCGACAGGATTTGACTAAAGTTTCAATATTAGACCCTTCTTTATCTTTCATGAAGGATTTGAATATGTTGACAATCTGCCAGAGCAGAGAGATGTTGAAATCGTCACATTTGTCCAGTGGTACAAAAAAGAACAGACAGCAGTTTCTACCCAGACCGTTTTAGACGTGACACATTCTGAGCCTGATCTCTTTTAGGTTGGATTCACAAAAATAAAGCAAATGCTGTCAAAATGTTATTTTCACCTTTAGTCTGTTAATCTGTCTGAGTGAGTTATTAAAGTTAATTGCTAGCTGTAGCAAAATGTTTGCGTGACTAGCAAGTGTTAGCTAACTATGCTGAGAATCGTTCAAAGGTAATGAGTGCTCACAGATTGTGTGATAGTGTGCATAACAAAATGGTTTAATCCACTGAAAGGTGCTATTTGAATAAATTATTAAATAAAGTTTTATTGTGATTTAACCAAAACAACTTCACTTTCACAACATAAGATGATCTAAGTTTAAAGAGTGGAAGATCATGGGCGATACGCATTCCTTCAAGAAATTCTAGAGTTTTATATTTTGAAAGGATACATCCATCAAGACCACCAGACTCTTGCAGTGCTCCAGTGCCAAGAATTTCTCACTTCCAGCCAACACTGAACACAAAAAGTCATCAGAGGTCACTTTAACACTAATTGTGTCCATAAGTTTTGAATACACAATAAATCTGTGCTGAAAAACAGTCCCAAATAGTTCCTTTTTATAATGACCTGTTTCAATTTGAACATCTTGTTCGCAAAACGGAGCAGTTAAAGATCAGCTGAGAGAATCTGTTGTTTTCTGTGTAAACTTTGACTTATGAGAGGATTAAACTGAGCATAAAAACAGATTACCAACCTCCCTGCTGTAAAGCCTCAGTCAGAAGTCTGTAGAGGTGAAGCGGTTTGCAAAATCCCTTCTGATGACAAAGCAAGAAAAATTCACTGCACAGATAAACCACTCTCCACACACCCATGAAGCACAAAACCAGCTATTGCACATAACTTATTGGTTTTAGTAGCCTGCTTGGATCTGGATTTTTGTGCACTGTTAACTCTTACCTTGTCGCAATACTTCTGAAACAGAGTTCTGATGGATTTAGGAGAAGGCAGCGCTGCTTCATGAGGATATGAAGGCTACAGGGGAAAAACAAAGATGCCCGATTTAAAAATAAAAGGCTGCATTTCACTCAGACAGTGGCTTTTTAATTAATCTGTATATTTTAACATCTGAGTTCTATAGACTTCTCTAAAATGAATCACCCAATGCTAAACCATCATTATTTTCTTAACCATGAGGAAAGCAAAGAACAAGATTTAGTTAGGATAAAGCTGTAAAAATCCTTTTGCAAAATTCAGAATTAACTAAATAACCATTTTCATATAAAGGAATGAAAAGGAAAAAGTCAGAAGAATCTCCAGAGCCGGCGTGGTTCAGCTGATAGAGCATCAGACTTTAATCTGAGGGTCCACGGTTCAAGAAAAGCTGTAAACCTATGCATTAAATATGATTCATTCTAATTTAAAAGCATAAAAATACATCAGATTAGTGGAACTGCAAAGACCGCAGGTTCAAATAAGAAAAAGGTGTACTGTCCCTTTAAACATTCTTCATTTCCAGCTTTAAAGTCTGTTTAAAATGTTTTCAAGCTGCTTTTTTTGTCAAGCTTTAAGTAAAAATAAGATTTAATGTTGAATAAGTACAGAAGTGTGATAACTTCGATTAAATAAAGGCCATCGCTAGAGTCTGACCTGCTTTTAGACCAGATTAAACGGTGTGAATCTTCTTTCAGACATAATAATTCATCCTACTTGTTATTTTATAAACTTTTTGTACCTCTGTGTCTGAAGGGACATCTTGCGGAGCAGGTCTGTGAGCTGGACTGGAAAAGGGGAGGTAGTAGGAATAAACATACTTCTAACAACAATTTATAAAAGTTGTGACAACAATAACAAATGCTGGGGGTTATTTGTTTAGCTTTTCAGTTCAGGAATAATTAAAATAAAACATCTAAATCACCAGTTTGACTCATGACTCACGTGGCTTTGTTGCCAGGCTCCATCAGTACCCGCAGGAGGAAGTCTCCCGGCTGATTGGGCTCCGCCGTAGACGGGATTATGATGTAGTGGCCCGGAGGAAGCGAGCCACGCAGAACCACCTCCCGACGTGAGGAATACTGGATGCCGAGAACCGGCTGGAGCTTAAGCAGGTCGTCAGGTGACAAGTGTTTGTTCTGAGACTGAGCCTACAGACACAAAACCCTCTACTGAGCTCAATTCTTTCAAAGCACTAAAACTGTCTTCTGAGAGTTTTTATAAGAGCTTTTGAATTTGATTTTTTTTATTTGTTTGTATAAAATCTTCTAAATTGACTCAGCAAAAAAAAAATACTTTTCTTTCGGGACATTAAAGGACACATAAGTAACAGCATGTGTGTGTACCGGGTATATGTGCAGGCCAATGGTGAGGTGAATGCCTTGGCGTCTCTGGTATTTCTGCATCAGAGCTAAAATGAAGGAGCAGGTCTTCTGAGTGCTGCCAGGGGTTTCATCCATCTCTGACAGGACAAAACAGTACTGCGGATTCTGCCAGTACCAACCTAGACAACAAAATCACACAAGTTTTTAGAAACATAAAAGCTAAGAGCTCATGGTCGCTAACAGCTGTTCTGTCATCCCAGTTCCTTTGAGAAATACTTAGACCTACATTTTTATGTTTTGGATAAATTACATTTTTGCACTAAGAGAAGCTAGCAGAACATAAGGCAACTTTTGCTTCTTTGCACATTTTTCAGAACAAACCGACTCCAGAACTCCTTTATCACATGCCATCAAACTCCTGGCTAGGGTGGAGGAGGAACAAGACCAATAGGTGCCGGAGTAACAAAAACAGTAAGCGACATAATATTACATTTTAAGTGCAATAGACCAGAAGAATGTAAAATATGCAATAACCTTTGCTAAAAAATCAAGAATTGTTTGTATCTATCTATCTATCTATCTATCTATCTATCTATCTATCTATCTATCTATCTATCTATCTATCTATCTATCTATCTATCTATCTATCTATCTATCTATCTAGATATAGATATGCTCAACATGAATGAGTACAACCCCTTTAAAAAGTTTGAGTTTCATCAGTGGCTCAATGAACAAAAGAACAATTTCCAGAATTTTCACAAGGCTGGGATTTATTGAATATTTGTTTAACTCCATAACATGAAATTAATATTAATACAGTTTTTCTCAGTCGCTTTGGTGCATTTCTCAGAACACTATTAACATTTGCACAGCAGTTAGTGCGTTTCTCAAAACAATTAGTGCAAACTGCAAAACCTAGTGGATAGCCTGCAAAAGCACGTCACATGCTCAAAATTGATAATCCATTCCTCAAAAGCAAGTATTCATGTCAATGAAACTGTCAGTGCCATCAAAATGAAAAGTCTTGACACCATCTCTATGAACAAGATAGTCAAATGGCTTTGTCATGTTTTCACTATGACAGTTTATAATTTCAGTGTTTTCCATTGCAAGAATATTTGGTGACACCTGAAAATGCTCAAGACAGCACTATGCCCTACTTGTACAGCCACTTGAAATGTGCAGTAAAGTTACTGTAGATGTTATGGGAGTTTTGGGAGTAACTGAGACACTGAATACGTACGTTTTACATTTTTACTGTATAGAAGTGTTTGTAATTCTACAGCATTGTGCAAAAGAAAAATATGCTACAGTCACTTGTTTACTGTAGAATACATGTAAACAAAAAATCACCCTTTTGGTAGAGCTGTGCACAAATGTGAACAATATACAGTACATGTAACAGTACATACAGTATTGCACAGTACTGTAACATACAGGTACAGTAAACCATTCTGGCACATCCAGACGTTTCTGTCTGTCTGGCCACATATTTTCATCCACATCACAATGGATGACATCCCTCACAATGCAGCGAGGAAAGTATCTCCTGGAGTGGAGAAGTATACAGAAGTATAGAAATGGTACACACTAGCTCCTGCTCAGTTCATATATGCTTGCCAATTGAGGACTCACCTCCTCATGAGTGACAGATGAAATTAACCTGTGATCAATTGTTCAATTTAGGAGACATTTCCAGAATAAAATGATAAAGAAAGGTATAGAATTTGCTTGAAAGATGACTGATATTTGACATTTGATAACTAGTTCAACAATTTTGTGTGTAATGACTCAAGCAATGAAAGTAAGACTATTAGTTTTATTGAGAGTGACTATTCAGCATCCATAAGTATAATTCATTTTGACTGACATGACATAAGCAAATGGAAATGTCAAAAAACAGCAGAGAAATGTATGAAAGCAACTGATACATGTCCAAAATCATTTGCAGTTTGTTCAGAGAAAGGAGAAATTGCTACTATGATGTGCTCAAATGACTAAATGGTGTGGAGGTTGAACTAATAGTTATGAGAATTTTAATTCTGATCTGAGAAATGTACCAAAGTGACTGAGAAAATCTGTAATCTAACTTAGATCACAAACTTTTCAGTTTTACTAAAATTGCTTGAAGCAAAAATGAATACACTCTGCAACAAAAACTACTACATCTAGTATTTTGTATGAACACCATGATTTCCAAGGACAGCACCAAGTCTTCTAGGCATGGAATGAACAAGTTGGTGACATATTGCAACCTCGATCTTTTTCCATCCTTCAAGAATAACCTCTTTTAGAGCCTGGATGCTGGCTGGAGAGTGATGCTCAACTTGCCGCTTCAGAATTCCACCCGGGGGTGAATGTTACTGTGGCCGTGCGCAAGACGCAGATGCCGGTGGAGCGCATGAGCGCTCTGCCTCTGTTCATCTTCTCCGCTCAAAAGAATCCTCGATGCGGAGAGTCCATAATATGGGTAGAAACTTGATCTTTTTCAGGCACAGGAAATGATGGTTTAGCAGTATTGTCCAGGGGGAAATATGGAGAAATTTTGGAGAATGGTGGCTCCGGGTTGGAGAGATTGTCAAATTAATTGCGTCATTTACTTTTAATAAGTTAAAATAACAAAATTAACGCTAATAATTACCACGCAAATTTTCCCGGCCCTAATTTATACACATATATATATATGTATGTATGTATATGTATGTATATATTAGGGTTGGCACTCTATTTTAATTAATGAGAGGCTTTATAATTAATTAATCTTGATTAATCACAGTTTAATCATTCAAGCCAAGATTTTTTTAATCAAAAAAAACGTTATAAGGCACAGATGGCATACTCACACGTTAATGAGTATACTTCTGAAACCACAAGGTTTATTTGGTTACCTTGGTGTTTTTATAAAGGTAACTATTGTGGGATTTGTTGGGATGTGTAAATATTAGTATATGTATTACTGATAAAGTATGGTAGACTGTAAATGGACATGGAACATTGTAAATGTTGTGTACTGAACTGAGTTTAATCTGTGATATTTTTGTCAACAGGAGTTATTTTTCTGCCAGGTCGGACCAGACCACACCTTCACTAAAAGACAAGCAGACTGAGGCTGAGCAAATAAGCTTGTCTAAACTTTATGCCACTCTGGTCAATACACTGAATTAGAGATAAAGTTTTGTTTTTATTGGAGTGACAGTTTCAGAGTTGACCAACCCTCCACTCCAAAGTGAATCTTACTGCTGCGAGGTGAACCTCCAGATGTGAAGCTTGGCACCCAGCTCCCATGATGCATCACACAGCTCCACGGCTGCTCGCTGGATCCCGGCTCATTCAGACCTTCTGTCAGGTGGCACACCTCCATTACGTCAAAGTTCAGCTGGAAGTCTAACACTGACATCCTGACGGAGGCAGAATCATGAGAAACTGAATTGTCTGTTTTTAGTTTGAGACTTCTAAATTAAAGTCTGAGTGTGTTTACACAAAGGTGTGTTTGTGTTTTGGTGCAAAGGTGCAAAGTCACACTTCATTCTTCTCTTTTATGTAAAACAGAGGTTGTGTTTACAAAGGGCGGAGTTGAACTCACCAGAACTCCCCATCCTCCTGCTGGACTCTACCAAGTCGTCTCTGCTCCTCTTTGCTCACCGTGCTCCACTCTGAGCTAAGGAAAAGAAAAAAATAACACACACACACAAAAACTAAACATTTCCACTATTTCTGTAAACGCACACATCCAGTATATATATATATAGATAGATAGATAGATAGATAGATAGATAGATAGATAGATAGATAGATAGATAGATAGATAGATAGATAGATAGACAGATAGACAGACAGACAGACAGACAGACAGACAGACAGACAGATAGATAGATAGATAGATAGATAGATAGATAGATAGATAGATAGATAGATAGATAGATAGATAGATAGATAGATAGATAGATAGATAGATAGATAGATAGATACTCACCTAAAGGATTATTAGGAACACCTGTTCAACTTCTCCTTAATGCAATTTTCTAATTAACCAATCACATGGCAGTCGATTCAATGCATTTAGTGGTGTGGTCCTGGTCAAGACAACCTCCTGAATTCCAAACTGAATGTCAGAATGGGAAAAAAAGGTGATTTAAGCTGTTTTGAGTGTGGCACGGTTGTTGGTGCCAGACAGGCTGGTCTGAGCATTTCACAATCTGCTCAGTTACTGGGATTTTCACGAACAACCATTTCTAGGGTTTACAAAGAATGGTGTGAAAAAGGAAAAACATCCAGTATGCGGCAGTCCTGTGGGTGAAAATGCCTTGTTGATGCTAGAGGTCAGACGAGAATGGGCCGACTGATTCAAGCTGATAGAAGAGCAACTTTGACTGAAATAACCACTCGTTACAACCGAGGAACGCAGCAAAGCATTTGTAAAGCCACACCACGCACAACATTGAGGCGGATGGGCTACAAACAGAAGAAGACCCCACCGGGTACCACTCATCTCCACTACTAATAGGAAAAAGAGGCTACAATTTGCACAAGCTCACCAAAAATTGGACAGTTGAAGACTGGAAAAATGTTGCCTGGTTTGATGAGTCTTGATTTCTGTTGAGACATTCAAATAGAGTCAGAATTTGGCGTAAACCGAATGAGAACATGGATCCATCATGCCTTGTTACCACTGTGCAAGCTGGTGGTGGCAGTGTAATGGTGTGGGGGATGTTTTGTTAGCACACTTTAGGCCCCTTAGTGCAGATTGGGTATCGTTTAAATGCCACGGGCTACCTGAGCATTGTTTCTGGCCATGTCCATCCCTTCATGACCACCATGTACCCATCCTCTGATGGCTACTTCCAGCAGGATAATGCACCATGTCATCAAGCTCCAATTATTTCAAATTGGTTTCTTGAACATGACAATGTGCAAGATTCACTGTACTACACTACACTACTACACTGACACTGTACTACAATGGCCCCCACAGTTACCAGATCTTAACCCGATAGAGCATCTTTGGGATGTGGTGGAGTGGGAGCCTCACGCCCTGGATGAGCATCCCACAAATCTCCATCAACTGCAAGATGCTATCCTATCAATATGGGCCAGCATTTCTAAAGAATGCTTCACCACCTTGTTGAATCAATGTCACGTAGAATTAAGGATGTTCTGAAGGTGAAAGAGGGTCAAACACCGTACTAGTATGGTGTTCCTAATAATCCATTGGGTGAATGTGTGTGTGTGTATATATATATATATATATATATATATATATATATATATAATGGCTTGCAAGCTATTTCTAATATGCACTAACCCATTGAAGTCACTCCAGGGTCCGTTCCATTCTGTGCCGCCCCAGGGATTGAGAATTCGCACCAAATCTACAACCCCGTGTGTCGTCTTCACCTGACAGAGGAAGAAAAATGGAGATTAAACACCAAGATTCAAGAATAGAATTTTTTGAGCACATTAAAAATATTTTCACGTTTATAAAAATATTTCTTATTAAACATTAATTCTCTTAGCAGGACCTTTGAGCTAGATGCATGGTGAATACCTTCTCAACTGCTGTCAAAGAGTAAGCATGTCTGAACATGATGCCCAGATCATTCTTCTGTTCCAGTGAGCCCTAAAAAGAAGAAAACACCCATCCACGTAAACAGGACAACAACATCATTTGACATAAGAGAGAGATCAAATAACTAATGATCATCGCAAATCCCTCCTGCCTACCCTGTTGCTGGCACAGTTAATGAGTGCTCCTTTAAACAGCAGGTATGAAAGGAAATCAGGCAGATTTCTGGACATTGAGCTGACGCTGAAAACCTCAGCCACGCCGCCTGTCATGTCCACCATGGCTTCATGAGGGAAGCCCATATCCAGAGCTCTGTACCCTCCTTTCAGCCTGGAGACAACACATAAAAACCAACAATGTAAACAACAAAACTGAGGAATAAATTTAGGATTTTTGCCAAGTTGTCCCCACCATGTCATTAAAGTAACCACTCTGCACACAGTACCGACTATTTGTTGCAAGTTATTGCAGGGACCAACTCCATATGACCCAGCTTCATTTCACAGCCAACACTAACTAATTTTCTACAAATAGGTTGTTACTGTACTTAAGTAGGGTATTTATACTTCATTTGGGGTAATTTTCTATTAGTTGACTTTTTACTTCTACTCCTTACATCCAAATAGTGTGAATTTGATTATGGCTTGATAATAATTTTAAACATCAACCGTTCTGAAGCCCTATTGGTTTGTACTCAATCACTGCATAAAACAAACCATGTCACAGTCCAGCCAGGACATTCATGCGTTCATTTTGACAGAACTAATAAAGGCTGTACAAAGACCACCATACAAGGGTGGTAGTTACTAAGCCTGTAACATTTACATTCCGACAATGAATACTGATTTCATGTCTTTGAAGATTAACGTTTTTACACCATCGCAATACTGATAGGTATGTGATTACTTTTGACACCTCTGAGGATAAACTGCCACATGCGGTGAACATGAAGTATGCAGCTGCCAAGGTGTGTATCACGTGGGTGGAGGTGAATAAACAAAGTCCTGCGGCAGTTTCTGTTTTTTGTCTCGTCTTGCCTTGAATGCTTGTTAAAAACACATAAAACCTTATTGCAACTCACTTATAGGCTCATTACAATATATTACATTTGTTTGTCACAAATAACGATACACAAGAATCTTATTCATGGATTTTTCTTCTGCATTTAATACAGTAGACACCAGCATTTTGCTGGAACAGCTTTCAGATCTCCATCTCCACATGAAGCTGCTTTTATGGATCTACAACTTTTTGAAAGACAGGCCACAACAAGTGTTTTTAAGAGGATTTAAATCCACGAAAAGTGTCATTAGCATTGGACTGGCACAAGGCTGTGTTTTGTCTCCAGTGCTTTTCTCAGTCTACACAAACAACATCCGGTGCCATAGTGAGAGAATGGCCCTGTATAAGTATGCAGACGACATGGCACTGGTGGCATCAGTGAAGACATCGGAGGACCTGTCTAAATATCAGCAGGCGGTCAGCAATCTGGTTCAGACATTTGGAGACTTTCACCTGGGGCTGAATATCTCAAAAACTAAAGAAATGTGCTGTGGGGCAGTCAGTGAGGCAGACACATCCCTGTTCAATCCCCTCAGCATACAGGGTCAGCCTGTGGAGCAGGTTCAGTCATTTAGGTACCTGGGAACAGAAATGGATGACCACCTGTCCTTTGCAAATCACAGCAACGGTGTCTACAAGAAAGCGCTGCAAAGACTCCACCTGCTAAGGAAGCTAAGAGCACTCAGTGTGAACAAGGACATCCTAACATTGTATATAAATCACTGATTGAATCCATTCTAACTTTCAATATTACAGCTTGGTATAACTTTCTTACAGTTAAAAACAAAACACAACTCTCTTGCATTGTTAAATTAGGCAGCAAAATTACAGGTTCACCTCAGATCCCACTTTCTGTTTTTCACGAGTGAGCAGCGCACAGGAAGGCTACCCTGATCAGTGCAGACTCAACCCATCCATTGAACCCACATTTTCAGTTACTTCCGTCAGGAAGGAGGTACAGGGTTCCATTGGCCATGAAAGGTGTCTATAAGAAATCATTTGTTCCCACCGCAGTTACAATTTTGAATTCTTAAAGTTTTTTTTTTACGACAATAACATTCTAATACCTTTTAATTGTCTTTTTATATATTTGTGTGAATGCGATATGGATTGTATTGTAAGGTGAGCCATGTCAAAGGTGAATTTCTGCCTCAATTTGAGGTGGACAATAAAGTTTATCTGTCTATCCATCTATCTATCTATCCATCTATCCATCTATCTATCTATCTATCTATCTATCTATCTATCTGTCTGTCTGTCTGTCTGTCTGTCTGTCTGTCTGTCTATCTATCTATCTATCTATCTATCTACTCCTCTCTGTCCTGTGCTGAATTGCTCTTTGAATGGGTTGGAAAAGAAAGATCCCGTTCATTTAAAAACGATCAAACTCACTTTATCTTTAACATGACTCTATAGGTTCTTACTTGGCATAAGCCTTCTCCAGCAGCGAGCTCCAGAACTCCTGTCGTTCAGGGGAACTGAGATAAATCAGTTGATTTTCCTGAGTTGGCAGAAAATCATCAATCCTGACTTCCTCCCATTGCCCGTACTGCCAGAACTGCACAGAGAGGTGTTCGTGTCTCAAAAAGACTTTGAAAAAATCAAAAGGTTTCAGAGTGTACCATCAAACCAAATGTTGCACCTTCAAATAAAAATAATACATGAAGAAATGAAGATGTTTTAGTAGATTCATACTCTGAATATGAAGCTGCCATTGTAGTCATCCTGGAAGCTCTGATTGAGCGGAACAACCTTCTTGAGTAGTGATGGATGCACCGACAGAGACGCTATAGCAGAGAGTACCCAGCAGTCGCCTGCAGTGAACAGGTCAGGTCATCAGTGTCAAATGGGATATTAGAATATTAAACTAACTCAACTAAAGTAATGCAAACACCTGGTGTTTCTTTTTTATAGTGCAAATATTATTAGTTTGATATTTTCTTTATTATATACTCAAAGTATGATAATTAGTCATTGATGTTCATAATAAAGCCTGTAACCCAGTGTTCACTACTTCCAATTAATTATGTTTGATATCTTCTTTTGTTTTACCAATGTCTGATATATCAATATAGCCTGACTCTTAATTTTAGATAGAATAAAAAAAGAAAAATCAAATCATTTTAGTTAACCGCCATGACAAATCTCCAATCATTGATGATTAAAGTTTAAACCTCTGTGCAAAATATGACAACTACTCCAAATTAAGTTAGGCTAGTTGTGCCAAACAAACAAAAATATGTCAAAAACGGTCCCTAGATTTGTCATGCTTTGACATGTTGAATGAGATGAGGAGTAGCTGAAGAGTTTGATGTATTATATGTGTATGGTATGTAAAGGTTGTGATATTAAAAGAATAAAAACCGATACCAATAATTTCAGATTTTATTTTAAATGCCAATATTGGTGGACATCCCTAGTTTAATTGCTTTGATTTTTATAATAGGGTTAAAACAGAATTGGGTACCATCAATAAATGTATATAATACTGGCAGCATGAGAGGTTTGGGAAGCAGAGCTGAAGCACAGCAGAGAGGGAGGAGGAGTCTAAAAGTTGTATTTGTCCACATTTTCAAAAATAAAACGAACGTCTTCTCAGGTATCAACATTCTTTTCGATCAGTTTGAGTGTTTTCTGTCTGCGTCACATAAAGACTGAATGTAAAAACTCACGTACTGAGTTTTCCCTGGCAGATGTCGAGTCGTGACGCTCCATCTATGATGAACTGAGGTGAAGGGCAGAGATCCTGGACGTGGAGTTTGATGATTAGTTGAGAAGAGGATGGAAAGAGTCCAACAAAGAACAAAACTAAAGTTTATACAAACAGCTTTGTCTCAAGCTTCGGTCAGAAGAATCAATCTATGGATAAATATTAATCGAAACAACATATTTCATAAACTCTAAATGCAAGTCAATGTAAAAATTCTACAAATCCCTAAACATGATAACTTCTTATCAATCAGTTTTTTTCCAAATATTGTAAGGATGGTGGTGATGAGACTTATGAATAAATTAGGGGTAGGAATTTAACAAGTTAATTACGATTAATTAATTAGAAAAAAATAACAACATTAAACGTTTACCCCTTTGAGCTCGAGCGTCCCCCAATTGCGGGCTGGAAAAATTTAGCATAGCAATTTGTGCCCTAAATATCAATAAATATCATCAAGCTGCACCTCTAACAAGACTGCAGAGCCTGAGCAACAAGACTTTTTTACATGCAGCAAAAACAACTAAAACTAAATTAATCATGACAACTCGCTCTTCACGAAGAAAAGAAAGAAAGAAATCCCATTTTACTGTTATGTTTTCTAGTTGGTAGAAAGCAGTCAGACAGTACCTTTGTCTACATGAACTTTATTACAACAGGAGGGACAAGCACACATGCAGCATTCATCTTGTAACTCTCAGCAGAACTTCCCCTGAACTCTACACTACACCTCTAAAAATATACATTGGTAATGTTCTGCTGCCACCTAGTGTTCAGTTCAGTACACAACATATACATGAATGTTCCATGTCCATTTACACTTCAATAATAACACACATTCTAATATTTACACATCTCAACAAATCCCACAATGGCTGCCTTTATAATGAGGCCAAAGTGATCAAATAGACTGTGGTGACAGAAATATACTTATTAAAGTGCGGGTATGTCATCTGTGCTTCACTGGCATTCCCTTTGACTAAAAAAAATTGCTTAGGTGCTAATTGTCTTGAACGATTAAAATGCATTTAATAAAGATTAATTAATTAAATAGATTAATCTTATTAATCCAGTCCCACCTCTAAAATTAACATTTTTCTCCTGTAACACTGCCTTGAAAGCAGTTATAAACGATCCTTTTAATTTGTAAATGAGCTGATTTATCACTGGGACATCTTCAGAACTCTTGAATGCTTCAGTAAATAAAGCATTTAGAAAGAAATATGTTTTTAACCCTCTGGAGGCAGACGTTGCAGATTTGCAACATTAAAACCTGCCTACCTGGTTACTCCACATACGTATTTCATGAGTATTTTTGAACTCAGAAGTACCCCTGAAGAACTCTGTTGTTCGTCCTTTTATCAAAACTTTATTTGAGCCTGAGAGGGTTAAGTCAAAAAAGTCTAAGAGACTGGAGTTCAACTTATTTTCACTGCAAAATACATCCTTTGTTATGTTTCCAGGAAATGAAATGACAGTTAATCCTTTTGACAAAAAACACTTTCTATGTGTGCCTGAGAGAGGATGAAGTTGCACTGCAGTAGACACCATGCCCCGGCTGATCTCAGACACAAATGAGACGTTCAGGTTTTAACAGGTCTGGATCTAAATCCACAAAATACACATTTCTCAGAATCTGACACTGACATAAACTTCTAGGATTTAACAATGAGACAATGAATCACAGAAGGTGCCTGTCACTGGGACCTGTTTTCAGCTTCTACGGGAACATACTGAATTGTGCAAATTTGTAAAGAGTTAATCGTCATTTCTTCATCAAAACTTTTTACAAGAAGTCTTTCACAATAGTTCTCTGGACTTTTTGAAGGTCTTTTTTAAACTAAAATCGCTTTGTGGCACGCTGCCTGACACTAAAATTCTTCCATATTTTAAAGACACCTGCTTTAACTAATTTTAGATCACAAAAGTCAAACACAATGCTGTCACTCATGAGTCCTGCTCCTCTGAACAGAAAAGCTGCTCATTTCTAAGTTTTCATTATGTTTCAGCAAAAACTTAACACGTTCAAGACCAAATTACTTTTGGCCTACATACCAAAGATCTATTCGTTATACGGATGAAAGTAATTAACACTGTAGGTCATCGGGTGCAAACACTGCAAGCAGAACTAATAGATCAGAGCCAGTGTTTTGTTACAAAGTTCTTCACATTGTCTGCAAAACCGGTTTGCTGATTTAACATTCACTTTAAACTCAACTCACAACATCAGATTCTTAGAAGTAGCTTCTCTGCAAACATCTGTGGACTTTGTTATAATCACAAAGTGGCACTTCGGCTTCTTAGGAGATAATCAATAATCTTTACTTTTCATCAACAGCATCATCTAGGACTCAACTTCCTGTCATTTGCGTGTACATTTGCATGTTTGTTCTGCAGCAGGAGTCCAGAGTTAAGCATGTGAGCTAGTCTGAAATACATTAAGTGCTAAAAGAAAGTATTTCTGTAAACCTGTGTGAGATTTGGCATGCATATACTGTTATGTAGTAGGGGCAGCAGTAGCTCAGGTGGTAGAGCGGGTTGCCTCATGATCGGAGGGTCATGGGTTCGATTCCAGATCCCGCCAGGGGTGTCCTGCTGTTGTGTCCTTGGGCAAGACACTTCACCCAACTTGCCTGTGTTAGTGGTGTTAGTGGTGGTCAGAGGGGCCGACGGAGCCAAACCCTCGCCTCTGTCAGACCTCCCCAGGGCGGCTGTGGCTACACGTAGCCTACCATCACTAGCAGTGTGTGAATGTGAGAGTGCGTGAAAGCGTCTTTGGGTGTCTAGAAAAGCGCCATATAAGTTCAATGCATTATTATTATTATGTAAACCCTTATTTTATTACTGTTCTCACTTGCATGAGTCTGGTAGTGTTAGGCTGTATTCCTAGAAACTAAAGATGAACTAATTCAGTTTACTTTAAGTCACGTATTTGGGCTACAGGTCTCAGCTAAGAGTTCATCCTCTTTTTATGATTGTACCTTTGATAAATAAAAAAAATGACTTTCTACTGAAAAAAAACAACTGTGATCAATCAATAAATCAAGATAGAATTACAGCCCGGTCAGCATGTGGGTGCTTAGGCATAAACTTTGGAAGATTTGGATGTGGGCTTTTCTTTGAGACATGCAGATAGGCGTACTTTTATTATTTTCTTTAAAAAAAAAGATGTATTTGCTTCTTCTCCAACTTCTTTGGTGGTATATGGCGGACTGCCCCGTTGACTGATTTCCATATAGGGAAATATACAGGATGGCTTGCCCATGACAGGTCACTGGTCCACCACAGAAACACACACACACACACACACACACACACACACCTTATAAATGATTTAGGATTACCAATTAACCTTGCATCATGCATGTTTTTGGTCTGTGATAGTTATCCAGAGACCTGGATGAAACCCATGGATGCATGGGGAGAACATGCTAAACACCACGCCACAGCTGGGATTCGAACCTGTGACCTTAGCTCCTAGTGCGACAAACTGCACCACCATGAAGCCTATTACATGTGAAATATGTCAGTGCTTTGATTCTTGGCTTACATGTAATGAAAACCCATCATTTCAGTGTCTCTGAAAATGAGAATAACACTTTTAAGGATTATTAAATTATGTGTTCATGTTTATGTTCTCAGTAGGTGGTTCCTGTATGATTTACTGCATCGGTATAATAAAGAACACGTTTGGTGTTAAACAAGCATCAGTGAATGACAGTTGTCAGATTTTATTGCATTTACTTTCATTTAATCCCATAAAACAGAATAAAACGATCATTTATTTGCTTTTTTGTCTAAATATCACAATAATTAGACCAGTGTTATAAAAACGTAATTTCTCCAAGAAAAATGAAGGATTACTTTTCTGTATCAGCAGGTGAATCAGACCTAAACGTTCCCGCATTCTGGGATCATAAACCTGGATTTACCTTAGGTCGCTTCCACTTGACCCCGCTCTGCATCTCCAGCTCTCCCACTGGGAAGTTGAAGTCCACGAACAGTCCGTCCCGGGCGGCCGTGCTCGCGTCCCCGCTCCGTGATGCTAGGCCCCCGGGCAGCAGTTCCGAGAGCCAGCGGCGGGACTGGGAGCCCATCAGCTCGTCCGGGTCCACATCATCGGCGTCCGGCGGCGGCAGGGAGCTAACAGAGGATGACCTCCGAGACATGATCAGATAGGATACTAGCAGAGTTTGCACAAACCTGCAGCTAAATCATAAACCTGGAGGCCACGCCCACTGGAGGAAGAACTGCTCACCTTTAGCTGAAGGTGTGGCTCCTGTAAGGTTTACTGTAAACTTAAAACCTTTTTACACACAGTCATTAACCTTCAGGGGTTTATCTTTTCCATTTGTGCCTATATTTGATTTAAAATAAAAATGTAGAACATTAATACTTGTAGATGTTTGGATAATTTTCCCACAAGTTTCAAGTTCTGTTGAAACACACACACACACACACACACACACACACACACACACCTCAGAAAAATAAAAGAAAATAAATGCATCCTAGATCTGAACGAATATTCGTATTAAATACGTTGTTCTTTACATTTTGAATGCATTGACATCAAAATCACACAACAATTATCAATGGAAATCAAATTTATCAACCCATGGAGGTCTGAGTCACACTCAGAGCTAAAGTGGAAAAACACAAGCTGATCCATCTTTGATGTAATGTCCTTAAAACAAGTCAAAACAAGACTCAGAAGTGTGTGGCATCCAGGGGTGACTCTGGCATCAGAGGTTTAGGGGGTGCTGAGCCCCCAGAGAGCTACCAAGATAAATTTTAACATTGTGAAAAAGAAGAAAGAAAGAAAGAAAGAAAGAAAGAAAGAAAGAAAGAAAGAAAGAAAGAAAGAAAGAAAGAAAGAAAGAAAGAAAGAAAGAAAGAAAGAAAGAAAGAAAGAAAGAAAGAGAAGCAGCAGCTAAAATATTGTCTTATAAAAGGCTAAAAAGAACACAAGTGCAGTAACAGCATTCAGACACTGGAGGGCAGCAACCCCCCAACTTCCCTTGTTTTACTTTTTTGTCAGCAGAGGGCGCAAAATTCCTATTTCAAGGCAACAAAACTGGAAGATTTTTTTTACTTTTTCATTTACAAACAACATGGCACAAATTCCTTTGTTTGACATTTCCAAGGATCAGGTGCGAAGAATAATAAAAGAGACTTTGCATAGAGAGCAAAGAATATTTGTGAAAGCAACGAACAAACAAACAAAAAAAGAGACAAAGAGCTAGGGCTTTGTTTTCAAATCATACTTTTCAGAAGGATTAAGGAGTTTCATTGCATGTTAAGTTAAGGGCTTTGGAGAAAGAAAGACACTCGTTATGAAACACATAGAAAAACTGTGGAAGAATTTTGGAAGTGTTTATACAGAAAAGGAACAAAGAGTATAAATAAATCTCAAACTTTAGGAGTGCTTCAGCACCCCCAAAAGCAATGTAGAAACACCAATGGTGGCCTCCATGTGCCTTATGACCTCCCTACAAAGCCTGCACATGTGAACCTGCTTTCATCTGTGAAGAGCATAGGGCATCAGTGGCAAACTGGCTAATCTTGGTTTTCTCTGGCAAATGCCAAACGTCCTGCACGGTGTGTGGCTGCAAGCACAACCCCCACCTGTGGACGTCGGGCCCTCATACCACCCTCAGAGACCATTTCAGTAGACACATGCACATCTATGGTCTGCTGGAGATTATTTTGCAGGGCTCTGGCAGTGCTCCTCCTATTCCTCCTGCCACAAAGGCAGAGGTGGCAGTCCTGCTGTTGGGTTGTTGTCCTCCTACGGCCTCCTCCACATCTCCTGATATACTGGCCAGTCTCCTGGTAGCTCCAGATATGTGCAGTGGCCCAGTCTGGTTTCTGTCACTTGAGGCAACTTGCAAAGGTTAAGTGCTATTTGCCGGAAACTGTCTTTCAACATGTTATTCATTTCTTTGTCTCCTGTCGACTAGATTACTGCAATTCCCTGTACTATGGATTAGGGCATTCCTCCTTAAACCACTTGCAACTGGTTCAAAACGCAGCAGCCCGCTTTTTAACAGGTACTAGGAAGCATGACCACATCTCTCCAGTGCTTGCTTCCCTTCACTGGCTGCCAGTGCATTACAGGATTCAGTTTAAATGATTGCTTTTTGTTTAAAAATCACTTTATGGTCTAGCCCCTCCTTACATAGATGATTTATTGTCACCCTACACTCCTGCCAGGAATTTGCGGTCGGGCTCACAGTTTTTATTATCAGTGCCAAAGGCTCGCCTAAAGACGAGAGGAGATAGGGCATTTTCTGTGGCCGGTCCAACACTCTGGAACAGTCTTCCTCTGCAGATCAGGACCTCACAAAGTCTGGATGTCTTTAAGTCCTTGCTTAAAACGTCCAGTATGTACAGTCTATGCTTAAAACTCATTTTTTCAACCTGGCTTTTATGTAGGATGATTTGATTTTGTCATTGTCATTCTCATTTTTATTGATTTTATAATTGTGTGATGTAATGCAGTTTTTATCCTAACTTGCTGATTTTTATGGTTTTTAGTTATACTTGTTTGCAATTTTATCTTCTGTGTTGTACAGCACTTTGGGTTGCGGAAGCAATAAGTATGCTTCAGAAATAAATGTGACCTTGACCTCCATGCCAACACAGCAAACCTTGCCACAGCTCACACTGATGTGCCAACCTAGATGAGCTGCACTACCTGAGCCGCTTGTGTGGGTTGTAGACTCTGTCTTATGCTACCACTAGAGAGAAAGCACCACCAGCATTCAAAAGTGACCAAAACATCATCCAGAAAGCAGGAACTGAGAAGTGGTCAGCGGTCACCACCAGCAGAACCACTACTTTTATCAGGGATGTCTTGCTAATCGCCTATAATTCCCACCTGTTTTCTATTCCATTTGCACAACAGCAGGTGAAATTGAGGACACTATAAGTAAAGTTTATTATTTTCAACAACAAAATTCAAAAAGTAAAACTTATTGAGTTTTTGTTCATGAGTTTAGCAATAAACTTGCATATATTTCCTTTAAAATTTTCAGTAAATTTAGCATTTTGATGATTCCATTCTCACAGAGAAAAGCTATTTTCTGCTCACACCTGATATATTAATCAAAACCAGAGGCTTTTAGAAGAGTAAAAATGACACAGACACCAAAAATGTTTGACGTTTAATCTGATCGTCGTTTCTTAATATTGTTCAGCCTGAACTCTGCTGAGGTGGTGAAAAACAAAATGATTCAACTTTTGAAACTAATAATAATAATAATCATCGAACTTCTATAGCGCTAGTTTAGGACACCCAAAGACGCTTCCATGCACTCTCACATTCACGCACTGCTAATGATGGTAAGCTACTTTGTAGCCACAGCCGCCCTGGGGCGGTCTGACAGAGGCGAGGCTGCCATTTGGCGCCGTCGGCCCCTCTGACCACCACCAACTACAGAGGGACAAAGCTGATGTAGTAACGACAGTTACAATTAAACACCTGATGTAATGACTGAGTTGCAGGAGACCAATAAACAGACTGGATGATAATTTACATTTATTCAAAAGAGTGTGTTCATGACGACTGAGGTGAGTCTTGGTGTCACTGAGAGGTGGCCATGATGCTGGAAACACCTGGAAAATAAAAGAAAACAAGACTTAGATTGGATCTGCTAATTAGGACTTAAAAACATCTCAGATCCTCCATCTGAAAGTGATGCTGCTACTTAAAGTGATGGTGTGTATTTTTTCTGGCGATAGGGGGCAGTAGATACCTAAATCGTTGCAAGCAAGCAGTATTTTTGTGTTGGAGTAAGACCTTACCAACGGATTCCCATTAGGGTCAAAAAGCCCTGGGGAGTGCAAACTTTAGCAAAATAACGAGCACATCAGACTCTCTTTCATCACTGGCAACAAGTGAAGAGGTAAATGTGGAAAACAACAACATTTACAAATGGTTCAAGTTTTATAACCGTTTCTTACAAATCAGTAAATGCAATTTGTCCTCATGAGCTCCCGTAGAAGGAAACATGGCATCTAATATGTTTATGTTTATTTATTAGGCAGACGTTTTTACCCAAAGCAGCTTACAATTTATAACCTATAGGGCATGTTGTGATCTGTGGGGGAAACTGGACTACCCGGAGGAAACCCACACATGCATGGGGAGAACACGCAACTCCACGCAGAAAGGCTGCAGTCGAGTTTCAAACCTGCAAACCTTCGTGCTGCGAGGCAACAGTGCTAACAACTGTGCCACCATGCAGTCATAATATGGTATCGCCCAGAGACCTAGACCCGCTCCCATGTATTTTAGACATGATTTTTATGGTTCTATGTTACAAAGTCGCCAATATTTTTCAAACAGCCGGGCATCATTTCATTCATTTTCAACATTATTTTGATTAGGGCTGCACGATATTAGGAAAACCTGTGATATTCGATAACAGTGATTAATATTGCGATGATGATATTACTTGCAATAAATAAAAACTTAACTCAGGAACTAAAATAATCAAAAACAAAGAAATTTAAAAAGTCATAAAAATGAGAAAAGCAAAAGATGTGAGGAAAGGGAAAAAGAAAATAAACAAGAAAATGCAATCAGTGGATCCCAAGAAAAGCAGAATCAGCAGAACTAACCTAACTCAGGTGTTTGCTAACCATCAAAATTAAGGGCCGTCCGCCTTGGGGGCGGGACTCTAACCTATAAGAACCCACCCAATCAGTGGAGGTGTGAATCTTCACTTGTCTCCCGATTTGATTTGATTACGATTATTGGGTCAACGATTCAATTCGATTCGATATCCAGATGCATCCCGATGCATCACGATTATTTCATATTGATTTGTTTTCATCGATGAATAGAAGATGTCAGATAATTGCTTTGTATTTCTTTTTATCAAAAACGTAAGTGACACAACCTGCCATCCCACAAAAGCTCTCCATGCACAACAGGTTAGGACAAAACATTTAAGAAGATTTAACAAAGTAAAACATCTGTTTCCTCGTTCAACACCACGCCTCAGGCTGAGAAAAACACGCTTAGCAAAAACTCACAAAATATAAAAAAGTACTGAAAACCTACAGGACACATAATTTAATAATAAAATACATAATGGGTTCATATGAGTGTTTAATGTCTCTGAGAAGCTTTAGAGTCCAATGTTTATGCCACAGTTGAAGGGTGTCAGAAATAACACCAAATTAAATGTTTGACTTAGTTTGTTTTATTTGAACCCAGTGGTTCATTTCTGAAATGTTGGAGAATGAATCAAGTTCTGTTTGATGCAGAAAATAATAAAACATAAAACAAATTCTACAATTCCAATAATATTTAAGATGTGTGTTTTATTCTTTCTGATAATGACACCAGCAGAAGGCTGTGGGCTGGATTAGGATTAAATTACCCAGCTGATGGATCTCCTTCACTAACCAGCTAACTACAAACCTTTCCACTAACCTGTCCTGTGGGACCCCCTCATGTCCATGCTGTCTCTGGAGGAGCAGATAGGAGACAAGATCTCCTGTAACTTAAAATGAACCAAAGCTTCCTCCCAGCTTCTCTTTAAGCAGAATTTAACATCAGTTCATCATCATGAAACAAAAGAATAAAGTGGAACAAGAACTTCTATCTTCTATTTCTCTCTCCTTTTAACTTCTCCGTGTCCCTAAATAAAAGAGACAGACGATCACGATGCAGCCGCCGTCATTGACCCCGCCCCCTCCCCATGACCGAATCTCCCTACATTACAACACTCGGTCTGACTGAGCGCTTCCAGGAGAAATAATAATTAAATTATGAAAATAATAATGCGTGTTTAGAGCATCGGTTTGGAGGAGTGTCCTCTGATCCTCTCTCTTGTGTGAGCGGACAGTCTCTCTCTCTCTCAGTTGCTGAGCGAGCGAGCGGAGTGTGCCGTATGACAAACCACTCAATTAACTTAATTCACGGCCAAATCCAACAGAACCGGTAGGGCGGATTCGGTTCAGGTTCGGTCTCAGGTTACAACTCTAACGCTCAGCCCTGCAGTACCACATTAAGGCGGAACCACTTGGTAAATGTGGAGACGCTCACTCTGACAGATTTGGATGCTGCACTGGTGCCGCCGTTAAAAAAACAAAACTACATTCCACTATAATCGATTATGGAGTACTCTTCTACGATGCAGAATCGTTTATGTCCGCATCCCGATGCATCGATTATTTGATTATTTTCCTCAGAACTACCAATTAGCCAAATGGGTGAAGAGCTTTATTTGTTTTGTTAAAAAAACGTAATCCTTTCGTTTGATTGACAGAATGCATTATGTGTAGCAAACATTTGAGCTGACCATTCATTACAATATTAATTTGTTCTTTGTGATACGCATATTGTGCATGCTGATATCGCGATAACGATATATTTACGATATATTGCGCAGCCCTAATTTTGATGGATATTTCAAGAAATTAATAGTAAAAACTACACATTGTCTCTTTAAAGGGGAACTAGACAGTTATGGCTACTACCGTTTGCAGAACCGAAAGCAAAACTTACCCCCTTGCTGTGCGTTTGCATTTTTAACACCTTAATCTAACAGCAGAAATGTCTCCCCAGCCTTCCTTAGTGTCTACAGGAGTGATTCATCACCAAATTTAAAAAAAAAATCAGCTGTGTTCAGGATCTAAATCATGCAGGAAATGTTCTAGAACCAAACTGCAGTGCCAGGTATGTCAGCTCAATTTTTTTCCCCAACAGAGCAGAAGTTGCAAATTCGGTATTGTGGCCACAGGGAGCGATAGGAGCTGGATGACCTTTAATTAGCCCTGTAAAGAATCATTTTAGCACATACTGGCTCAAGAAAATTACTTAAAAACATGAAAAAGTTGCTGAGTATCCCTTTAAAGCTCCTCTGAAGCCTCATTTCACAATCTGAACCGAATCAGCACTCACTCTCAAAGTCGATCTTCTCCACGATGTTCTTAGGCTTGATGCTCTCCTCCTGGTTGTAGACAAAGATCTGTCCGTCCTCGTTCTCCGTCCAGCCATATTTATTCATCCACACCTTCAGCTGCGTGTCTGCAGAAACACATTAAACCTCATTAGCTCTGACAGCTCCACAGAGATGCGACGACGATACTGCTAGGATCTGAGCTCCTCCGTTTCATTTGCCTCTTGGAAACGCGTTGCAGTTGCTAACTGGGATAACGCTACTTCAAAGATCTCCACTAGGTGGGAGGAGGGTCCACGTTAACAACACGTCACAACAAGAGCACCAACTTTACATCCCTTTCAGCACAGGATTAAAGTTAAAAGGTGGTGGGATGTAGGGATGCAAATATAGAAAAGAAACTGTTGTTTCTGTTTTTAAAACACACAATTATGGCAGAAATGCACCAAAATGACAAAAAATAAAATCTCCCTTTTCTCAATGAAACTGAAGACAGGAAATGGAAATGTAACAGAAAACAGAAGTTTTTCATTTTGAAGGCAAACAAAGCTGCAGCTAGATTTTATCTTTAAATAATAAAACTAAAATAGTAAGAAACTTCAGTTGTGTTTTATTAGTAAGGTTATATTTCGACATATTCTTCTATTAACACCCATTCCTGACTTTAGGTAAAACCCTGAAAAACTACTTAAAAGAGGTTTTAGCTTGTTTTTAATCAACAAATTTGTATTTGTAAAGAAATGTGTTAACCCTCTGGAGGCAGGCGTTGCAGATTTGCAACGTTAAAATCTACCTACCTGGTTACTCCACAAACGTATTTCATCAGCATTTTTTTTAACTCAGAAGTACCCCTGAAGGACTTAATTGTTCATCCTTTTATCAAAACTTAATTTGAGCCTGAGAGGGTTAACACTGTCACCAACAAATAAATAAATCTCAGATTTAAGCTGAGCTTTTTCTATCCACAGGTGTCAGGAGTCCTTACCCAGTGGGTCTCCGAGCATCTCGCCCAGTAACCGGTGCTCGATGGTCTGGTAGGTGATCCCCACGACGTGGCAGATGACTGAGGAGGAAGATGAATAAAATTATGTTTTCTGTTATTCTCCACATCCATTTAAATTTGTTTGGATTCAGAAAGTAATACTCACACTTGCGAACAGAGTCCTCAAAACCTGTGATCCCATCAATGAGCTCCCTGTTCTCCTCCAGACTCGTCTGTCAGGAAGATGAAATAAACAAACTGATGTGAGAATTTGCTCACTCAGCTCTCCCCACTGAATGAAGAGCA
The DNA here is from genome assembly GCF_043380555.1 of Nothobranchius furzeri. NCBI lineage: Eukaryota > Metazoa > Chordata > Actinopteri > Cyprinodontiformes > Nothobranchiidae > Nothobranchius > Nothobranchius furzeri. The sequence goes on from NC_091753.1 coordinate 47,188,068, forward strand.
GGAGCCTCCTGACAGGTACAGTGTCATACCCAGAAGCTCTGGAAGTGGCAGGTCTCCAGCAGGTTCCCCAGGTAGAGGATCTGTCTGATGGGACGCTCCTCTTGCTGCGACACTGCTGTCAAGGAAAGTCCCCCCCCCCAACCCCATGACAAAAACAACCACTAATCTACAGAAAATACAATGAAATATATGTTTTCTTTGCCAGAGGGGTGACGGGAGCATACGGGAAAAGCACCAAAAGGATACGTGTGTTTGGTCAATCATACACTTGCAGAGAGTGAAGTCTGTGTGCGGCAGGTTGGTCAGAGCTTTCAGCAGAATCTGGGATGTCACATGAGTCTGGAAGTAGGCTGGATTAAACTGGTATCTGTGGGTTTAACAAGTCATCATAAAAACAGACAAACAAAGCTTTAATAAATAAGAATTTAGTTCAAATTTATTCAAATACTGCACAGCCAAAAACCTCACCACCTGGATTTAACTAAGGAAACAGGTAGGAGCTTTCTATTGGATAATTGCTGCATGGGTGATTAACTTTCAGATGGCAACAAGTTATTTAAGCCCAACTGGTGCAATGAGTTGATTCTCATTTCTTAAACAACCATGTGGAAAGAAACATCTGGAAGTTGTGGACAGTTAGTCTGTCTGAGAATGGTCAGATCGCTGGCACGCATCAAGCAGAGAAAACATCTAAGGAGATTACAGAAACGACTAAAATTGGGTTAAGAACTGTCCAATGCATTATTAAAACTGGTTTGATGAGTCCAGATGGACTCTGTTCCAGAGTGATGGTGAATCTGGGTAAGAAGAGAAGCAGATGAAGTGATGCACCCATCATGCTTAGTGCCTACTGTACAAGCCTGTGGGGGCAGTGCTACGATCTGGGATTGCTGCAGTTGGTCAGGTCTAGGTTCAGCAACAGGATGTGCTCCAAGAATGAGGTCAGCTGACTACCTGAATATACTGAATAACCAGGTTATTCCATCTTCCCTCTCAACCATCATCAATGAAAGATCTTGGTGAAAAATTAATGCAACACTAGACGGAAGTTAATCTTGTGTCTTTGCAGAAGCTTGCAAATACTCAAAGTTGAAGGTAGTCCAATGAAATATGAGTGTGTGACCATTTTGTTTTGGGGCGACCTTTTTGGGGGGCCGGGCAGTGTATAAATCTTTGATTCATTTATTAAGCTCGTAATTTTCTGAGTGTTTTGTATCAAATGATGCACACTGCTCGGTTAGAACACAAAGTTTTGTGAAATAATGTTGACATTTCCAGGTATTTGACTCCTAAACACGTACAGTTTCAGCACGGCCAGGTTCGCCTCCAGGTCATAAGCGTTTTCTCTGGCTTGTGTCTCCACGTAGCGCTCCAAAGTTGTGAGGTTTTCAGGGTTGTACCTGCAAATATAAAAGTTGCGTTATTAATTTGAAAATTTTGAAGATGAATTCAGTACCATCAATAAACAGCTGTGAAACGAAATCCTACTCTGAACACACTAGATCTAATATTTATATCATCAAATTAATATTCAGCAGTTGAAATATTTAATCCGAAATTGCAAGTGATAAATCCTGTAGTCTGGTAACGGTCTTTACTTCCGCTGAAAACTCAAAATGTTAGCAAACAGGCTAGGCTAATCGTTAGCTCGACGTGGTTATCAATCCTTTAGATTGAGTGGTCTCACCTATCGATCCCTCGCAGGAGTTTGCCTACGTTCGCCCTCATCTGCTCGAAAGATGACGCCATTTGGTCCAAATGTTTCCTGAAATCTACAGGATAGAAATGTATTTTCTTCTCACGTGGGCCACAAAGCAAAAAAGACACTGGAGCGGAGAGAGAAAAGGGTCGGACCGGAAACAACACAGACCGGATGTAGCAACAGTCGATCAAGATAAAAAAAATAGTTTGTGTCTCGTTTCTTTCTTGCTCAGTTCAGCGCTTTCTATCTTTAAATCGACGTAGTTTGGTAATTATTTATCCGCTTTTTAACAGGGCTGTAAATATTTTGTGCAGGTTAAATGCATGTCTGCAATGTCAAGTAGAATGGGTTTATTTCCCATGAACAGTAGTTCTTTGCAGTAGTTCTTGAATCTTTGGCTTCCGCTCACGCTTTAAAAGTGTCGCCCTCTAGCAGCTGAATTGTGACATTACAACCAACCCTCAAAATAAACATGGTTGAGTTTTAGCTCCTTTGACCATTTAATCATTTGCTTAAGCTCCTTTAGCACCATGTCTTATTATAGAAATGAACGAAAAAATGCTGAAATTTATGAGGATTTGAATCGCGCAAGATCCACGTTTATGAGGACCATCTAACACCATTGTAAGACGATAATTGACCTGTCATGGAATTTACACTCAACGTTTAATCACATTTGTTGAGATGTTTACTAGCACACGTATTTAATATATTATATATTTGCCATTTTACAGTCAGAGGGGATGCACCGTTCCTGGAGGTACTGCAATACCAGGTCGATGCGTGGAGTGGACGGAGCAAGCCCCTATTCCATCTCCCTGTTCCAAAAATCAATTTAATATATGGTCCCCGGATAGGGGACGTATCAGATATTAAACTGATAAGAACAGATACTACACTTGATCTTAGCCAAAAGGCCGAGAAGCGATACTACAATGTGATCGAGGACAAGTGTTCTATACGCAGACGTTCGTTCTAACTCATGGTTCAAAAGCAAAATCCATTCTCCGATCAATGAGACACAAAATAATATACAAAACGGAACGTAATAATAGTTTACTTGAATAACGGGTTTACGTCGGAAAATTAAACTAATCTATGTTTGAAAAGAAAAAAAATCACGTTATTCTGGGCCACGTGGTACTCTTTGGTCCAATAGGAAGCAGAAAAATGCGGACAACTGATTATAACGATGTTTCTTATCAATTGTAGTAATTATTAGATAATAATAGTAATGAATTTACGGATTGAAATTGTAGGAATCAATTTATTGTCCAAGGGTTTTGGTAAATGGCTAATAAACGTGTGAATTTGTAATTTTTTTTACAAACGCAAACATTAAATTTATCTATCGCCCCCTATTGGATTGGAAGACTAACGGCGCTAACTAACGCAAAGAAAACTGGGAAAATTTGACCAAAGCCCTATCATACAGAGAATTTCAATGGCGCTGCATTTGACAAACAACTTTGAGATTTGTAAGGTTACTTTCCCAGACCTGGGCAACGGTGGTGTGTATTTCTTCATTATTCCAGACAATTTTTCCTGCATCATAATACGTATATTGCTGCAACTAAGAATCTGGGCTTTTTTGTTAAGAGTAACATATTAATTAATTCAGATACTATAATAATAAAAAAACAAAGCTATGGGACTAGTTTGTCTTTGTGATCTGTTTAGTGTCACACAACACTTGAATTTTTAAGCACTTTTGCAGCTTGAGCTCTCTTTTGGTGCTTTCTGATGGTCAAGAGGTCTATTTTTACTTGATTTAGAGAACAAAAAATTAAGTGACTTAACAAACAAACAAACAAACAACACTACTCTGTACATGATCAGTTATTGGACAACTTCACTTTATATAAGGCTACTTTGGAAGAAAAATATTACAAAAATGAGAGAGAATTAATGTTTGGTTGGGTTTCCCAAAAAAGAAACCTTTCGTAAGCTGAAACAAAAACTGATGAAATCAGACATAAATCCAATGAAATTCGGTTCATTTCTTAAAAAGATACTCAGATGGTTTTAAGTGCTTTGCATGTATGCAAACTTCCTGTTTGACATGTTTTACCAGGTGTGTCAGAGAATGACTGTTCCAACCCACCCTGGTTTGATTTCTCACTGTGTTTGGTTACAGATTAAGGAGAAGTTGTCTTTCTCTTTGTTCTACAGCTCTACTCCTTGAGGTGTGTGTGTGCGTGTGTGCGTGCGTACGTGCGTGCGCGCGCATGTGTGAACACACTGAGTCTCGGTGTGTGTTTGCTTAACAGTCTCTGGCTAAACCTGTCTGATAGGTGTGGGCTGGCTGGCTCTGACATGCGCAGGTATGAAAGGAAATCCTGCACAGTGGAAGGAAGGAAAGCGACTCAGCACTCCTGAACACACTCCCTGGTTTCCAACAAGGAAAAACGAAATCCGACTGACAGCTGTAACTTACAGAAACCAGAAACAGGATAGAGAGGGAAGCACGAGGATAGGGGAGGAAGATGACGAGGAAAACAATTCATAATGTGAAATGATCTGAAGGAGATTCTTCTGGGGAGGTTCAACAGATGGGTCTGCGATTCTAATGTGGCATTTCAGGCTCTGGAATGTGAAGGATATTGCTGTGTTTCTCAGCATCTCTCTGATTATGATCCACTCAGGTAAGCTTCCCAACACTGTGTTTTGATTCAACAATACTGCATTTGTTTGGCACTAAAAACAAAGGGCAAGGTCACACTGATATTGGTCAGAAGAGCAAACTGAGAGGTAAATGCTGAACATTTTAAAAGCTTTAAGTGTTTACTTGTGTCTTTATGACTACACAGACCATTAAGTTGTTCTGAAATGGGTTCAGCACTCAAGAGAAACTCAAAATTAGCTCTGATGTTGCTCAAAAAACTGATCTTGGAACGGTGAAAACTGCAAACCCAAAACCTCCTGTGTGAATCAGTCATGATTAATCCACCTGTCTTCTTAGTCAGCAGTGGTATTCTCATGAGAAATTCTTTCCTTGGGCTTCACTGAACAAACACTTGACCTGCACAACCAGATCTTCCACTGACTTTCATGCAAACATCTGCATCTATATGAGGCAAATACAACATCTTCAGCTTGTTCAACTAGTTTGTTGTTTCAGTAACAAATTCGTTGGCGTTGAACAGTAAATCTGAACATCTCTGCTCTTCAGGATATAAACACCAGATAACAACTCAATAGTAAAACATTTTTCTTTTTATTTGAGGCTGCGTGAAGCCGGTGAGTTTCTGTTGTATAAAAGCTGAAGAGTAGCTAAAGGGGTAAAGGACAGTTGATTTTCTGTACTTTATGCTGACTTGCTCCAATGGAGGGTGGTATATTTAAAGATGTTTATTTTGACCAGATCATATAATCACCTTTGCATGTCTGTCCTGATTTTGAGTCAATCTACCTCAGCTTAATTTAGCTTTACTTAACATTTAAATGCAAATAATTCAATTTATATTGAATTATTAAATTAAATGTATCTACTTTGTGTAAGTAATTACATTTAAATGTACTCAAATCAACCTAACTGAATTTTATTTCAACTTAGTATAACTAAACTCAGTTTACTCAAGTTATTTAACTCAATTTAATTAAGATTACTTCAACTCAATTTGACTCAGATTTACTTAAATCAAATAAAATTCACCTCAACTCCATTTCATTCAACTCAATTTACATTTAAGTCAATTTATTTAAAGTCCGTTTAAACACCAGGCTGTCCTGACCCTCAAGGTTCCAGAGTTATCGAGTTATAATCATGTACAAATCATCCTCACAAGTTTGATTTTGCTCTTTTATTGTTAGCTGGAGCCATCGTGATTGATTCTTCCCAGAGGAGCCTCATCAGGTCTGTGCAGGAGGATGTCTTCTTCTCAGTAAATGTGACATGCAGTGGGACCCCAACGATACAATGGACCTTTATGTCAGGAGCAGTGAGCCGTGCCGTGGGGACCTGGCGGCCGGAGGTGTTCACCAACATAACCATGGATTATAGCAGCAGAGTGAGGCCCTATGATAACGGCTCTATGGTCCTACTGGACCTGAGGCTGCAGGATGCTGGTTATTATCTGATCAGTGTTGAAGATTCAACGGGACGCAGCAAGGAACTTGGTTTTATCCTGAAAGTAAACGGTGAGCTTCGCTGGGCCAAAATGTAATTCCTCTGTTATGATTTTTTTGTAATCCTTTAAAAGGAGTCTTGATTGGTAGCTCATTAGATGGTTTCCTTTGTACCTTTACTCCTTTTTCACTAGTTTGGTGTTTAGTGTTTGTTCTTGATCACAGCGGTTGAGCAGAGTGTGTTTTTATGAGGGAACTGAACAAAATTAAGGATCAGTCAGCAAACAGCTCTTTGGGAATGCACCCTGTTGTCACTATTTTCCACTAAACTTTGTTTTGCTTTGCTATTTTTTTTTGCATCTTTACCTAAACTACTGATAACATTTAAAACTGGTTCTAAGTTAACTGTTTTGTGGTTCACCCAGGGGCAGTACTAGGGTGAGTCCTGGGTGGGCCAGTTCCACCCTGATAACAAGCTTGGAACCCCCAAATTTGTAATCTACTCGAACAATTGTCGCTGTAGCAGGATTTTTCGTGTGTTTGCTTTTTTGTACTGTTCATCTCACAGCCTCTAGGTCACACAACGTCCGAGTGAGATAGATTTGGTTCAAGTCAAACATCCCAAAACAAATGGATGTTAGTCCCTTGTTAAGATTTGCAGGCATGAATAATCAATAGCTTTATGTGTCTTCTTTCATCAAGCGCCACTCTCATTTTGACACGACCTTCAGTTCTCCCACAGCGTGTCCCAGACCACAGCAGACCCCCAAAACTGCTCCATCAATGCTATAAACAAGCTCCATTTCCCTCTCAAAACCCATTCACGCTCACGCTTTTGACTCTTCATAACTTGGACAAAAAACAACTTAGGACACATAAAACGTCACACTTTTGTTCATCAGACCCTTGACGTTCACATTTCCAAGGGCTCTGGAATGTGTTCCTGCTCCTTGTTGGTCCTCAAATGCCCTTCTGCTCCTGCTCCCTTGTTGTCTGCCCCCGTGCCACACACTTATTCAAAGTACATAATAATAATAACAATAATGCATTGAACTTATATAGCACTTTTCAAGACCCCCAAAGACGCTTTCACACACTCTCACATTCACACACTGCTAGTGATGGTAAGCTACTTGTAGCCACAGCCGCCCTGGGGAGATCTGACAGAGGCGAGGCCGCCATTTGGCGTCGCCATCGGCCCCTCTGACCACCACTAACACAGGCAAGTTGGGTGAAGTGTCTTGCCCAAGGACTCAACAGCAGGATACCCCTGGCGAGAGCTGGAATCGAACCCATGACCCTCCGATCATGAGTCAACCCGCTCTACCACCTGAGCTACTGTTCAGTTTGATCTCACTCCTGTCTGGTTCCTAATGGCACAGAAGATTACTTTAATCCTTTCAGGCTCAAAATAAGTTTTGATAAAAGGACAAACAACTAAGTCCTTCAGGGTTACTTCTGAGTTAACAAATGCTCATGAAATACGTATGTGGAGTAACCAGATAGGTAGGTTTTGACGTTGCGAATCTGCAACGCCTGCCTCCAGAGGGTTAACAGGGTTCTTCTGCACCCTACAATCTCATGCTCCAGCTGGTAGGCCCCTTCAACATTTTTTTCAGGAATTTTCTAGTTAGTCGTTAACATCTGAAAGACTCAAAGGCATGTTTTTTGGTTTGTGCCTCTCCAACAAAGCAGCCCTCCTAGTCTAGACCAGTGGTTCCCCAACCTTTTTTTCACAAGAACCCATCATGTGTCCAAAACAGGCCAGGGCCCCCCACATGCACACAATTATTAATTCATAGAGAAATACAGAGTTACGACTTTTATACAGAGTTTGATGATAATATTGGGTGTGGTAATGGGATTTTATGAATGCAATTTTTACAAATAGAAACTTAGTAACCTCAACCTCAGCACAGACAGAATTGTAGGGACCCCTTGGGGGCACACACCCCAGGCAGTGGCGCCCCCAAGGGGTGACCAGGGGTGGTTATGGCCATCCCTAGAAAATTGCTGCACTTTGAGTTAAGCGTTGTGGATACAGATTGTTTATATATATATATATATATATATATATATATATATATATATATATATATATATATATATATATATATATATATATATGTATATATAATTAAGGAGCAATGCAAGGACCACAAGGACCAATTACATGTGCCACCCCAAAACATTTTTTGGCTCCATCTGGCCACCCTTATAAAAAAATTCTGGAGGTGCCCCTGAGCCCAAGGTGGGAACCACTGGTCTAGACCCACCTCTGGGTTCATCGGTTCAGCAAGCAGAACTAAAAGTGGTTAAACTGGGTGAAAAATCATCCAAAGTTCAATGAAAAACTGCAAAAAAAAATCTCCAGAAAGTCTGAAGAATTGTTAACTTTGACTACTTTTATAGATTTTGCTTTGAAAAAAAGTGTCTAAGATGATTATTTTGAGCCTGTTAAGTCTTTGCTTTTATCACCTGTTGAGATGAAAAAGGAAACTGATAAAGATTTAACACGCATGGCTTATCCTAAATGTTGAAAAGAGCCTCAGTTTTAGCTGATCTTGTTTCTAAAAACGTCCGTGGACATGATAACAAAATGGTATCTGATGGAAGATTATTATTGGTATTTTAGTATTTTCTAATCCTCGTCAACTTTTTTAAATCATCTGGTGTCAAAGCTGCAAACTCCTCGTGTTTCCTGTCATCAGCCTGTTGTTTTGACACGGAGCAGAAATATGTGTCACAAATCTACAAGCGACTAAAATTATTTCACTTTTGTTTTCTTTGTTGCTCCTGAGAGTCAGAAAGAACTTTTACACACTGATGGCAAGAATCGGTCAGTGGGAGCGTTTCAGAGGGCTTCAAAGTAAAATCAATCTTACACACACGTTATTACGATTTCAGAAGAAATGACACAATTAGGTCAAATGTTAATCAATAATCTTTGAGAACACCTGATTCTGGATTCTAGTTGAATCTGATCATTCTCCCGTGTTTCTGCCCTCAAGAGGTTCTGTATGAGGACCTTCAGTACCTCTCCGTTACCGCTTTGGCTCTGTTCGTTTTGGCCGGCCTCCTCATGCTGGCCATGTGGCTGCTGCACAAAGCCTGCAGGAGGATCGAAGCGTGGAGACGCAAGAGACAAATGCCAGGTAAGGAAAAGGGTTTTTTATCAGATCAAACTTTCAAAACAGAATAAAAAAATCCCCTACAGCTGAACAGTTTGGAGGAAATTACAATTTTACGAGGATTTTTAAACCGTTGTGTAACTCGGCACACGTCCATGCAGGTGTGTTTAGTACAAAGGTCAGGGGAGCCTCTCTCAACAGCCATTACATAAATGTTTTAGGTTTTATATTTGTTTATTTTATCTGCATGCAGAACAAGATGAGACGGAGCTGCAGCCCTTTGATGGAGCAGGGAATCGCTCCAACCACCAGAACCCACCGGAGACTGCTCAGACACGCCCGTGCTTCAACACAAGGACCTGTTTTTAAACCTGCGTCCTGTTTACATTTTATGCCTCATGCGAACGGCACTGAAATAGTGTAAATAGATCACTCATCACACTGGAAAACAACACAGCACGTATTTATTGTGACATGAAAAAGAAATTGTGTGTTGCTACTGAAAATCTGCTTGTTTCTGACTTTATACAAGAAGTTTAACCAAACTGTGTTTTGGATTTTGACCGGTTTTAAACACAAACAAAGCAGAACCTGCATGCTTTTAGTTCAAAGAGCTGCTGTTTAGCCATCCATGAACCAGAGACGATCAGCAGCTGCTAAGGACAAGGAGTGAGCGCTGCCATGAGGAGCTCCATCTTGTAGACAAAGTTACGTCCCTCCATTCGGCTCCACTGCACCTCCTTGTGTGGACCTCTGAGGTGGCTCCACTTGGTGTCCTGAATGACGTCGCTCTTGGGCAGATCTTTCACCTGGCTGCGGGGGAACTGGACCAGGACTTTGCAGCCACTCTCCGGACCATTACGCACTGATAAAAAGCAGAAAGGAACGAGAGAGGCATAAAGAGGTTCATGTTTAAGTTATTAAAAATTATTCTGCAGTCATCTATTGAGAGGCTTCTAGACATTCCTCTGTGGTGAGGTTTGATTCCTCAGCATGTCTAAATCTAACCTGTTGAACTCTCTGAACTTAGAACTGCAGGAACAAATCAGAATATTTATTGTGCTTTTTTAAATTTAATTTAGATCTGAGAGAATTATTATTTTATGGTACTTGACTTTGTTGGTCCACAGCACCGAAGCCACAGGAATGTCCTCAGGGAGAAAAGAGGTGTGTGGCAGAGGTGGAAAGTAAGGAATTACATTTACTCACGTTAATGTAACTGAGTAGCTTTTTTGTGTATTTATGCTTTTTAAGTCATTTTTAAAATCTGTACTTTTACTTGAGTATGTTTTTAAAAAAGAATTGTAATTCGCTACATTTTAAATCATATCCGTTACTGAGTGAAAATAAATTGTTGGCTTAATGCATTAAACATATTACGTGTAGCAGCGTCGGAACAGAAAGAGACACCTGCATGAGCACCGCGTCTAAACCGTGGGGGGCGTGGGTGTACACGTTTGATAATGAGGACAAACAGCCATTTTTACCGCAGTTTTGCTCAAAAACATCAGTTCAGTCCCTGTGATCCACTCGCTGTTTCCCTCCTCTCTCCCTCCTCTACCGTGGGTTGGAACCCGCACCTTCGCGCACCGGTGTGACGTCATCAGAATTCCGCTCGGTTCGGCCATAGATATGTATATAAACACGTGTTTATATACATATCTATGGGTTCGGTAGCCGGACTCGGTTCCGTGTTTGAAATGTGTTTTCCCAACCGCTCCGCACAGCAGCGGCAAAATAACGTTTAGCGCTCATAACAAGTGGATTCTCAGCGCTTTGCTCATAAAACAGAAGACCTGCAGGCCTCTGTGAGTTAAAACATCCTAATTCTATTTCAGGTGTAAACATTGTGCTCCATCCCTGTGTTTGAACTCAGAAGATGCTCCTTGATGCCACAGATATGTGATGATTTCGCTTGTTTCTTTATTTTACTCCAGAATAAGAGATTAAATTATTACTAAAGCAGTTCAGTGTAGTTAAATTAGTCATTCAAAAGATTCTAACATGCTGCTGTGTGTGTGTGTGTGTGTGTGTGTGTGTGTGTGTGTGTGTGTGTGTGTGTGTGTGTGTGTGTGTGTGTGTGTGTGTGTGTGTGTGTTACACATATAGGACTGCATGAGACAGTGTGGTTTCATCAAATCCATGCATCTTAATTCTTGGTTGAAGTAATGGTGAACAAAAATAACTTGTATTTCATAAATGACGTCTCAATAGTTTCTACGATAATGTTTTATCTCATCTTTGGTCTGGGGGGTGTAACTTATCATGATGCAAGCCTTTTAAAACATGTTAAAGTGTTACAAGAGCAGATAAATGCATGAATTTAAAGTTCATGTTTGGAGACCAACCTTCTCTGTTTGGAGGCTCACGCTGGTGAGGAGACACCGTTAGTTCTAGTAACACCTGGGCTCCCAAGGCCTGTTCTGAAAGGATGGATGTTACGGGACCCTTAAGGATTCCAGTTGGATGATTGGAGGATTATTTAGGAGGATTGGAATGAACAAACTGATTTCAGTGGTGAAGGGTTAAATGAGTGAGTGAACCCACCACCAAGGATGAACTCTGCTAACTTTAAAAGTCAGCTGCTCTAAATAAGCATGGTGGCGCAGTGGTTAGCACTGTTGCCTCGCAGCACGAAGGTTGCAGGTTGGAAACTCGGCTCGGCTGCGGCCTTTCTGCGTGGAGTTGCGTGTGCATTACTTGTATGTGTGTGTGCATGTAGTTGCATGTATGCATGTGTATGTGTGTGTGTGTGAGCCAAAGGTTTACTCATTGTTGGTCATTCACATGTGAGGTTATGACACAAATGCGTAAATAGGTTTTATGGGTTTTACAAATGTGTAAATTGGTTGTGTTTTTAGAATTTAGAGATTTTAGTGCCGGCTGCTTCACAGTGCTGTCTCGAATTGCCCCTCGGGGACTAATAAAGTTGTCTTGAGTCTTCTCCTCATGCATGTGTGGGTTTCCTCTGGGTACTGCGGTTTCTCCCACATATCACAACATGCCCTATAGGTTATAAATTGTAAGTCGCTTTGGATAAAAGCGTCTGCTAAATGAATAAACATAAACATAAACATAAACATGAAGGTCAGAGAGGAGCTCTAGGATGGACATGGATAAAGGAACTGTAATGTAGAGGTAAAGTAGGGCAGGGCCAACGTTAGCAGCTGTCATACGGTCCATCTGAAATGTTTGAATTTCATTTGGCTTGTTACATTATAAACGATAAATGACCCGCTCTTGTATAGCGCCTCTCAGAGTAAGGACTCCAAAGCGCTTTACACTACAGTGTATCATTCATCCATTCACACACACATTCACACACTGATGGTGATGAGCTACCATGTAGCCACAGCTGCCCTGGGGCGCGCTGACAGGTTAGAGCACAATCTCATGTTAGAGTTTGTCATGAAAACATTGAGATACCTCACATGCTGATGGCATCATTTCTCAAAATAAAAACTAATTTTAATCACAAATGAAACCTATAATCCTAGAGAAACCTCGTCCAATCAATGTGCACATCCTGTTCTCACTGATTGGATAGAAATCCCTCCATCAAACTGTGTGTGTGTGTGTGCGCGTGGCATGCGTGTGTGTGTGTGCGTGCGCGTGCACACACATGAGCGAATTGTGAACTGGCATTTTGATTTTGCACTACTTAGATGTAGCCATCCTTACGCTGACAAAGAGGTAACTAAGTAACTTTTACTTTAAGTACATTTTATTTACAATACTTTTTACTTTTACTTGAGTAAAAATTTAGGCAAGTACTTTTACTTGAGTAAAAAAATTATCAAAGTATTGGTACTCGTACTTAAGTAGGAAATTTTAGTACTCTTTCCACCTCTGGTGTGTGGTCAACCAACTTCACAGGAAGTCAATTTAATGCCATCTAGTGGTCAAATTGGGAATACCGACCACTCCACCAAAAATCTACTATTATTCTAGTGACAAACTTCACTGTAGATGTTTTTATTGGTGTTCATACTTACTTCTTAAAATTACACAATTAAAAGGTAAAACCCCATTTTTCCTCCTAAGCCACGCCTCCAGAATCCAGGAACACAATACTTGTTACTTATGGGCTCGACACACGGGAGGCGATATCGCCTCTCCTCCATTCATTTTCAATGAGACATGCGTGACAAAGCGATAATCGCGGGTCTCCCTCCTACTAAGCAAAACGCGAAAAACGTGCATGTGAAATTTTGCGCTCGTGCACGTGTCGTGCACAGGCGACCCAGCGACGCGATCCCAGAAAGTTGAAACATTTTCAACTTTTCATCGCCGTCGCTCAGATGAGGACCAATCAATGGAGGTTTCATTCACTGACCAATGAGCGGACAGGATGCTCCGTACACCTCCGAGCAAACATGGATGAGAAGTTGATTATTATTATGTTTTATATAGTAAAATCAGAAGTAGGATTTCACATAACTCTAGCAGCACCTTGTGAAACATCATATCTACCGCTTTTTAACTCTGAACAGCTTAAAAAACCTTAATTCCCTCCAACCTGACACAGCCAAACAAAACAACAGAAGTTTCGATTTCGCCACGGAACAGAACGCGTAGACGGCTTTGCCGCTGGCCGCCTCCCGTGTGTCAGGTAATTAAAGCGACAGCGACAAATTTCGCTGATTGCGGTCGTTTGTCGCCTCCCGTGTGTCGAGCCCCTAAGGGTTCTGTTTTTCATTTTCAACACATTACTGGCACCCCTCTGGCATAAATCCTGACATAACGCACCTACATAACATAACCGTATAATAATTTAGTCTGCTAAAGAATATAACGTGGTTCTTTTATGGTGGAAAGTCTTTAGCTTCTTTGGTTTATTCTAACATCTAAATCAATGCAGCTTAGTGCCAAGGACAATCTAGGGAAGCCCCAATAACAACAGGTTAAAACCTGCAGAACCCGACCCAAATGTGTTCAGACTCAACTAATTCCACATACATGTGCACACACACAAACATGTTGCCTTAGCAACAAACTGATATGGCTCTGCCAGCCGACAGGCTGCATTCAGAGACGCCTAAAATGTTCCTAACAAGAGCAGAACCAGACTAAACGGAAAGCGTGATCTCATTAAATGAAAATTTGCAAACAGAATGGAACTTTATGTCCGTTACACTAGTTAACCCGGCTCTGGCTTTGCTTCCTGTTCAGCTGCTTCAAGCAGAGAACGAGGGATTTGTGCTAACGGGGAGCAGTTAAATGGCTGCATCAGGGTCCGATCATTAAGAATGGGGACCAGCAGAATGATTGGATGAGGTTACTCCAGGGTGGTAGGTTTCAGAGGCAATTAAAATGATTAGTTTTTAACAAAACATTTAATTAATTGGTTACCATCAGTGTGTGAAGAGCATCTCATGCAATAGATCAAAAAAAGCTCCAGAAAAGCATCTCCTACTGCACATTTTTACGTTTATACATAAACGCCCACCTTTTATCTTTCAGTGGTGGAAAACATTAGCCTGGCAAGCCAGACTAAATAAATGTATTATTTAGTCTGGCCACGCTCCATTGACGGCTCTCGGTTGTGGAGCGGGTTCTACCGTTGTCTTTCAAATGATCTCCGCATTCCACTGGACAATGAATGTGACGTACTCTCGTTTCACTCTGTTGCATCATCCCACCCACCAGGCATATAGAGTGCCCTGATTGGCCCACAAAGCGGATAAAGCTCTGTGATTTGTTCTCTAAGCAGATAGAGCACTATGATTGGCCCACCATTATGGACCAATCACAGCTCTTTATGTGTTTGAAACCCCTCTAGAGGGTTGTGATTGGCTAGCCAGAGCCCTGGTAGGAGCTGCGGAGGTTCCAATGGAGCATGCCTAGACCAGACTTTGCAAAGCAAGAATTTGGTCTAGTTCACTAGGCTAAAGCAAACCTTCTCATGTCTCACCTGAGATGGCGTACTCTCCATTGGGGGAGGCAACGGTGATGGCGGAGGCATTCCCGATGCTCTCCACTGGACCCAGTCCAACATGGTTGCTAAAGCTCAGCACGTGCCAACCCATCACTTTGGCCAGCTGCTGTACTGCATGCACCTGATGCTGCGACATCTGTAAAAAGGCACGTCGTCACACAGAACAGCTCTCGACTTTCACCACAAACTCATCTACAAACGTAGGCGAGGCACCTGTGAGAGCAGGAAGTCCTGCAGCTCCTGCTCCTGGTGGGACAACGTGATGGCGCGTCCATCCCTGTGCACCACTCGGATCTGTTCCACGCCGATGTTGAGCTGAAGCTGAATGGATCTAAATATGAAGACATATAAGAGCAATCGGGAGACAGGAAGCAGACACATAATTCCTTCCTGGCTTGTCTACTTACTTGCAGATCTGCTCGTAACCATGTGAGGTGATGAGCACCTTGACACTGGACTCGTACACGTCGTTGATATTGGACCAGTGAGCCTGGATCTGAGGGTCTTCAATCCGGCTGGCCAAGCAGTCGATGGTTCGGGCGGTCCTGTCGACAAAAACAAGCAACTTTCCTATATTAATCGTTCGATTTTACAAAGGAAAATAGAATTTGAGATACTTACAAAATGCATTTGTACAATCCTTCAATAAAATATCAACAAAACCATGAACATGCCTGCTCCTTAGAAAGATGTGTTTGGCCTGTTTGATGATCTTCTCCAGTAGCCCTTCGCTCTGTTGCAAGCTGGAGATTTCTGCCTTGTCGTACGCCATCGGCCCCGCCAGGCGCAGGCGTTTGTGTCCGAACGGGGCACTGGCGGGATGCGGCATGACCACAGAACTCAGCTGCTGCTTGTGGAACTGCAACACAAACGAGGCTTGTTTTTAAAAAGGAGAAAACCTAAAATTAGTTCTACGTGAGACCTGCAATCACTGTGGGTCTCTTCAAATATCCGAGGGAGCATTTAAAACTGATTACACGAATAAGAGATATGACCAATTAAATTAAAAAGGTGATTTTTAACTTAAATTTTTTAATTTAGACAAAAATTAAAAATGTTTTTCTTCCTGTTTATTTATTTTTTATTCTTATGTTTGTAGTGTTACATTCGAAGCCAATTTAAAGTTTAACATATTCAGAAGGTTTGTATCTCACCTCTCGGATCATTTGATGCAGATTGTGCTCTAGCACATAAAGATGGTCGTCAGGTTTGGGTTTCTCCGGAGAAGAGCGGTTAATCTTCTTGTCTCCCGTGCAGTGGCAAAGTGAAATTGAAAGCTGCAGACCTACAAATATTAGGTAAATAATAACGTATTTTAAAAATCACAGTAAGAAACACGGTTTGTTTACTCAATGCAAAGAAATCCACTGGTCTGTCATTTGTTTATTTATTTTAGATAGGGTGACTAGCTAAAACGTACAAAGTTAGTCAGACTAAATCCATCTCTAAAGGCTAAATGAAAAACAGGAACAAACCCAAGACATTGCGAGTTCTGACCTGGAAAGGGCTGTGAGATAATCTGATTCTTTACAACAATGTGAGGAATCTGGGATTTAATCTGGACAGCTTCTCTGGACAGTTGAGCAAAGATTTCTTTACAGAGCAAAACGTTCTGAGCCGCCTCCAGTTTGATGTGCCATGGTGTACCTGAACATAGGACAATAATAATAATCAGAATGTAAATAATTAACAGTTATGGGTTTGGCTGATGAACCGTACCAGGTTTGTTTTTTTGTGGCCTCCTGAACAGGTTTACTGTTCCCAGATCACCGATGTCTGGAGATTGTTTCTGGATGGAAACCTGAAAAAAATTATTGATAAGACATTATTTTTATTTCTAACATTCAGTATTCCACATCAGTAATTCACAACTTCCTAATTAGTAAAATAAAAACGGACAGAAAATGATACGTTTTAAACATGAAGATCAGTATAAAAACCTTGATATAAGCCGATCCTTCCAGGTCACTGGGGATCTGAACATCCAGGGGGCAGTAGTCCTCTGGGATCTTTTTATCTAGATCAATGTCGGTGTTTTTGATCACTTCAAATGTGCCATGGTGAGGAAAAAGTGAACCTGTGTGAGTAAATGTTTTAACATTGGGTTAGGAAAGCTTTTTAAAAGTGTTGGAGGTACTTTTGAAAGACGTGGGAATCCTTCTCCCTCACCAGCACTCCGGTAGCTGAGGTCTCCCAGAATTTTGTCTCCCACTTTGCGGAGTTTCCACTGAGAGCGGAGTCGCAGAAGTTCAGTGTTGAAGTCCCGCTGCCTCCGGTTCTCCTGGTTCTCTGCAACTGACTTACTGAGCTTCTCTGCTCCTTTCAGGAGAAGCTGGGCTGCTGTGGCCAATGATTTCTTTTTACTCATCAACTGAAACACCTGGGGTGTCTGCAGAGAGGTGGCAAAATAGAATTCAAATTCAATTCAATTCAAAAATACTTTATTAATCCCAGAGGGAAATTGATTGCTGTAGTAGCTCAGAATAATAACAATAATCAAGTCATCAAAGAGTTGTTGTATAATACAATGGCTGTTGGCAGGAAGGATCTCCAGTAGCGGTCAGTGTTGCAGCCAAACTGAACAAGCCTCTGACTGAAGACACTCTTCCGTTGTCGGACAGTCTTGTGAAGAGAATGCTCAGAGTTGACCATAATTTTCTTGATTCTCTGGAGAATCCTTCTTTGCATCATCTCCTCCAGCAGTTCCGAAACTGCCAAAACTCTGGCTGAGTCCTTGAAAGGGCTTGGAGTTCCTCCATCTTGTTGGCCGGTGATCTCACATTGCCCATTATGATCGATGGAAGAGATGGTTTGAATTTCCTCTTTCTCTGTCTCCGTTTTGCTCCCGCTCTGCATTCACGCTTCTTGCGTTTCAGCTCATTTGGGATTTGTGGCTTCAGTTGAGGTATTATTTCAGCCTTTCCAATGTTAATCAGCTGCTCCTGATTGTAAACCAGCTTGTTGCCATGGTTACGCATCATAACAAATGCTCAAAAAGTGAGAAAAAAGCTAAAAATAGCAGTAAAAATCCTCCAAGCTTCACAGCACCAGAAACAGAAAAGTAAAGTGTCCAAAATACAGTTTTTCTTGAGAAACTAGAAGAAAAATGCCCAAGAAAAGGCTAAACTTACATATAGTCAACAGAGCTACTCCAACATGCAGCCACCCAGAGCAGCGCAGTTCCAGGATAAGAATAAGAATTAAATTATCTGACATATCCTCAGAGAGGAAGCACTGGTCTCATTCAAAAATGTTAAAATAGGAGCATACTTCTTCCACAGTTCTCCCAACTCTGCAGAGTGAGATTCTTTACCTTGCCAGCTGTGGGATCCTGAGACACTGGATCTAAAGCCATGTACTTCTTTTCCTTCACCACACTGAGGACGTCGTACAGCACGCACATCTCCGTCAGGGAACTGCGTAGATTGTTACGCACCGAGTCCCAAGGCCAGAGAGATGGCTGAAACTTCACTGTGTCTGTGAAAATAAACCACAAATAACATTTAAACCCAAAATGCACAAAATAAGTTACATAAGCTAATGGGATTCAGTTTGTTTTGAATTTGTTCTGTATGTAGTGAATTATTCCACGTTAAGATTTATTGTTAAGGGAATGTGTTGAGTTTCTTGTTTATTGAAGGATGGAAAATCCTTTACTGTGCCACATCGGGGGGAATTTCGGCAAATCAGAAATCTATTTTCTGATATCTTTTAAAAACACGTTACCTTCTTCTTCCTCTGGCTCCTGCTTGCCCCACTCTCCGTCCCTGGGCTCACTGTCAACCCCATTCTCCTCAGAGTCTGATCCCTGGCTGAAGTCAATCCTTTGAGCCAACTTTGCCAAGTTCTGGGACATGGACAAAGGGGGGACATATGTCTCGAGTCCATCCAAGCCCACCTCCTGCACTTGTTTCTCACAGGAAGACTCAATGCTGATCCTCACTGCTGGACCACCAGACATGGTGGCACGATGGCTAAACTGAGAAGAAGCAGAAATGTTTTTCAGATGTGGGGACTCTACAGTTTCTCCTATATAATCTGACATATTTTGTATAGGCTGAAAAGGCTAATTTAAAGAGAAAGTCACCTCCAAATCAATATTTTTTGCTGATAAACTGCATAAATATATACTTTTTTTTTCCCAGAACTGCGCTGCTCTGGGTGGCTGCAGGTTGGAGTAGCTCTGTTGACTATATGTAAGTTTTGCCTTTTCTTGGGCATTTTTTCTTCTAGTTTCTCAAGAAAAACTGTAATTTTTGGACACTTTACCTTTCTGTTTCTGGTGCTGTGAAGCTTGGAGGATTTTTACTGCTATTTTTTAGCTTTTTTTTTCACTTTTTGAGCATTTGTTATGATGCGTAACCATGGCAACAAGCTGGTTTACAATCGGGAGCAGCTGATTAACATTGGAAAGTCTGAAATAATACCTCAATTGAAGCCACAAATGCCAAATGAGCTAAAATTCAAGAAGTGTGGATGCAGAGCGGGAGCAAAACGGAGACAAAGAGGAAATTCAAACCATCTCTTCCATCGATCATAATGGGCAATGTGAGATCACCGGCCAACAAGATGGAGGAACTCCAAGCCCTTTCAAGGACTCAGCCAGAGTTTCGACAGTTTTGGAACCGCTGGAGGAGATAATGCAAAGAAGGATTCTCCAGAGAATCAAGAAAATTATGGACAAGCCTGAGCATTCTCTTCACAAGACTGTCTGACAACGGAAGAGTGTCTTCAGTCAGACGCTTCTTCAGTTTCGCTGCAACACTGACCGCTACTGGAGATCCTTCCTGCCAACAGCCATTGTAATGTACAATAACTCTTTGATGACTTGATTATTATTATTATTCTGAGCTACTACAGCAATCAATTTCCCTCTGGGATTAATAAAGTATTTTTTAATTGAATAAATGAGTGTCTAATCGTGTTGTAGAAATATATAGTCAGCAATTAGGCACTTTAGTGCATCTGAGTTAAAATTGAAATATTCTGCCTAAAACTGTCAGTGTTGAATAGATTAAAAACTCTGCACTACATTTGAATTTAAATCTGCCATCGCTATTGGCTAAGAGGTACACACTGACATTAGCTGGTACATTATGATGTCCCGATGCTGTTGTGAGCCTGTTTGTGTGTATTTGTTAGCAGTTCCACCCTTTCAGTCTGCCTGGCAAAAGCATTTGTTGCATTTTTCAAACATGAAGTGGGAGTGGAGTAAGTTTCTTGTGGGGGGGTGACTTGCTCTTTAAGATTGGGATTGAAAATGAAAAACAATGTTAAATGTATTCCTGTATTTTACGAAATGTTTGGGATCCTCAGCAAAATCTTGCTCAATTTCTCATCGTGCTTAGCTTCCAGTGGCTCAGCTATAATTTTAAAGTAATCTCATATAAAATTAGTTCGATTTCTCAAGAAGAGGCTATTATCTGCCTTATTTTTCCTCTTTTCATTTGGTGGAACTTTATATTTTAGCTTTTAGCACATCCTGTATACCTTGTCTACAAGGAAAGGTCCAAAACACAAAACAAAAATAAGAAGACGTTAAGACAAGTTTTGGTTTGGTTACGGATATTAAATTTTAGCTCTTGCTAATTAAATACCTTTATTTCAATGCCTTGTTAGCAACTAGCTTGTTTAGCCTGATTTAGCCTTTTGCTCGTAGGTAGAATAAAAAACTGAAAGCTAAAGGGTTCTCTGCTATCTGCGTGGCAACAGAGTTCATTTGTAATAAATCTTACCTTTTGGTATTTAAAAACACGAAATAAAACGTTTTCCGGCAGAAATTAGAAGGATTTAGGATTTTTAGCCGTGCGTCTCTCGTTGTGAATGGTTGTGAACGTAAGATCAGGATGTTCGCATCGCTTACACACACCGGACAGAGCCCTGTTCAAATCAAGCAGGACGCTTACCCTGTCACATTAGGACAATTTTACAAATATGCCCCTTTACCTGCCACAGACTTTCAATTAAAGGTTGATCGTTAAATTTGAGTTTATGTTTTGTAAATTGTAGACGCGTCAAAAGTAAAAAATAAAGCTTTTAAACCCCGACAAATTGTTTTTAATTTAAGGGAACATGGTACCGCTTACCATCACTTTAACCGGTGATGAATAAAAGAAGCGAACCTAGTGTCACAGCATAATAAACCCCAGGTGTTTTTATTATCGAGTGCGACTAAACAGTACACCAACAAGCTGGATGAAAGTAAAAATATTTTGATGTACATTTTAATTTTTTTTGTTTTGTGTGATATTGGCAACATGATTTTTTTAAACACAAGTGTTTAGGTAGGAACGGAAAACCCAAATCATTTTATACGTACGGGATGGATAAAACGTGCAGTTCAACTTCAAACTACCGGATGTGACGTTAAGAACGGCCGTTTTTTTCCCCCACTTTAGTATTTTCCTCTCAACAAAAGTTTCTGGTTTAAAGTTCTCTTTTGTGCAAATTTTTTAACTTAGTTCTCCTTTAACGCTGTAAATGTCTCATCGGTTTGTGGTTGTACCAAAACCAAAGTGTGGTTGTACATTAATTAAGGGAAGCTAGCCAAAAATTAGCCCGTATTAGCCTCAAAAGCTTTAGAGAAATGTTCGTCTGTGAGAAAAATGAAGGGAAAAGTGTCGCGATTAAGACTGAGCCCCAACGAAGAGGCTCGGATAATTCGAGAGGAGCATGAAAGAAGGAGAAAACTACGAATACAACAGGTGATCATTGACATTAACACACATTTGTATTGTTCGCTTCAAATGTAATTGCTAATTTGGGCTCAAAATGCGTTTTATTGCCGCACAACAAAATATGTTGTTTTTCATCTCAGGTGCGGGAGCAGCAGAGGTACATCGCACAGCAGATCCGTCGTAAGGTTGAGCAAAGACGGCAACATGAGCTTCAACTGCTGGAGAAGGAACTGCGGGAGAACTGGGAGCGTGAACACGGGGAGAAACTCCAAACACTGGAGAGGTTATACCAGGAGAGTCTACAGCTGGTCGGCCAGAGCCACAGGAGCGCAAAAGAAAATGTAATATAATTTATCAGGAATAGTTTTCACAACTTGTAAGCGCAGTTTATGGCACTGATGGAGCATCACCTTAATGTAAACAAGACGCAGGATTTGATGTGTAGCCGTATAAATCATAAAATTATGGAAATTAAAATTTGTCTTAAATCTAAACTGCATTAAAATATCTAACTTGCATTAATCTCTTTTTGGCTAATTAAAAAAATCTTTATTAAGGAACCCGACCTTACAGCCATGGTTCAGAAAGAAGAGGAAAATCATGCCAAAGCAGAGGAGCGTTTTCGAGAAGCACTAAAGGAGCTCAAAACACAAAAGATCAAAGATCATGAGAGGCAAAGCCAGTAAGACGTGATAAAATAAGCTGTGTTCATGTTTGATTGACAAGTATGAACAAAACTGATTTATTGTTTTGTAGATCCATCGGTGCCAGGAAGAAGGCTCTACAGGTCGAAAAGGAAAGATCAGCGAAAGTGGCCAGCCTCCCTCCACCTGCTCCAAACCTCATTCAAGTAATCAAAAAAATTTCACCATACTTGATAACCAGCAATGTATGGTTGAATAAATAATTTAATATAGTAATCACTCCTCTCCAGAGCAACTGCTTACAAACAAAACACTGGGTGAGAAAGTCACCCCCTACCAGAGTCTTACTCCACTCCCGCTTCCACTATTTGAAAAATGCAACAAATGCTGTTGCCTAGCAGACCGAGAGGGCGGAGCCGCCAACAAATACACACACACAGGTTGTTTCTCAATATGCATACTTGTCCGAACTTGTGTACTCACGTCCTTGTAAAACTTCATCAACGATGGCCCAAGGACTGTTCCAATCCTAAGTATGCGCAACGGCAAGTAGAAGAAAGTATCATTTCTATAGCGCCTCTCAAGATAAAATCACGAGGCGCTTCACAAAAAATGTAAAAATATAAAAAAGCATTTAGAAAATGTTTAAAAATATATTTAATATGAGTCAAAATAGGCAATTGTGATAAAAAAAATGTTAAAGAGAGAAAGTGAACACGAAAGAGGGAAAGTTCGTTTAAAGTTCACAGATGTGTTCTTGCTCTGCCCATTGTATCGAGGATGCATCAATGCATCCTTCTGCGGACTTGGGACAGCAAAGTTTCTCACATTGCATTGCGGATTGCATTGCATTTTTTCCGGGACTGCGCTGCTCTGGGTGGCTGCATGTTGGAGTAGCTCTGTTGACTACATGTAAGTTTTGCCTTTTCTTGGGCATTTTTTCTTCTAGTTTCTCAAGAAAAACTATTTTTTGGACACTTTACTTTTCTGTTTCTGGTGCTGTGAAGCTTGGAGGATTTTTACTGCTATTTTTTAGCTTTTTTCTCACTTTTTGAGCATTTGTTATGATGCGTAACCATGGCAACAAGCTGGTTTACATTCGGGAGCGGCTGATTAACATTGGAAAGGCTGAAATAATACCTCAACTGAAGCCACAAGTCCCAAATGAGCTAAAACGCAAGAAGCGTGGATGCAGAGCGGGAGCAAAACGTAGACAGAGAAAGAGGAAATTCAAACCATCTCTTCCATCGAGCATTCTCTTCACAAGATTGTCTGACAACGGAAGAGTGTCTTCAGTCAGAGGCTTGTTCAGTTTGGCTGCAACACTGACCATTACTGGAGATCCTTCCTGCCAACAGCCATTGTAATATACAATAACTATTTGATGACTTATTATTGTTATTATTTTGAGCTACTACAGCAATCAATTTCCCTCTGGGATTAATAAAGTAATTTTGAATTTGAATTGAATTGAATTTGCATCGCAAACCATTAAACTCCGAATGTCAGAGGAGAAAGCTAATAACTGTAATGTTTAATATTAGAAATACAAATAAAATAATCTAAAGTTGACTGTTATTGTAAAAATCACGTGTAAGCTATAAATTTCGCTGTGTGTTTGGGTTTTACTCTTCACGATCCTTCGTAATGCTAATTAGCTAACCCAGTATCAAAATAAAAGCACCGTAGGTCTGTTGTGATGAGAAATACTTTTTATTCATTAAAGAGCACGAAATGCTAGTATTTTAATAGTTTTGATCAAGAGTGGGCCAAATATAATACAAATAATATGTTGTTTTTGTTATTTAAGGAACAAACTAGACTTTTATTTTTATGTCAGTTTTTTTTATTTTATTTTTTTTACTGTAGCAGGAAGCAGCGCTTGTTTCCAGGACACACCGGAGTATGGTTCTGTTCCAAATGCCGTCCTCGTCCTCCCGTACTCGTTAGAACAGACTTTCTGGTGTCCTTGCCAAGAACGTACTTGTCTAGTACACTAGCTTCCTTGAGGATTGAGAAACGGCCACAGGCTCACAATGACATTGTGACGTCATGATGTACCAGCTAGCGTTCTAGTATACCTCTTAGCCAATAGCGATGGCAGATCTAAATTCAAATGCAGTGCAGTTTTTACCTGACGACGGCACAACACTGACAGTTTAGTAGTTTAGGCAGAAAATTAAAATTTTAAGTAAGATGCACTGAAGTGCAATATTATTGACTACATGTGTCTACAGCATGATTAGACACTCTTTTGTATAGTTTATCAGCAACAAAAGTTGATTTGGGGGTGACTTGCTCTTTAAGGTTCTCAGCTAAAGCCGGGCGTACACTGTGCGACTTTTTCACTTTTTTGAGCCGATTTTCCAGTCGTGCGAGAAGCCACGACATCGGGGCGAGTTTTGCGCCGAGCGGTCGTGTAGTGTACAGGGGGTTACGAGAGGCGATTAACACCAGCTGCCGATCAGCAGTCGTGAGGTCGCAGGGACTTCTGGTGTGTTTAATATTTCGCTCGTCCCTCGTGAGGGTATCGCACTGTTGAAGCGGCGCTGCGAGCAGCTGCGAGCAGCTACGATCCAAAAAGTATCAGAACCGCTCACGGCGCATGCGCGCGCAATCCTGCATCAACGCCGGCCGGTCGCTCGCTATTTCCCTAATAACACACGCTGTTCGTTTTTGTTTCTACACGTTTTTTTACTCACAAAGATTGTCAAGAAAGCGTGTTTGTCGTGTTCATGTCAAATTAAACTGATCACAAAACACAGATTCACTTTCTTTATTTCGTTTTCCTCATCCAACCCCCATAAAACCCTGTGTGTCCTCCTGCAGCACTCCCGAAGGACAACAGGCAAGACAAAAAAGTCTGACGTGTTGAGTAAAAACTGCTATTTTTAGCACATTTTTAGGGCCGACGTGTTGCTACCAGACGTACAGTGTGAGCAGTCAGGTCGCATGCGAGAACTGGGTCGTACAGTGTGAGCACATGACTCGTGAGATCTGCTCTGCGAGGAAGTCGTACAGTTTGAGCTGAAGCTGAACGCTGCGAGTGAAAAAGTCGCACAGTGTACGCCCGGCTTAAGACGCCTGTCTCTTCTTGTTCAAGCAGAACATTGATCCCAAAAAGCCACGCACAGGAAGGAGATATGATCCAAGTTTCTTCGCTAACACATATTACCACATGATTGAGAGCGCCATAGAGACCGAGGCAGAAGCGATTCAGGTAAGATCTGTAATTTTTGTCCAGATGTCGTTTGTCAGGATCTTTCGTGCCAGATTTGTCTAATCAGGGGTTGGATGTGCAGATTAATGCCCATGAGGAAGCTCAGCTGGAGGAGAGGAGGCTGCAGGGCCTGCAGGAGGAGGAAACCAGGAGACGAGAGGAGCAGGTGGAAAAGGCTCGTCTCAGAGGGCGGCAGGCTCTGAGGAGGGAGCATCTTGTGCAGGTTACCTGACTTTAAAACGGAACTAAAGCAGGTTTCTACAGATTTGCCATAAGATTATGATCACTGTATTACTGATCAGGCTTTGTCTATTGAAGGTAGTTTATCATTCTCTCTGATTGTGGTATTTTGGTATAAATCTTGCATAAGGGAAGGGAAAAAAGTTAAATATTTATCTTTTAGGACATTATATTATATTTATTGTATTTACTGTTTAGGGAGACTGGATTTGTGTTTATATCCATTTTGAGACATTTTTAACTGCTAAATGTTCACAACCTCAACGTCCTCTTTCATCAGATAGCTAACATGTCTTTCCCAGATGATGAATGTTTAAGTAAAGTAGGTCCACTGCAGCTTTTTTGTTCCTGACTGGTTTCTTCCTGGTCTTCAGGCTCGTGAGCGTTTCCTGGTTGAGTTGGAGCACCTGCATCAGACTGATCTGCTGAGGAGGAGACAGCAGGTGTCACAGATGCAGCCGCAGATCTTTCAGCCTCTCTATAAGAGACAAGAGACGAGGGAGGACTTTCAGAGGGAGATGGAGTTTGCCTTCGAGGACATGTATACAGGAGAGAGACGTGAGGAGTTTGATGTGTTCTGCGTAGATGTGAAAATGACATCCATTCAACACAAGTTTACATGTCGAGTACTAATAGGGTCATGTGTGTGTGTCTTCTCAGGGGTTAAAGGTGACCTGGTGATCCAGCTGGTTCCTGAGCCTCTTCCAGCTCTTTCTGCCAGTAGCCATGATCAAGAGCTGGATGTTACTTTGGATGAAACCGCCGTGCCTGAAGCAGAAAGTGCGCAGAATGACTCAGAACAAGAAGTTGGAAGCAGTGAGAAGGAGACCTCTGCTGAAGGTGAAGAAAAGAATCACATTAAAAGTCTTAAATGGGACCTGTTTAAAAAAGGGAGGAAAGCTGTTGCACCTTTGGCTTTTCAAAGTAAAACTTGTAATCTCAATACCTTTTTTAACATTTCAAGTGGAGCCTTCAAAGCCGGCTCCTAGACGGGCTCTGAGGAAACTTCTGGATCGGATCAGGAGCCAGAGGGACGAGTGGATTAACAACGGCAGTCAGGACTCTGCAGCGGATTCACCAACAATCTTCACAGAGCAGATCCCAGACAGAGACACGACCATCGAATCAGGATCTTTACCCAGTGAGGAGAAAGACAAACAGACTCCCTTTGAGCTCCGCAAATCCACCATCCCCCCTCCAGGTCGAGCATTTGCTTTTGTAATATTATGTGTTCTAAAAGCATTTAGTGAATGGTGAAAGTAATTATGGGATGTGAGCTTTTAAATCATCCCCCTGAAACTGGAGATTGATGTTTCACATCCACGTGTGTTTGACTCCACCAGGCATGGAGCCAATAAACCAGCCAGACCATTTGCTCCCTGACCCTCTCGCCAGCAGCATCCAACAATTTGAAGAACAAAAGAAAAGAGTACATTTCTTTTTCGTTTTCTCCCTTCACATTCGTTTATTTATGAAGAATTTGGGGCCATGGTCCAACATGAGATTTTTTTGGGGGGGTGACTGAAGCAGGCAACAGCCGTGTGTTTCCTTTGTAATTTTATTATATTTATTTATTTCTCAGGAGGAAGAGCTTGAGAAGGAGAAGCAGCAGCAGCTGTTCCTGTTGCAGGAGCTGGAGGAGCAGAAAGCCAAACTAGAGCAGATGCTGCTGGAGGCTCAGCAGGAGAGGGAGCGTCTGAAGGCGGCTGTGACCCGGGAAGCAGCTCTTAATCAACCTGAAGCACCTGTCAGGAACCAGGAAGTCTCTCCTGGGTCAACCACTGAGGTAGGCCCAGATACACTCAGGATCAGGAGAACTGATAGTGTGGATCAGGTGTTTTGATTTAGGACATTTTGAACTGAATGTTGTTTTTTATTTGCATGTTGAGTCGGTTCCTCCTGCTGGTGAGGATGACCACACCAGAAGAATCAGAGAATATCAGCAACGGCTGTTGGAACAAAACAGGTGTGAAACGTACCTTCTCATTCCACCTCTTCACACAGACGTCGTCGAAACCGCAGAAACTGAATGATTTGAGTTTCATTATTTTTAAGAGTTCACCAGAGATCAGTGGAAGTGGCTCGTCAGCGTTTGGAAGAATACCAGCGAGCTCTACAAATTCGCCACAACATGAGCAGCAGATCTTTTCTCCCTGGTGTCATTCAGTCGCCTGTGCGTGGTTTTAACTGTTCAATTCCTGTTCACCTCCACCCTACGCCTGCAGGGCGTCCAAGCGCTCAGAATCAACCACAGATCTTTATGGACACTGCCACAACGTCTAGCTCACCTCCCTGTCCTGCTTCCAGTGGCTCCAAGTCGCTGTTGGAAGAATCTGCTTCAAACACCTTGAAGATGCAGGGGGCTGATGTCTGTGATCAGCTGGCTGACAGCATAATGAAGAGAGTAACAGAACATTTACCAGAGAGACTGAGACCTTCTCCTGTTTCTAAAGAGCAGCTGTCTACAGCACACGACTCAACCATCTCCCAGTCAACCTCTGATCCTAGCCCGAGCATCTCCAGTGGTGCTCCTCTTGATCCAGGTTTGCAGCCCGTGTCTCTGTTCTCCAGGGAGGACGGTATGGAGCAGCAGAAGCGAGAGCTGCAGGAGGCCCGGATACGGGTGGTGGAAAAGAGGGAGGCAGTGGTTCAGCAGCAGAAGCTGCAAGAAGAAGAGAGACAGAGAAAGATGGTAGAGATGGAGCAGATGAGGAGGCAAAAGGAGACGCTGCAGGCTTTGATTAAGACGAATGAACAGGTATGCAGAATTATTGCATTCAGATCTGATTGTTTTGGCTGTGATGGTTATCGTTCAACATCCTGGTGTATCTTCTCACCTACAGCATGTGTCAGACCTTCCCAGTGAAAGATTGGAGTCAGAGGAGATTGGTCAAAATCGGCTCCGGTTGCTTGCCTCCCTGCTGAGGACCATTGAGGAGTCAAATGGGGGGAGTTTATCACATTTGGAGGAACCTGAAGACATGGAGGACCCTGGTGAGAAATGAGATTTCAGAATTAGGGATAATCTCTAAATATCTTTAATAAAAGACAAAAGTTACTTAAATGTGTTTTTTATTGTAGTTCAGGTCGCCGTTCCTCTTGGACCTCCTCAGATTTCAGATTTCCCATCAAGACATTTTCATCCTCGAGCCCTCAAACCCCCCGTGACACGGATGAAAATGGGCTTCAAAGAAATTATGGAACCACATGAGCTCAGTGTCATTCAGGAGGCAGAGACTCCTGTCAACATCAGTCAAGTTGCAGGTCTGATGAGTCTCTAAAGATTGTCCTAAACTCAGGCCATGCAGAGACCATGTCCAACTGATGCTCTTTCTGTAATCTCCAGGCCCTGAAGATGTGAACATTAATTTGTGCATCGCAGATCCAAGTCTGCAGGACGAGTCAATATCATTCGTGTCATCTGACGGGACACCGTCTGTGTGCAGCAGCGGACAACGGGCAGCTGAGAGACGAGTCGCCTCCGAGACATCCAGCCATCTTGTCTGGAGAGAGCGACTCCTTTCAGGGGCAGGATCCCCTCCAAGAGCTCCGGACTTTGGTAAGTTAATGACAACAGAGTGAAAATGGCAAATAAATTATAGGAATGTAGTTGGGATAACACTTCCTGTTTTTGTAGTTTCCATCCTGAAAACAATGTCGCCACTTTCTTCTGATTCTGGAAGAGGAGCGGACTTTTCTGGTCTTGCAAACGCCAGCTACAGATCTCCTACCGAGGTACAAACGTGCTGTTTTTCCTGTCCAGTTGCAGTTAAAGCCACATATAAACAATATTTCACACACCAGTGATTGAGCCAGCAAGCAGATGAATTTTACTGCATATTTTATTTTTATCCACATTTAAGTCCCCTCTGAGGTTCACAAGCTGTGGATCAATGATGAAAACAGCCAAATCTGAGTCTGAGAGCTCAGCAGCCTGAGCCTCGGTCTGTGATTATGCTTGAGAAGCTTGTGTGTGTGTGTGTGTGCGTGTGTGTGTGTGCGTGTGTGTGTGTGTGTGTGTGTGTGTGTGTGTGTGTGTGTGTGTGTGTTTACGTGGACACATTTTGACTTTAACCTGTAATGTGTGGACATTTCTACATTGTGGGGACATTTTACTGGTCCAACAATAAGCACCCTAAAACTTGGTTTTAGAGGTATGGTGTGAATTCGCCTTTAGTTCAGGTTAGGGTTGGGAATAGAACCCTATTGGTCATGATTAGAGTATGGGTTAGGCATAGTGGGGTCACTAAAATGAATGGAAGTCAATAGAGGTCCACACAAACATATACATACGTGTGTGTGTGTGTGTGTGTCTTTGTCTGTATGTTTCTGTGTTCTTCTGAGCGATGATGTGAAACCTTTGAACCTGAGGTGTATTAAATAAAAATACATTCATGATGGTTTATACACTTGAACTGAGCTCAGTGAATCTGTTTGTAATAATAATGTTTTAATCTAAAAACAGATACTTTATTACAGATTAATGATGTCACTGAGATGATGTCATCTGATAGAAACAAATTAAATACAGAAGCTTCTGTTTCTTCTGTCGAGTACATTTACATGTGTGTGTGTGTGTGTGTGTGTGTGTGTGTGTGTGTGTGTGTGTGTGTGTGTGTGTGTGTGTGTGTGTGTGTGTGTGTGTGTGTGTGTGTCAGCCTCTTGGCAGTTCTCCACGGTCGGAGTGCCTCTCCACCACGATTTCCAGCGGCAGCTACGTCACCACAGACCCCGAGCGAAACGTTAACACCGGTGTGTGACCGCAAGAGCATAATCTCACCTTCAAACAGAATCTTGATGTTTAACAATAAACATTCTGCAGTTCCATGATGCAAGAATCACTCTCTAAAGGCTCACTGAATATTATTCTTTCTGTTTTAATAGATACAATTTTGTCCTCCAAGCAAAGAAGTGGAGCAGATTTAAGCAACGTCTCTTCTCCACCTTGTCCAACTCTGCGTACGGAGGAGAACTCTTCGGCAGGCTGTTCTCCTTTGTCTGCTGTGTTTAATGGCCACAGCATCCAGAGTATTATTGATAAATACACCAGGGAGCTCGATGTGTCCCTCAGTGCTGCAGGAACTGCAGCAGGTACGTATCCTACATGCTTCCTTTCCAGTCTAACTCTGTGAATGCCCCATTCATAGTTGACACAATTCTTTTGTTTGTTTATTTTTGTCCCAGGGAGGAGGACGGACGATGAAATTTCAACAAGTCATCTGTCTCTGCTGTCTCACTCTGCAGGAACTCAGAGGAGTGTCCTGGTCAGTTTCTCAGACTTTCATAAGCTAATCCTATAACATCTTTTAACATAAATACTTTAATGTACTATTAAAACCTCCTAAAGATGGCATTTGTGAATTATTTTGGGGTTTGTAATGTGGGAATTGGGTCAGTATTCACACAAGTGTGGAAGGCTGTTATAAAATCTAATGTCCTGATTTTATTTATTATTGTTAAGAAATGCAGGTAATGCATATAAATTTTAAGCAAAGTTAAGAGTTGGAATAATAATAATTATCTTATTCCAGATTACTAAATTTGTCAAAACAACAGTTTACCATTAAATCTAGCTATTATATATATATATATATATATATATATATATATATATATATATATTAATGGTAATTTTGATATTGATACCAAATTTTTCTCACATTTTGTTGCAAAATTTATTAGGGGTGTTTAATTGTGAAAATCCGGCGATATGATATATACTGCAATGCTAAAAGCTGGACGACTGTTGCAAATTTGAATTTAATTTGTTATCGCAAGATTTCCTTGCTGCCACCTAGCAGTTGGAGTTTGAATTAGACCTCACAAAAGGAATACAGTAAATGTTTGCATGTAAATTCTCAATAAAAACGGATACACTGCTTTTAAATATTGATTCGGTATCATAACACAAAACATTGCTATATTTTAGTGTATTGATATTTTCTTACATTCTTAAAAGCTTTAAAGGGAAAAGGGTGCAGTCCTACGGTGGATCAGATAGACTAGTTGAGTAATTCACCTTAAAAACTGGTTATAAATGATCATAATAGTGAAGTTAGGAGTCAGTGCTGCGGGTTGTAAGTTTTATTGGATGTGAAAACATTCCTAAACCTGAAGGACGCCTCGTTTGTGGTGTTTTTGCAGGAGCGCTTTTCAGCTGAAGGCTCGTTTCTGACTGAGGATCACACACAGGACTCTTTCCGACCTTTGATTGGCCATCTGACCGACCAATCATCCTGTCTGGCTGCTGATCAGAGGGAGTCTGCCCTGGAGCAGCTGGTCGGTCAGCCATCAGCTCACTCTTCAATAATCGGCCATCTGCCAGGAACTTCTGCCTCTCCCAGCTTTGATCGCGGTGGATGGGACTCCACTCTGAGTCGGATGATCGGCCGGCTTTCCAACCTTCCCAGTTCTCATTGGCTGAGTCCTGGGAATGATTTTACAGCTGGTCAGCTTACGGGTCAGATGTTGGCCGAGTCGTCATCATTGGAGGAGAGTCGTATGAGACCGCTGGCTGAGGAGCTGGATGAGTCCGCTGACCAGCACAGCAGAAACTCAGGTAGAAGAACTGTGAGGAAACTCAAATTTACATTTAATGGTCATCAAACTCAAATATTCTGATTTCACTTTTAGAGTTTGTAACATTTTCACATTTTTTTAAGTTTTTGTACTTCATTGTTTAGTTTAAAAGTCAAATATTTTATCAAAGAGCTCCTAAAATACTCTAAAATATCCCAAAGAGTCTCATTATGTTAAAAGTTTTATACAAACTCAGCTGCTGTTTGCAGAAGAACATCATGTGGCTGTCTGTGTTTCCACGGAAGAGGGTGTTCTGTCACCTGGAACGTCGCCATCCGAGGCCTCGTCTCACAGTACACCGTTCCCAGCTGTAAGTCAACATCTGCAGGACCCAACCAGTCCAGGGAACAGGGCTAAAGAAGGTGAGAAGGAAAAACAAATATTCAGCAAAAGATGCTTCTTGAATAAGTTAAATACGTAAATGTTAATGCTTAAATCATAAAAGTAACAAATGAAGTTTGAGGAGTTAATATAAATAACTTCCAACATCTGTTTCTCAGATTCATTTCACCCGCTGCCCGCTGAAATCACCCACAATGAAACGGCCGACTCCTCCATGACCTTTCATTTTCCTCAACACAATTTGTCGGATGTTCCTGAAGGACTTCCCAGCCAGCATAACGTTTCCACACCTTCTGTAGATGCTTTCTCGTCTCCTGAGCAGTTGCGTACTGAGGATCCGAACTGTTGTGCTGCTTCCTCTTCCTTTCACGGATCCTTCTCCCAGCTCGTTATCTCTGAGCACCCCCCTCAGGACTCTGTTGTCATTGTGTCACCAAATTTAAAGGCTAATGAGGAGCAAAATTCTTGCACCCTGTCAAATTTAACCATGTGTGATGACGCACCAGGCCCGGAGATGGCAGATTCAGTGGTGGTGATGTCAGGTGGAAATGAAAACTGGGGGGATTCTCCTGCTTCAGATGACAGATTGGTATTCTTTATTCTTTAGCTGATCAGAAATACGTCAAAATGTGATTTTGCTTTGCTAACTCACTTTCCATCTTGTTTTTTCAGACATCAGCCAGTGAGAGAGGGATCCTTGAGCAGTCAGAGATAACGTTGGTAAGTCTGACAGACACCACCGTACAGGACGAGGAGGTGACGGTCACCGAGGAGGAAGAGGACTTACCAGAGGAAACCAGGACGGATAACCAGGAAGGCCATGAGATGATGGTAATGTACCCCAGTGCTGACATTAATGTTCAGCATGTGTTTATTTTTAAATTGTACATCAATTTCTGATTTTGTCCACTAGGGGCTTGAATCTACATTGTCATGCAATGAAACTCCTGAGAAGAACTGTCAGACACTTCCTGGTACAATCACAGAAGCTGAAAACTAAAATATGCTTTTTTTTTTTTTACTTTTTTTTTCTAACATTTCTTTTTGCCTAAATATGTGGAGTAATAAAGTTAGACACTTTTCCTGTCTTGTCTTCAGTGACTGTCCTGGAGTTTCAGTGGGGTCCTGGTGAAGACTTGCAGAACGTTTTCCAGCAGAGGCGTGACGCTCTTCTTCTGAGATCCAACCGCAGGGTGGAGGAAATCAAAGCCAAAGGTGCTTGTGCCAAGAGCCAGCGCAAGAGGCAAGCTCCATTTAAAGGAAGTGAGTCGGCAAAAGCCAGTGGTGGTCTTCCTGTCACCTGTGTGGAAAAAGCTTCACCAGAGCCTCAACAAAAGACAGAAACCCGGGCGAAGACGCATGTTCAACCTCAAGGTACTGATTTTACACATAATGCATGTTTTATTGTTTCCTTTTGCCATGAAAAAAAATCACAAGACCCAGAGGTAGGGACCTTTTGGACACAAAACACGTTTTCCTTTACCATGCCTGTGCATCCTTTCCTTTTTTTTCTTTTTTTTTTTTGTGAATGTAAATTAATTTGCAGCTTTTGTTTTAACTTGCATGTGTTTTTCCCCTCAGTGAGAAACTTCAGACTCAAAAATGCAGATAAGGTGAAGATCTGCACACCTGAGCAAAGGAAACATAATCTTTCTGAGATGCACATAAGAACTCAGAGGTACCATTTGGATAATTTCACTTCCACTCCTTCCACTCAGGAGGATTCATCTAGACTTTTCTCTGCAGACTTTATGAGCAGCTGGAGGAGGTGAAGCAGCAGAAAACCAAGACCAGACAAGAGGATTATGCCAAAAACCGGATGAAGGCAAAGGAGTTCCACAAGGTAATATTTAATTTTATACCGAAAAATTCAGTCCTGTTAACATTTGTGCTGACGATGAATTTTTCTCTCCACAGAAAACGTTACAGAAGCTTCGTGCCCAGCAGACTCGACAGTGACATTAAGTCATCTTCGTCACATTATCTTAGTGTTTTAATTTAATTTATTTCACTTTAGTTTTTTTTAAATCAATAAACTATTGAAACAGTTTGCTGTGAAAATCCATTTTTGATTTGCAAAACATTAACAAATTCAATCAAATGGCTAAATTCAAGATGATAAAAATCAACAGAAAATAGGTGGGGTCCGTCCCCCCCGTCCCCCCCCCCCAAAAAAAACATTTGTTACGACGTGCGTAAAAATGGTATTTGTGCTTCCTGCTACTTTGCACAAACTGTTCACAATGGGAGACACACGTCTACATTCAGCTTTGGTGTTAGCAGCCCAGTAAAGACTGAAAACTACACAATTCATCTTCTCACACAAAGGCCACAGCGGACAGGTGGAACCTGCTGCTGCTCTCACAGTTTGGAGAAAACCACTGCTTTGGGACTCTTCTTCTCCATGGCAGCCTGAGCTGATTTCATCACATCTTCTGTCTGAAGCATGCTCATGTTCCATGTGGCCTGGAAAAGTGTCAACAGAGTCAACTTTAGCACAAGGAACTAACAGGAATAGCAATTTTCTGATAAAAATGAATGTAGCACCTACTACAAAAATCCTGGTAGCTCGATATTAATCTGATGTGCTCTTACCATATAGTTCAGTCCCTCGGCCACGCTGTGATCTCTGGAATAGAGCAGGTTTTTTTTGGTTCCCTGCACAGCCACAGGGCTGCGACAAGCGATCTGTCCCGCCATCTCAAGGGCTCCAGCCATCATCGCCTCTTTATCTGCAAACACGCGGCTGCAGGGGAGGAAAAAAGGTTTCTTTGCTGTAGTTTGAAAGTTTAAGGAGTTGAATTTGCCTCTAATCTTCAGTTGAAGTGATCAATTTCCCTAAAGGTCTTTCCATGGTTTTGTTGGACTTCTGCAGCTTTTTCTCATTTTAGATCTAGTCTACCCTAACTTAAACTGGGAGCCAACTTAATGACACAGTATTTTCTCTGACTTGACTAACAACCGCAGTCCATTTTAGCCCGTACGTGTGATCCTGCTGGTAATCAGGAATGTGTTTTACCTGACGAGTCCACTGCTCTTGGCTTCATCTGCAAACATCTTCCTGGCTGTAAGCGCCAACTCGTTCACCAGACTAAAAAAGCAAGAGATAATTACAATAAACATGGATTTCAACAGAAAATAACAAGAACCATAACCCCAGTTTGTTAAAATGTTAAGTTTCACCTTCGACTGCCTATGACTTTAGGAAGTCTCTGCAGAGTTCCAACGTCTGCTGCAAGTCCAATATCAACTTCCTGTCCAGTCAAAATACACAAACCCAGTGCTATGGAAACATCTCTACACATTTATATTAGTTTAAAAAATCATTAACTTTGGAAAGGAGTAATTCTTGCTGTCTTAATTTATTTTTTATTTCACCAAATGATAAAATCAGCTTAACACACCTTAACCTGAAACCAGGCATCCTGGGTGCAGAGACGAATGTCACAAGCCGTAATCAGGTCAACACCTGAAATAAAATAAACATTAATATTGAACTCATTGACTAATTTTCTTCTACTAAAATCAAATTCATGAAACTTACATTTCAATCATGCTAACTGTGCGTTTTCTATCTTAAAATTAGTGACTCAAAAAGAAACAAAACAGTGGTTCAGTGTTTAAATCTGTTTATGCAACAGGTGAATCCTATAGGAAGCACAAATCATGGCTTCAGCAAGTTCGTCTCAGTTTTAGTATTTTATCTAAAGATACTTCTTGGTGAACGTCACTTGAGAATTTCTTTTGTGCCCTACCTCCTCCAATACAGGCGCCGTGAACAGCCACCACAACAGGCTTTGGACACTACAAGCAGATAAGAATAACTTCATTAACATTCCTGCGTCATTATTTGTCCAATGCATGTGATGAGGAGCTCTGACCTTCTCTATGACGGAGAACGTTTCTTGATATTTGGTGATGGTTTTTCTGAGGTTCCAGGAGATTCTTGCCACGTCGTCGCCTTTCGGCTGGAGGATATCATTGGCCATGTCCATCAGGTCAAGACCTGGACATCAACAGAGCATACGGAATAAGCGCAGCTCCGCTGATGAAACTGGCATTAGTTGTGACCCGAAACACACCAGCTGTGAACATCCTTCCTGCTCCTGACATGACCACCACCCTGCAGTCTTGGTCGTCTGCAATCTCATTAAAACAGTCCACCATCTCACTAAAAAATAAAAACACAAACACTATGTCAGGGCTGCTTCAACTATGGATGCGTTTGCAGCTAAGTTTCCGTTAAACTGGATTATTATTAATGTAAGTGATTAAATTTTATTTGTGTGGCACTCCTCACAGACAAAATCACAAAGTCATTAAATCATAGTCATCATAATGATGTGTGATGTGATTTTAATAAAATTATCCAAATAAAAGATTAAATTTAGATGCTTAAACCAAATATTAATGACCTCAAAGCAGAAATCCAGAGCTTTACCCTTTTCAGGAATTCTGTATGATTTTTTTTTTAGTAATCCGTAAAAGGGATAGGCTTCCCCTGTTCTGTAATATAATGTAAATGGAAAATGGCCTGTATTTGACATAGCGCCTTCTAGAGTCCTGGGACCCCCCAAGGAGCTTTACAACACAGTCAATCACCCATTCACACACACATTCACACGCTGGTGGGGATGAGCTACAATGTAGCCACAGCTGCCCTGGGGCGCACTGACAGAGGCGAGGCTGCCGTGCACTGGCGCCACCGGTCCCTCTGACCACCACCAGCAGGCAAGGTGGGTTAAGTGTCTTGCCCAAGGACACGACAGCGACAAACTGAGCGGGGCTCGAACCTGCAACCTTCCGATTATGGGGCGAGCACTTAACTCCTGTGCCATCATCGCCCCTAATGACGATAGGCAATAGTCGAGGTTATTTATCACTTGTAAGTCGCTTTGGACAAAAGCGTCTGCTAGATACATAAACATTTTGTTTTTTGCTAAGCCCACCTGCCCTATAGGCTCCCATACAATTTGAAATGAACTAGCCAATAGCGTTCGACATCTGCTTACGTACAAATGTCAATCACAGAGTGCGTGAACACCTGACGAATCATAGAGCGCAGCTACAACTGCCTTTTGAGGGACTAAAAATACAGAACAGATTGCCTACTTCTACTCAGCGAGTGAATGTGTGTGTGTGTGTGTGTGGGTGAATGACCGGATGTGTTGTAAAGCACCTTGAGGGGTTATACGACCCTAGAAGGCGCTATATAAATCCAAACCATTTACTCGAAGATAGACAAAAGTAAAGAAAAGCCCATGGACTAAACGATCGAGTCGTTTCAACTGTATCATGGAAGCAGGGGGAGGGGCTTGAAGTTGCAATACAATTCTGCCTGTAGATGGTGCCCTCTGAGAAAAATGGATTTCTGATTTATGATAGCATTTTAACTACTCTGCACTGCCTCCTTACTGTATTGTATACAAGCTCTAAAGCTATTATTTCTATATGTAATATTTTAGAAATAAATCTATAATATGTGTGTCCTTATGCATATGTGTGTCTAGATAAAATACATCTTAAAAGTTTTAAGAAAATGTGTGTTTCCTCAAGAAAATTGGCATAAAAACTATTACATGACTTCACTTGAAGAAAAGGTACCCCAATGTCACGGAAAAAAACACACATTTTGTATATTTATTGCTATAAAAATGCTCACCTCCAGAAAGCTTTGTTCATGGCGTTTCTCTTCTCAGGTCGGTGAAGTTCGACATGTGTGAGGGACTCTACTGGGCGACTGATGGCCAGGGTCGTGTATGGAGATGTGGGTCCATCTGAAGATGACATGTTCCTGACCAAAGCCTGAGCAGGCAGCCACAACCTACTGTCTGAAAAGGAATTAAACACGCTTGTGTTTATCTACATTAGGTCACTGATGTATACTAGCTAACCTGCTTTAGGGTGGGCTGTAATGCAAAAAACAGGATCAGGTGACTTGTCACCAAATGCTGCAGAACTGTTGTGTAAAGGGCCTGATAGCATTAAGATGCTTATTATTATGAAAAAATATCCAAAGTTTAATTATATATAAATACATATAGTTTGCAATATTTTGCAGCACCTCACTTGGTCATACATGAATATTACAGCTATGATCAAAACGACTGTTTAATTTCCTTTTCCATCAAAGTAAATCTGAATAATAATAATAAAACACCAATTTCTGTTAATTCCATGTACATTTTTTTATTTAAAGCATTTTAAAGGAATTTCAATCACCTTACAGCTGTAACCCTGCAAAAAGAGACTTAATTGTGAAATAAAAGTCTATATTGTAGACATGCTGTGACATTTGTTAACGCAATGCAAATCAGTAAAAAGGTTAGATACTCAGTATATTTATGCTACAACCTCAGTTATAACAAAAGTATATAAAAATACGTTAGAATGCGTGTCGATTAAGCAGCTACCTTTCACCTACAAACCTCTCCAGGCTTTGTTCATCTCGGTCAATTTGAGGGTTAAATACAAAGTAGAGCTAGTACTAATGACTAACATCCAAACAAACGTGCACATCATGTGACAAAAGAAAACATCTGAACTAAAACAGAAACACAGAAAAAAGGTTAATCCGTTACTTACATCTGGGGAGAGTTGACCTGATACTGACTGACAACATCGCCCTTTGAACGCTGCAGTCGGGAAGCTTTGGTGAACGGTTAAACCAAAGCAAACTGGCAAAAGACTAACGACGTCTAGCTAACCCTAACTAGTAACCAACAAGTTGGCTGGCTTGCCAAAACTCTTCACTGCTTCATTGGTTAGCTTCCAAATGACAGAAAGACTGCTTGACCGCTTTAACCTAAATCTACATGAAATAAGAGGAATGTTTAAAGCAAAAACTGGCCATAAATGTTAACATTTCGCTCTCCTGATTAGCTTAGCCTCTCTAAATTGGTTCTACGGTAGCCGAGTTGGCGCAAACGCTCCAGAAACGCTCTCTTTCGTCACTGTGACGTATAGAAAAACTGGACGAATCCTATGCCATATATCCATTTTACTTATTATTATTAATAAAAGACAATGACAATAATAATAAAATGTACTCTGTTGTTATTAGTTTTACAGTAGCCTAGGTTTGTAATTACATATAATGTCCATTACAATAATGTGCTTAAAAACTGTACTATAAACAAAAAAAGTTAATCATTCTAAGGTTTTAATTTCCTCCTTTTTTTTTTTTTTTACCTCTTTTTACTTTCCAGT
Source organism: Nothobranchius furzeri (assembly GCF_043380555.1). NCBI lineage: Eukaryota > Metazoa > Chordata > Actinopteri > Cyprinodontiformes > Nothobranchiidae > Nothobranchius > Nothobranchius furzeri. The sequence goes on from NC_091753.1 coordinate 47,227,818, forward strand.
TTGAATTTATTTTTAGTCAAAGTGCATTATCTTCTGGGGCACAATCTGATATTTTCATTTGTTAATTTGACAGCAGTTTTTATTGTTTTTTTGTTTCACAACTTTTTAAAAGTGGCTGCTTGAGGGCTTCCAGTTATAAATGTCTGATCATTTCATATACAAACACTGAATGTGGACATTCTTGGTTTTTAAAAGAATGTACGCAAATGGGCAGAGATTTTTGCTTGGTGCCCACAACAGAGATCAGAAAAGTGCAAAGCCATGAACATATCTTCTGCTGAAAGTAATTAAGCGCAGATTGCAGAAACTAATAAATAGAAATTTACTCTTTAAATTAAGCTTTCAATAAATGAGTAACATTAAATTTAGTATAAATTAGGTGTGAAAACTCAACAGGAAATAAACTACATTAATTATAATGTGCTCAAATCTGTCCCAAACAAAGTCCAATAATATTTCGGATCAATTTTTTAAACATAAACAATATAATGGGTTGGCTCACATACAGTTTAATTTAAACTGAATTTAGTTCAATTTAATCTTTAAAATGAGCTTTTAATCTATAGTTTGATTTATTCAACAGACCAAACAATAGCTTTAAATTCAATATTCTTTGAGAGATTTGTGATTTTTTTAAAGATATTTCTAACATATAAATGTTAAATAAAAATGACTTTTTCATGTACAACATATTTCCATCATGAGGTCTCAGTAGCTGTTCCAGAGTGTTATTTTTTCTCATCTGTGGTTATTGACCTGTAAATGAGTATATTTTTATTTTAAAAATAAATTAGTAACATGAGATAAAACATTAAATGACAGAAAATCCTCAAAATGACTATCTAGTAAAAATCCACCTCCAATCCTTGGAATTTGTTTGGTTATTAACCAGATGTGGAACATGTTCCCTCAAAAACAAAAGTTAGAGTAATTAGATGAATAAAACACACTGGATATTAAGAATGATTTTATTCATTCAATATATAAAACATCACTAAAATAGAAAAGTTTTGATCACAACTGATCATAAATAAAAATTGACAAAATAATTAATACAAATATTTCCAAAAACAGAAAAACTAAAAACTTTTTGGGCATTTAAAGACACATTTTATGTAAGAGATTTTATTTGTTTGCCAAACCTGTTTGTGAACCAATGAAATCAAAGTTAAAGACTGAGGTAGACATGCAAAAGAACAAATACATTCATGTTCAAGAGGTAAAACACGGACTTTGTCTGGTTCTGTCTCTGGGGTTGATCCAACATCTCAGACATTTCAGATGGAGTCAGGGTAGGTGTTAAGGATTTGATCACAGTCAAAGTTTTCTAACTGATCTTTAGAGATGCCTCTCATTGATTTGGCTGCCCATTCAGGATGGGCAATGGGTTCTGACCAGTGTTTTCTGGAGGAAATAAGAGTCAAAGGAGGTACCACGGAGGAAGGGCTGCATCTTAAAACAGTAAAGATTACAAAGGCGGTTTCCTGGACTCTTGCATAGAAGCTGAATCAGCGAAGAGTTAAGAGCTTTTTAGTTGCTTTAAATGTATACATTAGAATTGAAATGTGTTTCTGTGTAAAAATGTCCATCTTATGCAAACCATTTCCTGTAAGTCCTTTGTTTGGAGAAATCGAGTTTAAGTCCAACAAGATTGATCAGCCACTGCCTGGTCTTAATGTAGAGCCAAGATCAAGATCTTGAACTGATCATTAAAGTACAAATTCGCTGAAAAATGTATAATACATGTTCGTAACAAGTTCTAGTTCAGAGCAAGCGTTTATAAAGAGGTTAGCGAGATCCAGCTTTTATTTTGGTAACCAATTTCCGCCTATTGGCAAGCGAATTTGCATATTAGCTAAATGTTTGCCGTCGTCGTCGTCGTCGTCTTCCTCCGCTTATCCGGGTCCGGGTCGCGGGGGCAGCATCCCAACTAGGGAGCTCCAGGCCGTCCTCTCCCCGGCCTTGTCCACCAGCTCCTCCGGCAGGACCCCAAGGCGTTCCCGGACCAGATTGGAGATGTAACCTCTCCAACGTGTCCTGGGTCGACCCGGGGGCCTTCTGCCGGCAGGACATGCCCGAAACACCTCCCCGGGGAGGCGTCCAGGAGGCATCCTGACCAGATGCCCAAACCACCTCAACTGGCTCCTTTCGATCCGGAGGAGCAGCGGTTCTACTCCGAGTCCCTCCCGAATGTCCGAGCTCCTCACCCTATCTCTAAGGCTGAGCCCGGCCACCCTACGGAGGAAACTCATTTCGGCCGCTTGTATCCGCGATCTCGTTCTTTCGGTCATTACCGAAAGCTCATGACCATAGGTGAGGATTGGGACGTAGATCGACCGGTAAATCGAGAGCCTGGCTTTCTGGCTCAGCTCCCTCTTCCCCACGACAGATCGGCTCAGCGTCCGCATCACTGCAGACGCCGAACCAATCCGCCTGTCGATCTCCCGATCCCTCCTACCCTCACTCGTGAACAAGACCCCGAGATACTTAAACTCCTCCACTTGAGGTAGGACCTCTCCCCCGACCCGGAGGTGGCAAGCCACCCTTTTCCGGTCGAGAACCATGGTCTCAGATTTGGAGGTGCTGATCCTCATCCCATCCGCTTCACATTCGGCCGCGAACCTACCCAGCAAGAGCTGAAGGTCAGAGCTGGATGAAGCTAGGAGGACCACATCATCCGCAAAAAGCAGAGACGAGATTCTCCTGCCACCAAACTCGACACACTCCACACCACGGCTGCGTCTAGAAATTCTGTCCATAAAAGTGATGAACAGAACCGGTGACAAAGGGCAGCCCTGGCGGAGTCCAACCCTCACTGGGAACAGGTCCGACTTACTACCGGCTATGCGGACCAAACTCACGCTCCTCTGGTAAAGGGACTGAATGACCCTTAACAGAAAGCCACCCACCCCATACTCCTGGAGCGTCCCCCACAGGGTGCCCCTGGGGACACGGTCATAAGCCTTCTCCAAATCCACAAAGCACATGTGGATTGGTTGGGCAAACTCCCATGCCCCCTCCATCACCCTTGCAAGGGTATAGAGCTGGTCCACAGTTCCACGGCCAGGACAAAAACCACATTGCTCCTCCTCTATCTGAGATTCAACTATCGATCGGACCCTCCTCTCCAGTACCTTGGAGTAGACCTTTCCAGGGAGGCTGAGGAGTGTGATCCCCCTATAGTTGGAACACACCCTCAGGTCACCCTTCTTAAAGATGGGGACCACCACCCCGGTCTGCCACTCCACAGGAACTGCCCCCGATGACCACGCAATGTTGTAGAGACGTGTCAGCCATGACAGCCCTACAACATCCATAGCCTTGAGATACCCAGGACGAACCTCATCCGCCCCCGGGGCTCCGCCGCTGTGTAGTTGTTTGACTACCTCAGCAACTTCTGCCCCCGAGATCGGACAGTCCATCCCCAGGCCTCCCAGCTCTGGTTCCTCCTCGGAATGCGCATTGGTGGGATTGAGGAGCTCCTCAAAGTATTCCTTCCACCGTCCGACTATAGCCTCAGTTGACGTCAGCAGCTCCCCATCTCCACTGTAAACAGTGTGAGCGAGTTGCTGCCTTCCTCTCCTGAGGCGCCGGACAGTTTGCCAGAACCTCTTTGGAGCCGATCGATAGTCTTTCTCCATGGCCTCACCAAACTCCTCCCACGCCCGAGATTTTGCCTCGGCAACTGCCACTGCTGCACCCCGCTTGGCTATCCGGTACCTGTCTGCTGCCTCCGGAGACCCACAGACCAGCCACGCCCTGTAGGCCTCCTTCTTCAGCCTGACGGCTCCCCGAACCTCTGGTGTCCACCAGCGGGTACGGGGGTTGCCACCACGACTGGCACCGGCCACCTTACGACCACAGCTAGCAACAGCCGCCTCGACAATCGCAGAGTGGAACAAGGCCCACTCGGACTCAATGTCCCCCACTGCTCTCGGGACGTGGTCAAAGCTCTGCCGGAGGTGGGAGTTGAAGACCGTCTTGACAGGTTCTTCTGCCAGGCGTTCCCAGCAGACCCTCACTATGCGTTTGGGTCTGCCAGGTCTACGCGGCATGTTCCCTTGCCATCTGATCCAACTCACCACCAGGTGGTGATCAGTTGACAGCTCCGCCCCTCTCTTCACTCGGGTGTCCAAAACATACGGCCGCAGGTCAGATGATACGACTACAAAATCTATCATCGACCTGTGACCTAGGCTGCCCTGGTACCAAGTGTACAGGTGGGCATCCTTATGTTCGAACATGGTGTTCGTTATGGCCAAACTGCGGCTTGCACAGAAGTCCAATAACAAAACACCGCTCGAGTTCAGATTAGGTGGGCCGTTCCTCCCAATCACACCCCTCCAGGTCAAGCTGTCATTGCCCACGTGAGCATTGAAGTCCCCCAGCAGAACAATGGAGTCCCCTGATGGAGCACTATCTAGCACTCGTCCCAGGGACTCCAAAAAGGGTGGGTACTCTGAACTGATATTTGGCCCATAAGCACAAACAACAGTCAGGACCCGTTCCCCGACCCGAAGGCGCAAGGAAGCTACCCTCTTGTCCCCCGGGGTAAACCCCGACACACAGGCAGAGAGTCTCGGGGCTAACAAAAAGCCAACCCCAGCCCTCCGCCTCTCACCTGGAGCAACTCCAGCAAAGTAGAGTGTCCAACCCCTCTCCAGGTCTCGGGTTCCAGAGCCAATGCAATGTGTCGAGGTGAGTCCGACTATATCTAGCCGGTACCGCTCAACCTCTGCCACAAGCTCCGGCTCCTTCCCCGCCAGCGAGGTGACGTTCCATGTCCCAAAAACTAGTTTACTTGTCCGGGGATTGGACCGCCAAGGCTCCCGCCTTGGTCTGCCACCCGATTCGCATTGCACCGGACCCTTCATGTTCCTCCTGCGGGTGGTGGGTCCACAGTTGGACGAGCCCATCTATCCGGTTCGGGCTGGGCCCGGCCGGGCCCCATGGGCAAAAGCCCGGCCACCAGGCGCTCGCTCACGGGCCCCAACCCCAGGCCTGGCTCCAGGGTGGGACCCCGGTAACCCTCCGGGCCAGGTACTCCGACTCTTCGTTTTAACCGCCATGAAAGATCCTTCGAACCGTTCTTTGTCTCACCCTTCACCTAAGACCAATTTGTCATGGGAGACCCTACCAGAGGCACTAAGTGCCCCAGACAACATAGCTCCTAGGATCATTAGGGCACTCAAACTCCTCCACCACGATAAGGTAATGTTTGCGTACCACCTAAATATTTATTTCCCACACTATATTTTATATTTTTGGGTCAGACTTAAATATTAATTTCACAAATACTGATTTTGCAAATTAAATGTTTAGCTCCAAAAAACATTTAGCTGGGATCTAAATATTTATTTTGGAAAATAAATATTTAATTTACAAATTAAATATTTAGTTCCAAAATAAATATTTAATTAATAAATTAAATATTTAGTTAGTGAATTAAATTTTTATTTTACAAACTAAATATTTAGATCAGACCTAAATATTTAGTTTGCAAAATAAATATTTAACTGTAAATTAAATATTTAGCTTGCTAACTAAATATTTATTTGTAAACTCTTATATGCTAAATAACCAAAAATATTGCTGTTAGATTATGACTGTTTGACTTTACAAATGGCACCCCATAAAATCCATCGCTTTGGTGTATGATTCCTGGTTTTCCGTCCATGCGTTTGGTTTTATTAGATCATTGGAGGCGTTTCCGGGCATATTCCTCTCCAGCTGAGCTGTCAAATCCAGGATCAATCACCCACAAAGAAAAAAAAAACACATCAGCCTTTTTATTAACACTTTTATTGACAGATAAACAATAAGCCACTGAAATGTGCAGCTGCTGATTACTCTCCTTTAATCGTATAAATCAAATGCCAGAAGCAGCTTTATTTCAACAGAAAACAAACGTGATTACAAAAATATCAAATTCTTTAGCTGAAAAGTGCTCCAGTGTTAAAATTACACAACACACACTCAGTAGTTAGCTGCAACATTGTTTACTCAACACATCAAGTGGCACATTTTACAACATGAACACTTCTTGTTCTTGATCAATTGCACTGAGGTGAGGTACAGTAAAATAACACGCAGAAGGTAAAATAGAAGACATCTAGAGTGAAAACGGCCTTCCTGTCTGAGCAACAGTCATATAGCCACAACAAGATTCCTTAAGTGATAAAACATATTCTTTTTAACATTTAATAATCCTAATCTGTATACAGCATTGAAGGTGCTTTCAGTTAATTCCGATTGAACCTTCATGTTCCTGAGCCAGCAGGAAGAGGATGACGAGAAGCAAAGTGTGGAAACCCTGACAGAGAAGCTACATGCTGTAAGTCTTCCTCGCTACATTCAATCTGACCACAGTCGTCCTTATTTCCAGAGTTTCTGAAATGCTGAGGCTAATTTAATGGCATGCAAACACAAGCAAACACATATTTGGTCAAAACGGCACCTAAGGAACCCTGGAGATGTCTTGAATTCTTGGTGGAACTTTAAAAACAAGATCAGCAGGCTTACTGCATTTCCTCCAGAAAAACTGGAAATGCTTCTTCCTTTTTCATTGTTATCCGTAAAAGAAGGAACGTCTGGTGTAAACATAGAACCATTTGTTTGTTCACTTGCGTCGACTAAAGATACTCTTCTTGCTGGAGCTCTTGTCTGAAGTGCTGAGGCCGATGAGGAGCCGTGCCTTCTCATCTTCTTCCTGTTGCTGCTGCTGGTTGTTGTCGGACTTCCCTTCAGGTGCTTTTCCACGCAGGTCTGAGCCTGAGGCCGGCTTCAGACGCAGCTTCTCCTTTATCATCTGAGCAGCAGGGAGGGAGACACATCTCTTAAAAACGTCAGAACATGAACACACATTTTCTGCTGAGATATTTGCTACAACTCATCAGATTTCAAATTAAAAACATCCAGCAGAAAACTAAATATGGTTTCAATGGTCCAGATTAATAAGGCTGACCTGCGCTACAAGTGCTTTCCGACTGTCCCTTTTTACTGCCATGGCAAAGTCAAGCCACGTCCAGGTGTTGTTGTGATATTCCAAACAAGGCAACACGAGGTTCAGGTCTTTCCAGTCCACACTGCTCTTTTCTCCCTGGAAAGACATAAAAACAGTAATGAAAGAAATCTGAAAAGACCCTGGGCTGGTGACAGAAAATTACACTGAAGCTGCTGTTTATTTTGTATTTATAATGCCAGAGAATTAGTGTATTAGTGGAAAATTTTAGACCAAGTTGAAATTCTTATTTACTCACAATAAAATTAGGAACTAACACCCAATGGTGTTCACATCTTCCCATATAAAATAAATTGGCTACAGGTGATCTGACACATAGGAAACTGATCCAATAGGGAAAGGCCAGCTCACCAAGTGGGTGGAGCCTACCTTAGGGAATAAAACATGATGACAAATTCAAGAGCCTTTTAAATGACTATGGCAGGAGCAGCTTCAGGGGTCCAGGTGTTTGAGTTTACTGTACCATTTTATCTGTTTTCTACAGAAATCAAGTTAACTGGATCCACTGAAACATGGTCATTTGTGGAGTGCGCTGAAGACGAGGGTAAAGTGTGCCTGGTCAGCTCTCCCCTGGTGGAGATCTGATGACAAGGAGCTTTCTACTGAGCTAAATCATAAGTAACAATAACATCCAGAGAAAAAACCTCCACAGCTAATTTCTCTCAGAATAGTCATGAGTGTCTGGAACCTGTCTCAATTCAGTTCCTGTGAGTCAGAAAGTTTAAGAATTTTTAAGAAGAGTTGGCAACCAAACTGCAAATCAAATAAGGGTAAAACTCCAAGTAAATGAAGACATGATCAGGAAACATTTTGATTAAATTGCAACTAATAAATAACTAAATAAATAACAGTTGTATGTGCGTCACAGTTTGCAGCATGTGACTAAAACTATAACTTGTTTTACAAGATATAACTCCATATGATTGGAATTGTTTTTAAGCCACAGGAAGCAACAAGAACATCCATCAGCTGTGTAATCTCACCTTGTAGCTGACACACAAAGGCACTTGGGGAATCTTAATGTAGATGAAGGAGTTGTTCATCGCAGCGCGCTCCTTCATCTTGTCAAGGTCATCAACTGGATGCTGCGAAAATACAAAAAAACTAGTTAGTTTATCTCATAATGACTTTGTAATGAAGGATAAAGGTTTTACATTTTAATTAATGACCAGAGATATTAATGATCCATGTCTAGTATGGACCCCATCTCTGGACACTGGGCTTTCTAAATCAGAAGAGTGTTTTTTTTTATTACAGGGAAATTTAATACACTTTGCATGAAATGAGAGACAAGAAAAGAGAGAGAGACCTCCAACTTTTAAGCAAAATGTATTATCTAAATGGTTTTAAACAGTTTAACAGGACTAACTCTCTAGTGATGGATGCTCATGGAATGAATGTGAGGTGGAGTGTGTGTTGGTGCGATGTCAGTTCAGAACCTCCGTTCTGGAGAAGCGAGTCTGAGTGGGAGATGATGTTTTGCTCCTAACTGATCAACGTTTGAACCGTGGTCAGAAAACAACATGAGACGCCATCTGTGCCGATCTACATTACCCGTCAGTGAGACCTCCGTCTTAGATCAGGCTGCCAGGTTCACGACCTTCCATTGGTACTGGAGCCGATGAAACAGCGTCCTCAGCACGACAAACCAGTCTATGGATAGTCTCCGGGTAAAAAGCGGCAGGTGTTTCACAGCGTCAAAGGGACCCCCCTTTGGGTCAGCGAGTTCAGCTTTTATTCTGAAGGAACCGTTGTTTTGTTGATAACGACAGGTTTTCCCAGCTTGGCAGTTCTAGCTTAACAGTTTAAAGTACAGATGGCCGGTCCGTACTCCACTTAGCAATGATGAACTTCAGGGGATCTTGAGAGCCGGCTGAATACTGAACTCAAAATGGCGTTGTTCTGTTTTATTAATCTTGATGTTTATGATTCTGGACGAATCACAGCTGACAGATTAAATAAACACCACAGAGACTCCGCCACGCTTCAGAGTGAAGGTTCTGATTGGATTTGCGACCGGAATGTGTCGTGATTATTTATCTTTTGTGTATCAGCCGACTAGTGGCTAGAATACGTCATTTACTTATTAAACATTAATCATAACATTGTGATTTCACAGATCGGTCACATGGTTATTCTTGACTAACAGTTGTTTTGATTAGCTTTATTAAAATAGAGTTCTTTGATTAATTAAAAGAAAAGAGTTCATTCTTCGTTCTTCTGTCTTCACTGCTGGAATGTAAACATTAGAAGTGAATGCATGACCTTGAGGCTGTTTCATGCACATTGACACTGTGTCAAACAGAACCAGCTGATAGAGGGGAGAAATGGCTCCTTCATCACGTTACACCGCGTGACCCATCTGAGCTGAAAAAAAGAAGAGCTCTCTACCTCTGGAGGCTTCCTGAATGACCTCCTGACCCCAGCAGTGCGGTTCAGTCCCTGGGTGACACTTTTACTGGGGCCCATTGCACCCATGGTGTCCTCTGACAGAGGACGAGGTTTGACAGCGATACCTGTAACACATCAGGCACCGGCATCAGAGCTGTGGCCTCTCAAACTCCATCAGATATTCCCACTGAGTCCCACAACTACACACACTCTCAAACACACACTTCTCAAGGTCAGATTCAGTGTCAGCGTTCCACGGCTCTGAGCGATATGACCAAGTAGTTCAATAGTACACATGCCCGGTAAAGAAAATGGAAACTTATTGAGCACTTGCAGGACATTGATCACACAGGAGGGTAAACGCTCATCTGACTGCTTTTATCATACCAGTAGTAACCATTTTAGACTTGTCCTCCTCATCAGTGACCTCTTCCTCCTCAACGTTTCGTCCTGGGAAGAAAAAGCCCATCATCCGTTTAAAGAACTGATACATGAGCTGGATGGTGAGAGGAACCACGTTCACCTGAAGGTGCAGAGAAGGAACATTAAAATAAAATGTATGGTTTCACAGCAGCCGCATGTCATCTTCCTCACCTCAAAGTGCTCCTTCACAGAGATTCCTCCCACCGGGGGGCGCACTTTGCTGAAGATACGGAGAGCAAACTGGCGCCCTGACTGGCAGTTATTCTGGGGACGTAGCACCACCTGGAAAAACAACAGGGAGTTTTTAAAAACAAATCGATCGTTGAGTTTGAAAATGAACCATACAGCACATTACTGATGAACACAGGCGGGATAACATGTAACAAGTGGAGCTGAAAAGTGATCCCAACAGGACAAAACAAGACGAGCACGAGCATCAGTACATACCCTCACACGCTGCACGTAGGAAATCAGGAACAAATACATTAACACAGGTTGAAAACTTCCCTCAGAAAAGTTTTTTTAAAACATATTTTTAAAAAATTGTGTCAAAAAAGGGGCAGTGTCAAAATATAAACTGGGTGTTAAAAGAAAGCATGCATCATATTTAAACTAAAAGTGTCCAGATCTGACTCTTCTTAATACCTTGTAAGCTGCATTTGGCAGCAGGTTGTTCATGGTGAACCACCCGAGCTCCAGCAGATGCTCCGCTGTGTCATCAGACTTGTTCAGCTACAAGAAGAAATATCTCAAATGAAAACTATTATACAAAAGTCAGTCTTATGTCTGGATGGATCACCATCGTCTCCCCACCTTGCTGTACATGAATCTCTGCAGCTCCAGCTCAGCAATGCCAAGCTGCCCGTCCTCTTCAGTCAAACACCAGCGAGCCTGAGCAAAGTAGATCTCTGTCCTCCTTGCCACGCTCACGTCCTCTGGAGGCTTACGCAGCTCCAGCTTGTTTGCTCTTTGCAGCTGGAAGTCTTTAAAACATCTGGATGAGAAGATATTCCCACACGTGAGCCAAGATTTCTTATTGGAGGATGAGATTTAAAGCAGGAACAATACCTGATGAGGATGTTGAGCTCTTCGCTCTTCATCTGCATGTCGTTTTTCTCCTGGTTCAGCTGGTTCTGCAGGCGTATGTTGATCTCCATCAGCTCGTCGCTGCTCTGCTCCTCGTTTTGAGCCTGTGAAACCACAAGTCAATTCAAGCACCATTGGTTTGATACACTCACTAGTGTTATATTTTCATTTATGCCTTTACTAAGATGTAAACTAAAAACTGATCATTTATCATAACTAAAAGCAAACAAACAAAACGGTGTCTATGGGATCTGTGGGGAGTGCTTTGTGGATTTCCAAATCAAATTAACTAATTTTGATGTTTAAATAGTTGATCAGATCAATCCACACACCCTGATGTTGGAGTAAATTTGTTTCTCGAGGCATCTGATCTGAGCAAGATGCTGCCTGACCGCTTCCTGCAGATGCAAGATGCTGCTTCGCTGCTCCTCTGGGTTACTAGAAATCTCCAGCTGGAACCGCACACGCTGCTTTTTCTCACTGTGCTCCTGAATGTACCGAAGAGAAAATAAAAGCAGACTAAATCAACATTACTGATCAAAGAAACCCAAATGTGCATGATTTTATTTGACATGTGGTTTAGCTGATGGCCTTGTCTACCTTGCGCCTGGGCTCTACGTGTAAAAGCAGGTTGTTGACAATGTCCAGGATCATGGCGTACTGATCCGGGTTAGTAGAAATCTCCAGGTCATGGTGGATGAGAGTGAAAGTTTCCACGGCACCTAGAAGCCAAAATAAGAGGGCTCAAGGAAAATGTTTCAAGTCAAACAGGATTTATTTGCTGCTTGTGCACCCATCACATACCAGCCTGCTTATTTAGCAGGTCCTCTTTCTCGTGGTTATTCCTCATCTCTGGTGGTTTGATCTGAGTGGCCAGTTCAGGGTTGATGTCATGGCTATAACTGATGTAATGCATCCGGCAGCTGCAGCGTGATATGATACGTTGAACCTGCTGAGACTCGTTCACCTGAGATGGCTGGTTCCAGTCTGTAAACGAGCATCAAACGGAGACAACACATTTTTACGGCACTAAACCAGGTTTTTAAAACAGTCTAACTTTTGTTTAAAGAGGTCCTTCACTCATATCTGAATACATCTGCAGCAGTCTATAGTAGGAACGAATGCCTTGGAAGTCATACTCTGGGGGGGGAAAAAAGCTCTGGTGCACCTCTTTCAGCATGGAGAATTCAGCCAGAGGAGAAAGTAACTTGTAGTCTTATTTCCTGATATTTGCACATCTCAGCTCTGATTGGATAACAGCAAATTTCTGTCGTGTGGTGGAGTTGCTAATGCTAACAGTTAGCTTCTACTAGTCGAGATTTTCTCTGCTGTTTCCTGGGTACTACACCAACATAAGCCTTCCCCGTCACGAGTCAAGATGGATGAGTCCATGAATGTTCAGGGACAATGTGACGTAGATCTGTAAGGATTTTCAAATTCTAGAGTTTCACGGTCTATTTTCTATCTGAAGCAAATGCAGGAGATGGACGTAGGACCCAGTTTTAATGTTCACCCTGCATGTTAAACTCAGAGTGACCAATCATTTTCAAAAATAATAGTTTCTCAGTGAAGGACCTCTCAAAAAATAAATAAAATAAAATAAATAAATAAAAAACAACAGTATTTCACCTGTAGTGGTGCTAACCATTCCTCCCACCGCCTGGCCACCCTCCACCAGCTCCAACACGGCATCCAGGTTACGTTGCCTGTGCTCCTCAATGTTTTTCACCTGAACACAACATTTAACGTAAAAATCTTATCTTACATGAGAGGTAATTGTATGCATTCAAGGTCAAATGAACTATGTCACTCACAACTCATCCTATTGCAACCAGTATGTACCACCTAGCTTGAACTTACCTCCAGCCACAGCTGCCGGTCCTCTCCCTCTGAAGGATTCAGCTCCATGGTGGCAAAGTACTGCATACCGTCCAGCAGGCACGTCCAGGTGGTTTTCTGCTTCAGGGTGTCGTTGTACCAGGCAGGGTGGTGTTCACACTGCAGCAGCTGAGCCTTGGCTGCAGACACCAGCACACAGCCTGCCGTCTCTGTGCCACGCAACATCATCTGAATAAAACAAGATGGGGAGATTAACACATTGAAAGTGTGAGCAGGAGCATTCAAAGATTTCAATGATGATTTATCATTTTTGCACAATTGCTTTGTAAGGGCACAAGAATGTAAACCCACATTCACCTTGCTAAACAAAGGCAGATTGGGGTGTTTAATGAAGCATACCAAAAAGCCTGTGCCGCCTTTGATCTGCTTTCCTATGCAAATTAGTAATGGTCACGGAGAAATGGTTCGTTCTGAGAAACGCTGGTTAAGACACAGCTCCTTAAATCTGCATGCCATCAGGCTTCTGATCCGTGTCGGTACGCGCCGGCACTAATGCCCATTTTTGAGTTGTTTGCATTGGTTACCAGTATTTTTTAGAATCTAGTTTAAGGTCCTTTATTCGTTTATAATCCTTTAAATGGCCTTGCCTTAACACTAGCCTAAGATACAGCTAACGCTAGCACAAGTTACTGTAAATGCTAGCCTGAGCTAATGCTGACTTCTTCGTTGGACGAGAGGAAAATGAAAAAGATTGTTGAAGCACTCAATATTCCAGGATGTGCGAGGACACTTAGTTCCTTGTTTATCAGAAAAAACCCACAACCAGCTGAACAGTAACAACTGTAAATAAACAGCGCTCTACTGACCCTTTAGATATTATCATTGAAATTACCTGACCGTTAACCAGCTCAATAAACCAGTTGCGGTTGTACACATCATCAGTCTGACAGGCTGCGATGCCACACAGCTGGTCACTCACACCAGAGTCCTCCTCTGAAAACACCATGAACTTGTCAGTTTCCTCAATCAGCTTCTGTAGCATTAAGGTTCCTACAGAAGAAAGAAAACAACAAACTGATTAGATCATCCTCACACCTGGCTGCTGTTATACCCTCGGGGGAACCCTCACCTTCGTTTAGGCTTTTTTCTGCTCGACTGACAGTGGGAATGACTGTGACTGGAGCAGTCGTAGGAGAGTGGTAAGAAGGAGAGCGTTTGAGCTTCTTGGTCTGCAGCTGTGTGTCGATCTTCAGACCCTTCAGAGCTTCAGTGGAGAGATTTCTCTTCAGAACAGAAGCCTTTTTATAACCATCATACAGCCCAAAGGCTATGTTTCTGTTCACGGTTGTCCAGGAGGCACGCAGGTCTACCAGGCGTAGTTTGTGAGTATAAGAGGCGTTTGATTCATCCTTTATGTCCACTTCCTGTCAGAAAACATCAAAATGATCCGATTCATTCATCTATCATCTATGATGAATCTCCAGCCCCAGGAATGCACCCTTTACCTCCTCCATCCGGTTGCTCTGTCTCTGGTAGCTAAGGGATGAGAGGCTGAGCAGATGAGTCTTCTTCACCTGAGCGTTCATCTGGTGGTCGGCATTTTCATCCCAGGTGGAGGCCATCAGGTGAACGGTAACCTGAGACAGTTCACTGACCATCTGAGTTACGTTCCATTCTGAGATCAGCCGCCGCATCACAGTTCCAGCTAAGAGAAAAAACATAAAATTAAACATAAAAAAAAAAAACACTAATATTAAGAACTACCTTTTCTGAATCACGTGACATTTTACCCTGAGGGATGAGTCTCTGCTCCCCACGAGTAAAGACCTCCCCTCTGTTACACTCCAACTGGATTCCTCTTTGCTGGGCAAAGGAAGCCCAGTAATCCACCTAAATAACGTATGATAAACAAGAGAAATCTGATTAAGCAATTAAATTACGTTAAACACAGTTTTAGACTGTAACTGCAGAAAAAACATCATACCTGTAGTTGTGGGAAGGCAGCTGTGTAGGACATCTGTTTGTAGTGCTGACCAAGCTTCTTGCGGATTGGCCTGAGGCTGTGGAACAGCTTGCCTCTGCAGATTGGTCGGGAAACGCTTGTCCAGGTAGCCCAGAAGTTTTGCATCCAGCGCAGAGTGCTGCTGTACAGCAGGACTTTAGGCTGGGAGCATTCTTAAAACAAACAAACAAAAAAAAAAAAACACAGGTTTATACACTAGAAGACACACAGTGAGAGAACTTCCATGTGTGCTGGGTTTGTACAAACCGGATGAAGAGTGCTGGTTAAGGTCCATAGTGATGGAGAGGTTAAGGTTCTCTGAGCGAAAGGCTCTGTAGGAGTCATGAGGCTGTCCTGACGTCACGTCTGCGATGTTCTCCGCACAGCAGAGCATGACAGCGTGGTGGTCATAGGGGTTGCCATGGCATAGCCACTGGAGGTCAAGGGTCATACACAGGTTGGGCAGTTGCAGAAAACGGATATCATCATACCTAAAATGCAAAACGGGGTTTTATGACTAAATAGTCACAAACATTGCAGCCACTGTAATTATTACCATATGTACCAGTGCTTACTTCGATGCTGTTCTGACATTTACATCCAAATTCCCTTTAAAAATAAACTGTCCAGGGTTCCAGTCAAAGTTCAGCTTGTTCCACTCCCAGTGCAGGTTCTCAGTAGTGTTATATGGGTCCTACAAGAACGGAGGCTCAAATTATTAAAGAATACTTTTAAACAAAACCGGTTTAGCATCAACAAGCTGTCCAGCATGGAAATTTCAACTGTTCCTGTAAGAAAACAAACTTAAACTTAAAGTCTTTCAGACCAGATGGGGAGCCCATCAAAGACGTTTAAACGGTCTGACCTCTGTGGCTAGCTGGTGGAGATTGGCATGTTCAATGTTCATGGCCCAGCGTCCATGAAGGAGGAGACGACTTTTGTCCCACCAGGCCAGTAGTGGAGAGGGGTCAACGGTGGGTTTGGTTAGCAGGTCCACAGACTGGCCAATCAGAGTCCAGGCGGGGTCCCAACATGGCCCCCACACAATGGTGTACAGAGAGATGTTGGCTGTAGGAGGAGAGAGTTCAAAATTCAGTGACACTGGAGATGATTGTATAAAAAAAGGTTATAGTTTGACCACCAATACAATTTTCAATAATCTATAACAGATTTGTAACTTACATTTGAAATCATAGTAGAACTTTAGAGGAGGCATATTCCGGTGGACTGTCACGTCTCCCCATGGTGGACCGAGCGGGACCGTCTCTTTGCGATGAGCTCTCGCCTGTCCATCCTGCTCTGTCCCAATCAGACGCCCTGACAGCTCCCATTCCCGGATCTCAAAGAGGTAACGAGGGTAGTCCCGGATTCTCACTGACAAGGATTTTATAAAATGGAAAAACGAACCTTAAGCCTTTTAAAGTCTTTAAATTTAAAGTTTGAAAATGACATCCAAGTTGAGTCTGCCTTACCCAGGAATGCAGCTAGTTTAAACTTGACAGCCCGACACCACTGAACCACCAGTGGGAGACCCTCTCTGGGGAAAGGACTAATCCTGTCAATGTCTCTCAGCTGCTCTATCACCTTCTCCGGCCCATGAAAGGATTCATCAGCTAGCACTACCAGCTCAAAATCCGACACGGTCCAGGTCAGCAGGGACTTTCTCATGGGTGTGTTTGCATAGAGGCGGCGTGAGCGCTGGATGTAGATCTCTATGTGCTTCTTTTCCAGTGAACTGTAAAGCTCCTCGATCTTTCTGGCAGGCAGAAGTTCTCCGTGCTGCTTTCGCAGGTCTGCCACCTTTTTGTCCAGAAGCTGCAGACGCTTCGCACTTTCTTTACTCTCATCCTTCATGAGCTCGTAGTTGTCTCGCAGCTTGATCTCAAAGACGTCATCCAGGAAAACGAAGGAGAACTGGCTGATTTTAAACAAGAGATCAGGAGGCAGACATTGCACTGAGGAGGCCCGTCCTGGGAGACGGTGGAGCGTCTTCAACCACTTCTGCACACTAATGGCCATGTCAAAGGTTTTTGAGAAGTTGTACTGGTAGGGGAACTCGACAGATAAGGAGGGACAAGAAAAGACCCAGACGCGGTTTTGAGGAGTGGTCAGAAAAGGAAACGCGTCTCTGTGCAGCTGCATTTCAGTCGGCTCGTCGTTGGTTTCCACGTCCAAACCGTTAAAGGAGACAATGTTGTTGCCGTCAAAATTGAAGATCAACAATGGGGAGCTTATGTGCATGGAGGTGGCGTGCTTTGCGACCGAAAGGGCATCTGTGTGCAGTAGAATGTAGTTCTTCTCACTGACGTGGGCTGTTAAACGCGTAGATCCCATTTCAACACGAATAGACAAGCTTCTGGTCTGAGCTGGCACGGCTACAGCTTTACTGGCCTTTTCCTCTCTTTTCTCTCCGAAAAGTAAACACCAACAAGCCTGAGCTTCAGTCATGTGTTGATATAGGACCATGTGGTCTGGTGGAGCCCAGTCGACAGCGAGCTCCTCCTCACAATCAACCTGTTGAACATAAATAAAGATATTATATCAAGGCTGAAACTCCACCAGTGATGATAAAAACAGAAACATCGGATTACCTGTAAGGTGTGGGTGGTAACTTGGTACCAGATGGTAATTGCTGTGAGTTTGACTACTGGGTTGATGGTTTGGGAGGCGGGGCAGCATGTTTCCATGTTTTCTGTCACAGTTTTAACCACAGACAAGCTCATGCCAAGGAGGATCACTCTGGAGCTTTCAGCAGACGTCAGGGCGCTGACTGTGTCCATCCGCAGAGACACAGCTCCTAAAGAGAATGTTTAACATCTTAATTCTCAAAATAAATAAATAAATAAATAAATAAATAAAAAGTCTCTTATAAAATCAGTAACTAGAAATGCTGCACTGAATAAACTGAGGAACATCACTACAGAAGTGACATGTTTATTTGAACTGTCACTGAAGCCTCGAGTCTAATTCAAAATGCTAGATGTAGCGACATGAATGGCCTCATTTCTGACCCAAAGGTCACACTTCCTCAGCTGGGTCAAGCTGTACTGGCTGAACTTCTATTTACAGATTATCCTTCACAGGAGACACAAAGTCTGCTGTAAACCATCTTTTATCTGACTGCTGTTCCATCTGCAAGATGAAGGACACTTCAAGATTTAAAAGAATCATTTTTAATAAACTCTTTTCACTGTTTTATTACAATGTTCATAAATAATCATCAAGGTTCATTATAAATGTATTTAATTACTGAAATGAATTATTATTGTTTGGTTAATAATAATTATTATTTATGATAATCAGTAATCTTTAACAGTGTAAAGAAGGTCATGTGCACTTACACACACCATGCAGGACACTGAAATCAGGTTAAAGGTTACTGCACTCACACGTCTTTGTTCCATAACCAAAGCTTTCTATCTCTGAGAGGGCGTGTCCTGAGGTATCTTAAAACCAAAACTCCTCAGTTCAAGTTCAGTTCTTGAGCTCACCAAAATCTCTCCGTGGCAAGAGAGTCCAGAGTATCGGGTCGGCCGCTCGAAACCTCTACTAAGCTGTTCTGTCACGCTGATAGAATTGCTCCAGCTGACGCAAAACTCCTTCAGAGTTAATTTGAGACGCAAAACCATCCACCTGTCTACCTGCGGCAACTCTAGGACCAGAGAGTCGGTACCACTGGTCTCCTCTACTGGACCTAGTACCCCGAGGCTAATCAACATCCTCCCTTGACCTCCGGATCCAAACAGAGGGTCGTCTGAACGGTGAGGTAGAACCCAGATTGCGTCTGGAATGCCCGTTTCTTATTAGGAAATAATTTAGCTTAGCTGCAAAACAAACTCTTTCACCCAGAACGCGTATTCTCTCTCTGATAGAAACCTTCTGAGACTACATTCACACATCCAAACACACACATTTCATTTTAGTCCATCCAGACACAGGTTGCTTTAATACCAAGTTTTAATATCAAAGCTTTTATAAATTGTCATTTATGAATTGTCTTTTAAATTTTCATCTTTAAATTGTTAGTAATAAATTCTTAACTTTTTAAACCTGACTCTTCTTTGAATAAAACACAGAGTGGTGTATATTTGGTCACTGAACGAGCAAAGATCTCTTTAGATCTTCTGAATTAAATAAACTTTTGCTATTAATTTAAATCTCTTAAATTAAATATTAATCTTTGGAATAAATATAGACCAAGCCAGTTGGTGTATGAACTTCTATCGATTATATAAATATCCGTGGATATCTATATATAATATAAGTTCATTTGCCAATTTGTTAGATCTTTCTCAGGATTTAGCCAAGCTGATAGCAAACAGCATTAAATCCTAGTTCTGTAGATTAACTACGCTACATAGACAAAATATTCTCACCATGAAACACCTCACCTGCCACGGTGGAGAGCGTGAAGACATTAACATCCTCCAGACAACAGTCCAGTTTGAAGAGTAGATGCAACTGTGAGGAAGAGTTCTGCTGGATGGTTTGGTCACTAGAGGGAGACGTTGCAGCTACATCTGACAGCTGTGGCTCCGTTTCAGGACGTAAACACATCAGAGACATCAGGCGGGAGAGACACAGGGCACACGTCTCCGAAAGCTCCACCTGAAGACCCCTCAGGTTGGACTCCACGCTCAGGCTCGGAGACTGGCTAGTGGACTCTGACAGCGGTCGGTTGAAACTTCCCTAAAAATAAATAAAAGATGTTTAAAACCATACTTTTTATGAATTAAATAGTTTTCCTTTGGTATTTAGATTATATCAGATTCCCACCTGAATACTCAAGGTGTCTAGGATCAGGGCTTCACCCCAGACATGTTTACCAGGTGGGTGAGGTGCCTGTTGGATGTGAGAACCTTGACCAACTCTCCACCAGAAGTTTTCCAGGCTCAGCGAAGCTCGTTGGTGCAGGTTCTGAGACTCTGACCTCTCTTTGTCGCTTTTGAAGTCGAGAAGATGTTGCAGCTCTACAAACATAATAGGATGCTTCAGCAATTAGGAAAAATGCACAAGTAGGTGAGTCATTTTTTAAAAAGATCATAAAAGCAATAAACTCAGTCACCTGCATTAGCAGAGATGAAGCCAAGAGCGAAAGGTGTTGTGTCTCCCAGCTGGACGGACACGTTGATGTTGGACACGCTGGAGGAGATCCTCACAGGGGCATCCAGGTGAGGGAGGCGTCTGACAAAAACGAGGATGGGAAAATAATCTAACGGACTACACAACACGATGAGGTGATGGAAAACAATATGGAGTGTGTGATTCATAAAAATGGGTAAAGTAAAAAAAAAAGAGGTAGGAAATAAAGTACAGTTATAGGAGATTGTTGTAAAACATTTTCAGGGTCAATAAAATATGACCCCACAAATTGATAATAAAAGCTGTGACATCTGATTTTGTAACTTGCCTTTTCCTGTGTGCCGCCTTCCTGTGTAAAAGCTGTTGCCATGGGAATAGATTTAACCAATGGGAAAACTCCTGGTGACGATAGTGAACAATGCAGGTGTTGACTGTAAATGACCCACTAATGTCGATCGAGGTAACCTATAACAAAAAATAAAACCCGCAGACAGAATAATGAGTGACATCATTCTGGAGCTAGGTGTGACCATCAGGCATTTGCTTCACCTGCAGGACTGTCTTCAGACTGTTCACACACAAAATTCTCTGCCTGCTTTGAGAAAGAAGCAGCCCATCTGTTCACAGACAAAGTAGAAAGAAGAAAATGTTATTTATAGCTTCTTCCAGCATCTAATGCTGTGTGGAGACCAGCTGTCCACTCACCCTCAAGAAGGAGCTCCAGGCTGCTCTGAGGGAAGCTCAGCTCAGGGGTGAAGCTTTTCAGTGGATGCTGCTCATCGTCACGCCCATAAACCATCTTCAGAGACTTCAGAGTCCAGTTCAAATGTCTGCACAGATCAGATTAAGTGTCTAATATAATATTCAAATGCTGATCAAATTATGCAAAGCAATGCCTGTACGTGGGATGTAACTGGACCCGCAGTAAAATGTTGACTCACCGTTTCTGGCTGTGCATGGACAGGATTATGTTCGTATTATCAAATTCCACATTGACTTTGTGAGGAAGCAGTCGGTGAAACTGGTCAACAGCTTCAGTCTGGATGAATTTGTCATTTTCCCACTCTAAAAGGGAAGAAACATTTGTTCAGATTAATAATTTGTTACACAGACATTGAAGGGATATTCCACCCTAAGTGAAATTTTGTGTATTTCCGTATTCCGCAGAGTTAGATGAGTGAGGGAAAAAAAGCATTTTGTAACCAGTGCAGTAATTCTCCTGGTCTGGCTGCAGTCCGTCTGCTTTAGCTTAGCATAAACAATGGAAGTGAATAGCAGGTACTAGCATTTTGTGTGCAAAAGTGACTAAAATGACTCAACAATGATACTAAATATTCCTGGTGAGCTCAATAATCATGTCAACTGCAACTGAAAAGTAAGAAGTAACACAAAGGATTTCCAGGAGCCAATAAAGACTTGGGACTACATTACATCAAAGCCATCTTGAGAGGCACTATATTAAAAAGATCATTTTCTTTCTTACTTTCTAAACAAACAAAACAATAGATTTTAACACCAAGTTATTACTATCAAACTGGTTTCAGTGGTTCTTGAGTCAGAAACTCGGAGTAGATTCGCTGCTCCTCCACATCGAGAGAAGCCAGTTGAGGTGGCTTGGGCATCTTGTTAGGATGCCTGTATTGATTTAAATAACTTTAAAAAGTACTTTTGAGGGGGGGGGGGGGGAGTACAATTATGGAAATACCAGACACTGCATCCGCAGATTTTCAATTGTCTCCTCATAAGTAGTGTGGACAAATTTGGACATCCGTACTGTAGAGTCTTATTTGTCCTAAGCATTTATTTCAAGTGCAGCATGAACAGTTAGATAAAGATGAGTTAGTTCATTTTGATGCTCCTTCCTTAAGCATTAGAGAAGGGACTCACCAGATCCAGGATGCTCTAGCTTCTTGTGGGCGATGTTGGGGGGCAGCAACAGCTGGCTGAGGAACAGCCCCTCATGCAGCTCTGCTACAAGCGTCCTCACATTCAGGGACAGAGATCCTGGTTTCATCTCTGGTAGGCTTACATCCCCGGACAGTAGCAGGCTCAGGGCCAATTCAGCCAAACATATGTCCTACAAAAGATAAAAATAAAAAAAAAACGTCAGTCACACTCAAAATGTTCTGTAGCAAAAATGGTAAATAAGCTCACCAATTCACTGCTTTTGAGCACTTTACTGCTCAGCTGCCCCACTGAGAAGTTCCATCCTAACCTGTAAAAACACAAACACGCTGCTCAGTTTCTTTTCAGACTTCGTTTCTATATAATTTACTGCATAGAAATAAGATTAGAGTTAAACAGAAACACCTTACTTTTTACTCTGATGATCGAGTAACAGGGTGATCCCTGTGAGAGTCATGTGCCACAAAGACTCTGAAAGCGCCAGGTTTAACACCATGACATTGACTGAGCTGACGTGGAAGGACAACAGCTGTAAACATTAAAAAAAAAAAAAAAAAGTTAGATTTTGCTCCCAAAAATCTCTGTATACAAGGTAGCACTGATCTATTATGAGCCTTTTTACCTGAGACAGAAAGCGCAGAGTCTTGGGTGAAATCTTCTTTGACTTCTTTCCATGGCCAGCTTTCACCAGAGAACGCAAAGGTGCTTGAAGGTCAAACCTAATTCTTGTGTCACCAACACACAAAGCCAAGCATCTCCTGAAATAAAGAAATATCAGAATCAAGTAGTTTTGTATTTTTAATTGTTTGACAAAAAGTTGTCCCACTGAAACAAGAACTTACGGCAAATCTTGGTTGAGAAATTTACTTGAAATCCATATTCTGTCAATTTCCTGTCACAAGAAAAACAAACAATGATGACAGATTAAAAAGTTAACTTTTGATACAGTGCTGCTCAAACAACCCAAGGTTTTCCTCAGACTCCTGCTGGATTTTTCATTCTAAAATACTTGATTTGTTCGTCTAGCTTATTTAAAGGTGTGGGACACTCGTTTAACGAACACATTTGCAGTGGTCTTTAGCAGGAATGATCAGAAGGTAGCTTAACAAGGCAGGATTTGGAGTCCTTTCCTGATATTTGGACATCTCACCTCGGATTGGCTAACAGCACCATGACGCTGCCACTGGGCTCGTTCGAGATGAGCCAGTTCTGCGCAGATTCGATCAACGGTGATCGGTGCTCAGTGCATGCCGGTTAGATTTGTGTCCAACTTGACGCCGACTTGGTCTGACGTCATGCCTACGTAGGCAACGATAACCTCGTGAGATCAAGGCAGCGGCAGATTTTGGAGCAAGGTGCTGCAGTTGCTCTCCACCGGCTGCAAAACCTAGGGGATGATGGGAAACGCCTGGCTCTCACCTGATCTAAGATCTGATTGGTTCACATTCTGATCACATCCGGTGGTAGAACATGAAATGTTAGTTGGTCACATGTATTCTGTAAATCATGCAACGTTGATGATGACAACTATATAGGCCATGAAGAGAAATGTGATTTGTGTTATTTTCTCACGTTTCCTATGAGCACACTAAACTTACAGCTGTTAACCTTTACTTATTATTACAGTCATATCTCCATATGCATCATATTATATCCACAAGCACGTGAGGATGTGTTTCAGTTGCTAACGGGCACCAGAATTAAAATAAATAATTAAACAAGTATGAACACTAACGCAATATCTTCATCCATGTCACCTGCGAGCTACACATGTAGGGAAATCTGTCCGACTTAAACTCCGGCTTTCAGCCGCACCCCCTGCTGCTTCCGTCTGCTCTCGTCTGTTTTCCAGGCGAGGCGCTGCTCAACTCGAACAAGCCCACTGACACTGCGACATGGACATTTTATTTTTCACAAACAACACAAGCCTGAAGGAGTTCTGCTGTGTGGTGGAGTTGCTAATGCTAACGGTGACTGCAATGATGTTCTTTGCTGTTTTCTGGACGCTAACCAACAACAGCCTTCCACGTCATGAGTCATGATGGGTGAGAAATGATTTAAAATAGTTTGTTTCAGCATTCCACACCTACAAGCCCTAGCACTTTGTCTGAAATATGTACATTTTTATTATTTGCAACGCACCAATTGCACAACTGAATGGAAAAGCACACTATATTCAAAGAAAACCTTCAATAAGCCTGATGCACTCTTGATCAAAACCCTTTTTAAAAATTAATATAGTCTGACTCCTTAGAGGATATTTTTCAACTTTTATGCAGTGCATTTTAATGGGGGAGGAAAAAATGCACCAAAACCTCAAATAAATCGTCACCACTGAAATAAACACGTAATCTTGTCTTGGGAGCAGTCATATTGTGTGAACTTGTGAGAGATAAATGTCATGCAAACACGATTTACCCTACCAGAGTGTGCTGAGGGTGAAACTGGATCTTAATCCCTTGGACCGAAAACAGTCCAACTGATTTGATCTTCAGCTCTGCATTCAGTGCAGTCTGGAAGAGACGCACAGCCAAAGTACAGATGAGCCACCTGGAAACAGAAGACAATAGAAAGTATATTTGATCATTTTTCATTTAAAATGACAAAAATGAGAAGATTCAATTAGGTTGCAGCTTCCAAATGAAATTTGGATTTTCTTACCTGGCAATGATGCATAACACAATCCCCAGCACAAAAATGAGAAGGAAGGATATCAGCACGAGAGACATTGTGTCCCAAGTTGTTCACACCCAAATCATGGACATGGGTCTGGCTTTGTTAATCAGCTGCTGCCAAACAGGAACAGATTGAATAATCACATGAATCCTGACAGTTCGACTGAATTGCATGTAAAGACGAGCACCACAAGCGTTTCTATCAATAAAAAGTGTATCGTAAACAAACAGTGTGTGCTAAAACGAGCCCCAAAGTGCTAACCCTGCTAATTAGTAATTATAAAGTAGTTACCATCGGTAGTTACAGAAAGCCACGAAGCTGAACTTTACCAAGTTAGCAACAGTGTTAAAACTCTTTTCCTAGGCTAAAGGTCCTCCTAGTAAACCCGTCACTGGGTGGAAACCCGTAATTTGTTGTCAGCGAGTGTAAAACGTTAGCATAAAGCAGCCAAACACGAAACAGTTAAACAAATTCGCTGCCGCGTCACCTTAAAACGGCTGCTAGCATCCTAGCATGCTAGCGCCATGGCTAACGGCACAGCTGCAAGACTGCAGCGCAATTAGCCCTTAATTCTGCTACTACGGAGAATATGTCTAGTATACAATAGCATCCTCTAGTTAATTGGCATATTCACTTACCCTGAATTGTGCAAATGGCTGGGTTGTTCCTGCATAATGGTGCAGAGAGAAGGTACAGTTGGGTGTTCAGGCAGAGTAAACAGAGTTCAGGTCTGCCCTGCTCAACTGGCAGGTCACTTGACATGCATGAATGACGCACTGGAGCATAACTGTTCCATTTTATCCCTTTTAAACTGTACATTCATCTATTTAGTGTTGCTCAGTATACACATCCTTTATTTTGTTCACGCGTATAAGAAAATACACAAAACTATTAACTACAAATAGATGGCTTAAACCGGTCTATTAAGAAATGCTGCAGGAAATTTTAAACCATAAGAATCCAGCTTCAGTTTACATTTAACTGGGATCTTATTCGCAAATCTGAAAAAGTCACAAAAAGTGCACTTCAAAATACCACTTAGATATATTCAGCATCACAGTTTTGTGGTCGTCCTTGTGTTTGAACATCCAACGCTTGCATTTTTTCAAGACTTTATTTAACTTTGTGCGTTACAATTTGTTCAAATCAAGTTTCTAAAGTTGCAGTCAGGTAGTTTTACAGCAGATGTGTGAAGTATTACTTCTTCCTGGAAATGCATTCAATAGAATAATATTAATGGGGGGGGGGGGGGGGGGAATAAACAATCTTGTGGTTCATTTTTATTCAGAAACACACTTCACATCCCAGGCTAAGCAGAACAGGTGTCTTGTTCTGTCTCGTCATCCTGTGAAGAGATCAGAGAGGTATGGCCCTCAGTTTCTCAGGCAGCTCATCTCATCTTATGCAGCTGCCTTCTGTCTGTTGTGTTTGGCAAACCACTCGTCACTTCTATCCTCAGCCATAGCCTAAAATATTAAATCAAAGACATAAAGAGCATAATCAGCATGCAGATGCATATTAAACATAGAAGGTGAATTTAAAATGACACTGACCTTATCAAGCAATTCATTTCCTTGAGGATCCACAGCAGATAGCTGCCTAAAGGCCTCATCTCCCACAAAACAAATCTCATGACCATCCTAATAAAATATTTTTTACAGTTTGAAGTGTCATCAGATTTTATTTTATACCACTGATGCATTTGTTGTTTAACCATTTACTTACTGGATCAGTTAAAATAACCACTTCTACTGTGGCTTTTCCCGGTGTGTCCAGGCTGACTAATGGAGTGAGAATGTTTTGATTTTCCTTTTTCATCAAAGCTTCTAGGTCTGGCAACTGCAATATGGAAATAATGAATGAGACAAATTATGCTTCTTTTAAGTGCACAATTCAGAGTGTCTTAAATAAGAAAGAACATTTTACTTGCTCTCGTGGACATGAAAATGCTATTCTTCCAAACGCTGTTCCATGGTCCACTGTTCCGCTGATATCCCGAAGCTCCAGTTTACACTACAAAAGAAAACAATTATACATGCAATGCACACATTGCACATTAGATTTATTTCACTCACCTGACATTCAGCAAATCCCAACAGCACATTTTTATTTTTCTCATTTTGGTTCATCAGTTTCATTCCTAAAAGTGTAGCCCAGTAGTGAGTTGATCTCTTGAGGTCTGAGACTCCAAGAGAAACCTTCTGAACAGGATCTAGATGGTAAGAAATAATCATAAAAGCACCATTAACATTCAAAGTTCGACAGAAAGCTAAACATCATGTGTCTCCTGTTCAAAGTAATGATAATTGCCCTGATAACTATTCAATTGTGATGTGGTCGATAAGCTTGAATAAACATCACTAAATTCGATATTTTAGTAAATAGGAGTTTAAATCTATGAAAAGAACTCCATGTTTGCCATTTTTACTTGTATTATTTTCTATCTGGTCATTTGCACAATACATAAACCATAATACATCTTATAGCTTGCACAAAAGAGGCAAGTTTCACCAGTAGTAGGTTGTTCTTTGTCCACAATGTAGAAAGGGTATCCTCCAGGAGCATGCGTTAAATACAGAGCATCCTCCACCTGAGTCAGAGGCCACCCAAGTCGTTTGGCATTGCTTACAGCTTTGCTGGATTGTAGTGTGAGACCCTAAGTGGAGAACACGTTGAAATATTCACCTGCACAATGTATATAACAAGTTCTGAACACTTGGTACTCCTATAGGAAGTGTTTAATTTAACCCTCACTCACCAAGAAGTCATTGCCAAGCTGATAATCTCCCACCCCATAATTGTATGTCAGTTCAGCAACAAAATGGTTATCCTCTGGGCCGAAGCCAACCATTGTTTTACTCCATTTTCCATCGTAGGGACTGAAAAGATAAAGGGGGTCAGCAGCTCTGTGATATACGGAGTGCAAAGTTCAGGTAGTTTGAGATCTCTCGTTTTCTACCCATTGCAAGTTGCTTTGCAGCCTTCCTCAAATTCTTCATGTCGTAAAACCTGTAATAATAATAATTAGTCAAAATAACCTCAGCGTTTCTGTGCATCTAAAAAAAGAATATGTCTAGGTTTGTAAAATATTAAATAGCACATTTTCATTCACAATCACTTTCCTCCAAATGCAGTTTCAAATACCTTCATGCCAAGGACATCTCGGTAAAACGTCGCTGTTTTGGCCCGGTCGCCAACTTTGAAAACAAAATGCAAAGCTCTTCTCGAGGCCATGTTTATGTCTCTTACGACTTACTTTCCTGGATGATAGAATTTTCTGTTATCGATTGCTATGTTTAGCATTTCTGGTAAATACCAATAAGCCTGTACTTAAAATAGGCACAAACACAAACTGTGCAATTATTATCTTACTATAGCAAATAAAAATTAATGTCGTAAATTAACGAAGCAACCTCTATCGACATCATACATCACATCAAAGTTTTCTTTAAGACTATAAACATTTCATGACCTCCCTCTGATGGTAGTGGTATCGCCTGATAAATTATCGCGAGATTACATTTGTTGTTGCGTTGAGATGTGTTTCGTCGTCGACCTGTCCCCCTCCCAGTTTGTGCTTTTAGCCCTACCCCTTAGATGTAGTTTACATTAGCATTCTTAGCTCAGTGTCGGCCTCTAGCCTTCTTTACCCAAATATAAAAAAGATGCCTCCGCTTGGGTTACAGGAAATAACTCAGTTACTTATTTAGGGTTGCTCAGTTTCTGATTTTTACCAATCTCTTTAATTTCCTAAAACATTTCTCACTACTAAAGCAAAAACATGACATCAACTAAAAAAATAGAAACCGATTAAACGTGACAATCCAATTCCTTCCTAAACAATAAACCTAATATATACCTAACAAGAAAGAAAAATGCTTTTTTCTCAGTAAAAACTAAACAAAATAAAAATGAATGAAATAAATATCTAACCCAAACACAAAAGCGGAACCAGCAAATCACAACTTTTTTTTCTTGATAAAATAATTCAAAATTTTGTTCATCAGGAAAATAAAGCGTGTAAAACACACACACACACACACACACACACACACACACACACACACACACACACACACACACACACACACAGTTCATTCCATAGGTTAATTCACAAGGAACACATCTGAAGATTCTTATTTCTTCTATGCCAAAATATCAAGTATATAACACATTCTATTTGAGGGTGCCTTTCTACGACCCATGCAGGGTCATGCGGAGATAAAAAAGAAATAAGAACCTAAACATTAATAAAACAGTTAAGAGCAATATAAAAGCTAAAATCAGGTAAAATCTCTATCTAAAGTGAATCTGCTTGAACAGATGTGTTTTGAGCTGGGTCAGAGTAAAAGATTCAGTGTTTGGGAGGAAGTGAGTTCCAGAGACTATAGGGCTTATTTTTGTCCCTTAACTTCACAATATAATCTTAATATAATTTTAATTATGTTAAATAAGCTTATTTTTTTGCATTTTGGGGAGGTCAAAGGCACATGACGTTGCTTCTATTTGTAAACTTTGCTCCTAGTAACACTCTGGTTGTGCAGCACCAGGCTAAAGACCAAAGGTGACAGATCATTTGCTGCTGTGGCCCCCAGACTCTGAAACTCTCTCCCCCTGAGCCTGAGATCAGTGGACTCAGTGGTTTCCTTTAAAAAGCAGCTGAAAACTCACCTGTTCAAGCTGGCTTCTGCGTGACCTACGTCACCACCCTAGAAAGAAGCCTAAAGAGCCTAGAAAGAGCAGAATAAAGAGAGCTCTCCTTATTCTGCTCTTTCTATTTATTCCACCTTTCCCCCACAGTACCTCTTTCCTATAAATTTTCTCTCTCCCTTTACTTACATTATTATTTTTATCACTCTTTTTATTTTATTTTTCTCTCAGTTTAAACATATTTTTAATCTTTTTAAAAAAATTTATACTATATTAATTTTTTGTGAAGCACCTTGTGATTTTTATCTTGAGAGGCGATATATCGTTTTCTTTCTTTTCTTTCTGCCTGTCACTCAGCAAGATGGCTACACATAATTTATGACTAGGTTCTATCTCAGGGGTCAACCTGGTGCCCCAGGAACTAAATAAGCACAAGTCTGCAATAATAATAAAAAACATTTCTGCTGCCATCTTTTTGATCACAAATGCATTAATATATATTTTAAATCTACACAATACATTATGTTTATTGTACATGAAGTTTAGTTTAACTGATCTATTCCAGTTCAAAGATCAGCCTGGTAGTCCTTCGTATGGCTCAGTACCTCTGAAGTAGCTCTCAGCTTCACAAAGGCTGGTGACCCTAATCTATCTGAAGCAAACTAAAACCTTAGAAATTATGGTGGAAAATTTAACACGTACAGTTCACTTTACCTTCCAGCAGGTGGCAGTAACGTTTTACCTCGTCTTACAGCAACGTTTACGGACAAAAGAAGAAGGTACAAGATGGCAGCGTTCGTGAGAAGCGTGTTATGTCAGCTTTCCACCGAACGAAATGCATTTCTAACCAAAACTAACACTATTATCGTCGAATCCAAACGACTTGTTCGTGGACTGAGGAGGAAACCTGTCCGAGTTTTGTTTCCTGAGAACGACTCTAGTAGAGTGGTGAATTCTCATCAGCAGCCAGAAGAAAAAGCGACAAGAATCACTTCTAAAACACAGAATATTGAGAGAAAAGATGCAGTTAAAATGAAAATCACTGAGCAGTCGAGTGGAAAGCGTCCCCAGGTTGCTGTTACAAGGGATCAAGTGGACGGAGTTCGCTTTGAGAGGGCTTTTCCCGGAGACAAAAGATTATCGTGAGCAATTGTATTAAATCTCATATTATTTTTAATTGCCACGAGCTTGATTGCATCCCATTGTGTAGTCTATTATCTTAAAACAATTATTATAATTGTGATTTGATTTTTTTCTTGTAATAAAAAATAACCATAAACGCTCAGGCCTACACATGGGGGTAAATTACTAATATTTCGGTCCAGAAAGTGTAGGTGATATCACATGATGAGCTGTCTCTCCCTCTCCACCTCTCCACCAGGAAGCTAGTAAGCGTTGCTCGCTCCAGGACATTCCGTGAGCACCAGGGCAAAATCCTCCTTGAGGGCAGGCGTTTGATCTGTGACGCTCTGGAGGCCAACGCCAGTCCACAGATGGTGTTCTTCAGCACCGTGGAGCGACTCCAGGAGCTGCCTCTAGACAAGCTGAGAAGAGCCACGCTTGTCAAAGTCAAGTCTGAGGACATAAAGATTTGGTCTGATCTTGTTGCACCACAGGGAGTGATCGGTAAGAGTTTTATTTTGAGGTGTAGGTATCCTGAGCTGTTTGACATCCAAATCACTCTTTAAACTTTCTGCAGCCATATTTTCTCGGCCAAACCCGGAACGGTTGAACTTTTCACAAAGAGGACAGTCCGTGCCGCTTTCCCTGATATGTGATAATATCCGGGATCCGGGTAATCTTGGGACCATGCTGCGATGTGCTGCTGCTGCTGGCTGCCACAGAGTCCTGCTCACAAAAGGTAATGCTGATACTTCCAGTTTAACATCTGAGCATCCATACACAGCTTTTAATGTCTCTGCTTACAATCTTCATAACAGGTTGTGTTGATGCTTGGGAGCCTAAAGTTCTACGTGCAGCCATGGGTGCACATTTCCGACTACCCATTTATCCCAATCTGGACTGGGATGATGTTAAAAATCATCTGCCTAAATCGGTGACTGTCCACGTGGCTGACAGCGGCCCCGACATAAGTGCTGAAACAGGGGGAAATGGGTCTCACAAACCGTCCAAACCAGGAGACTTTGGATGGGTCAGCTCAAGGCCTGATGGTAAAAACATGTTGTACCAGGAATATGACTCTGACTCAGAGTCTGACTCAGAGTCTGACTCAGATTCTGAAGACGAGGGCCCTCAGCTCTCCAGAGTGGAAACCAAGCTGTACCACGAGACCTGGACTCGGAGTCCCTCTGCGCTTGTGATTGGTGGAGAGACGCACGGTTTGAGCGTGGAAGCGGTCCAGTTAGCTGAGGAAACCAGCGGTCACAGGCTTTTTATTCCTGTTGTTCCTGACGTGGACAGTTTGAATTCGGCCATGGCGGCCAGCATCCTTTTGTTCGAAGGCAGGAGGCAGCTGTTAACGCTGCTGCAAACATCTGGGAAGAAACGTCAGTCTAAACCTGAGAGGAACTTTTCCTGAGGTTTCCAATTGAATATGGAACCAAATGTATCATAATCCATCTGTCTTGCAGTAAAATCCCGAGTTTAAATTAGGTTTTGCAAAGCTTATGTATCAGGTGTTGTATTTGTGTTCATATATTTTGTTTTAAGGACTACTTTTAGCTATGTCATTGAGCCAATTTATGAATATTAACTGATCTGTAATTGGAGGCTATTACAAACTTTCCTCAATCATTTGACATAAGTCTTTGGAGTTTCACTGTTTCAAATAATTGTATATCCTAATTAATCAAAGACAACTTGAATTTCTCTTTAAAACAGCAAAACGCATGTTTTAAAGATTTTAACTCAAAACATTTTAACTCATATCACGAGTTCAGAAAAAAACAAGGTTGTTTTTGAAATGTCACTATGGATTTAATGGGTAGATATAATAAAATGCAACAAAACACAGCTATAGTTTATCTGCAATAGTTACAAAATCACTGCTTACTATAGCAACTAAATGACAAATGACTTAAAATGAGCCTTAAAACCAGATTGATCATGAAGGAGCTACCTTTCCATAGCAAACATTTCCTTTTTGTATAATTTAAATTGAGCTGTTAGAATTAATAGTTGTGGATAGTCTGAGAAGTAAATTTAACCTTTAGAAGGGAAGGCGAGAACTATAGTTAGAATAAATTTGCATAAATAAAAATGAAAAAAATTGGATTATGCAATAAAAATTATGAATCGAACTGAATTGGTTGACAGAATTTCCTGGATTAGCACGTCCTTCAGAAGATGAACAAAATTCTCTCCTTCAAGCCGAAATCTGGAGTTTGTCAGAGGACACCACCTAGAGGTGGAAACATGTATCACACTTCAGCCCCTCTCCCTACTTCCATGACTACAGCTGGAAGCAACACCTCGTGTTCGTGAATGCAGACCTCTAGCTGGCCAACAGAGGTATAACACATCGTTATATAATTATTATCACATTATGCTGTTTGTTTATATATGTATATAAACTTGTTTATAACAAATCACCAACTCTGCATCAATCTAGATGTGTCCAAAAAACACGCATGCCCACTGACCGATATATAGCAGGTGTCTAACACTATTGGCTATCGCTGAGCGGTGTTCAATTTAAATGGCATGGGGCTCTACGAGACGGGGGCGGGGTTTAGCAAAAAAAGATATGTTGTCTAGATTATATCATACAGGGTAAGACTATTGACGATCACTTTTACAGATTTCCCCCAAAAATCATGCATATTTCCTGAAAGTGAGGAAATTCCAAAATGTAGCTTTATAGTGTTTAATTTTTAGGGTGAGGAGCTTGGAGAGTAGCTCCTCCACGTGGAGAGAAGCCAGTTGAGGTGGCTCGGGCGTCTGGTCAGGAGGCCTGGAAGCCTCCCTGGGCAGGTGTTCCGGCCATGTCCAACTGGGAGGAGACCCAAGGGAAAACCCAGTACATGCTGGAGGGACCATGTGCCTCTCAGCTTAGGCTGCTGCCCCTGCGACCAGACCCTGGACAAGTGGCTGAAAATGGATGGATATTATTCAGGTTCTGATTAAACTCGACAGGAAAAAAAACAAGCTTGCAAGTGAATTTTTTTTTATTGTGCACTGAATGTGGCTGAAGTAACAGAATAAAACAATTCATACATTCGACAATTCTCAAAATACCATTTTTTGTGCCTCCAGAAACAATCTGGCTATTTTTTTTTTCCTCATTAGGGGACCTTCACAGAAAATCCTCAAAATGATTCTGAGATGAGAATCGTCACTAACAGCTGGCTAGAAATGACTTTCACAACAAGATTTAAAACATCAGTCATTGGTCAGTTACAAGCAAGCTATGTGCTGTTTACTGTGCGTGCACCTCTTAAGAGTTTTCGGCTACATCCAACTGAGATTTCCACTGTCTGCACGACTTGTGAGCATGTTTTATTTTCTTAACATCATCCATAAACCAAAGGTCACACTGATTTTGCAGTCAAAACAGCAAAGCAAAGCCTTAACAAGTAGGTCCACTGGGTAATTTTCTGGTTTTCTCTAGAATTCAGAAACACTGTTGTGCTACTGTGTAAAAATATTTAAAAAATAAAAAAAGGGGGGGGGGGGGGGAACTCCACATATATTACTGTATGGACTAAAGTCAATGCAAAGGCACCACAGGAGAAAAAGAGGACTCCATGGAAAAAGGAACAAAAGACAAAACGTCAGTAAAAATGAGATTTTGTGTTTTTAACAGTCAGGAGGGGGGAGGTGAAGACGAGGCTGAGGCTGGTGAGGGGTGAGTGAACAGATCAGGGTCAGGGTGAGCCCCGCGCATTAAGGTCCGGCGGGCTTTTCTCTCCTCAGATGGGTTCCGGCTTGAGCTTTTCAGCCAGAAAGTCGTTGACAAACTGCTCCACAACAGCCGGCGTGATCTCCTCCACGTCACGGACGTACTTGGCACGAGCCGACATGTCAAGGATGGTGAGCAGAGGAGCCGCTTCGGGGAGGTTGGTGTAGTCTCGCAGCGAGTCGCTCATGTCATCCTGAGGAGGAACACAGTCGTGTGAAATTTTACGAAGAAACTGTCACAACAGATGTTCGTATCAGATGCATATGTTATTATTTAGATGGAGTTCTTGTCTTTCAAAAGAACACGACTGTAAACTCGACCTATTGAGATTAGTGGCTGCATAAAACCACGTAAAGGGCCGCAAATGCCCCACGGGTCACACTTTGGGCTCGCCTTCTTTAAAGGATGTTGATTGAAATACACAAAATTTAAAATTTCAACTGAATGTTACTGAGGGCCACTGGAAGACCTTTTTTACTCTACCAAAACAATCAAAGAAAAAAATTGCTCATCTAGTTTATTTAATGCATTTACTTTTTGAAATCTTTTATTTGAAAGCTTCAGATTAAAATGACAAATTAACATTTAAAGAGTGCCCAAGTATAAGGTCACAACGGGTTCAATCGTGGAGTTGAGCTTCAGAGGAGAGGATTTACATTTATTTCTGGCTAGAAAGCCTTGCTGCAAACCTGAATTTTAATGTCTGCCAAAGACAAACATGCATGCCTTGCTGCTCTGAATGTGGAATGGTGTGTGTGCATGCATGTGTATGTGTGTTATAATATCTTCTCATCAACCATCCTGCATGGCGTCTAAATTACAAACACACTGTCAAACACTTGATATCTTCCTCTGAAGATTTTTTCTGCAGCTAAGGCTGCAGAAAACCAGTTCCCTTTATTTGAATGCACCTATTATACAATTACCTCATAAAATCCTGAACTGCCTGACACCATCTTTATTACTGCACACTCCTTGAAAGAGAATGTGAAACTCGTCTTCCTTTAGGCGCTGTGCCTGTAGAGCCCCCAGTTTCTGCTTATTCACACGTCCCGCTGTGCTGAAAGATGAGGTGGGGGTCCGACACCAGCCCCTTACATCTCGCAGCTCGCTCAGTGCAGGTTTAAATCTCGCTCTGGAGCGTTTGGCAGGAGGAGCCGACTCATAAATATTAAAGCAGAAAATAGATAGCTGCAATATCATTTTTTGTTATTACTCTAAAGCTTGATGTCATCTTTCTCCCTTTCAACAAGTCAGGATTACATCTGTAGCCATCGGTGATGTGACGTTAACCACAGAGTGTCATGATTCAGCTGCAAAAGCAGGCGCTCTTCAGGTTTTACTCTCATACTAAAAATCTGGGAAATTTACAAGAGAGAAATGCATGAATGTATCCTGATGGTTCACGTGTTGTCCTAAAAACAGAATCAAGTGTTCAGACACGTTCCCATCCCCATGACCTGATTTCCCTCGACTAAATTTTCTGGCTCAGAAGTCGAACTGACTTAGATTAAACACCAGTTTCATATGGAAAAGATTAGGTTACTGGTCCTGAAGTTACGAGTACATACCAGAGGGTGGCGCTGCAACAACAAACTGGACAGAGAAGCAGTGCCTCTTGTCCCTTTCTGAGTTTAGTGAATAAAAAGCCAATGATAAATAGACTTTAGATGCATTTCTGGTTTTGATATTTGCTCCTTCTTTCCTTAAAAACTCTTCCTAAACAGATCAAATCCCACAATCAGATCAAAGATCTTATATGGAATAGTTTGGCTGTGCTGCTACCTAACAAGGATCTGTAGGCCAAAATGAAGCTGGTGACCTTTGAAAACTCCTAACAGATGGAGGAGATGAGCTGGATTGTGGTTTCTTATAAACTCTGAATGAAACTGGTTTTATCGAGCTGCAAATCACCAAACATCTAATACTCACAGATGTAAGCTGCCACTAAGAACAACACGGTTACTGGTAAGTTACAACTTCATTCTCCCACTACAAATACAACCCTTCCCTTTCAGGCTCTCTTGCAGCTCCATGAAGCGTAGATTATAGATCATCCGGGTGAGCGGTGCAAAGACACCACAAATTTCCACAATCTTCCACTGTGGCCTTTTCCAGCCTCTCAGATACGATTTGTAATCTTGCATCCTTCATGCCTCCATGGAAAGTCATGCATCTTCTTTTGTGTGGCTTCCTTGCTCGTGTGAACACTTTTGGTGAGGTGTGGCCATTCCACAGCCCACCCTCCTTCTCCCTCTAGACAAAGGGTCTTTTTGCAGCTCGCACTCACAGTTGTGATAAGGCTCAGCATGTGTTTACCGTGTAGGACCTGCTGGGCCCGGTCAGGATTATTCTGATCACTGCCTGTAGCGTTTCAGACAACGGCCAACTGGTTAAATGCTCCACTGATAAGGACCCCTCCCCTCTGACCTCTGAGCCAAAGCAGAGTCCGTCTTCACGTCTCGGGGAACAATCACAGATCGCAAGCCTCTATGAACAGGACTGAAAGCATCACAGATGAAATCATTTTTAAAGCTAAAATAATAAAATGAAGAGCTCATGACATTACTGAGCATACTAAAGGAGTGAGAGTTGAGTAAGTTTTCAGTTGAGGTCATGAAGAATTTGGTATTTAGGTCCAAACTGCCAACAACTTGTTCAGTATGATATTTGGGCAAACGTCACAGATAACACCCAAATGCATCATATGTTTGCAATTCATCCTCAATTTGATTGCAAACTTCTCTCAAAGTTTCTCACATTTGTTTTTGTCATGGATACTAAATGGTGACAAGTTTGGAAGGAGAGACAACTCAGGTAATGTATGAATAACAATTCTACCCACACAAGAAAGGGCGAGACTTTGTGACTCATGCGGGGAACAGAGAAGCCTTGAGGAATGATTTGAGACAATTTGGAAACTCCCTTGCAAATTGCAGCCCAGTGAAATACCGGCTTAAAAATGACTAAAACATTGATAACTGAGTTGTTATATGCTAAGGTTTGTCATCAAAAAGAGAGGAGATGTGGTAGAGTGCTTTTACAGGTGTGGTTTACTCGTAGTGGTGTCCAGTAGGAATGAATGCCTTGTAAGTTGTACTCTTGGGGAAAAAAGCTCTAGTGTGCATGTTTGAGAATGTAGAACTCAGCTAGAGGAGGAAGTGGATGGTTTAGGAGTCTTATTTCCTGATATTTGGACATCTTGCCTCCGACAGGCTAACAGCAACACAACTATACAACGGACTGTTTGCTTTGCAACGTGGATGCAGATAACACAAGCCTGAAGGGGTTCTGCCAAGTTGTGGAATTGCTAATGCTAACGGTTAACTTCTACTAGCCAAGACGCTCTCTGCTCTGTTCTGGACACTAAATCAACAACAGCCTTTCCCGTTGTAAGTCAAGTTGGGTGAGTCCATGAATGTTAAGTGACAGTAGAGCTGTTAGACTTTTCTGAACCAAATGTTTTTCTGTCAATTTTCTATCAGACGCTAATGCAGGAAATACTGGTAGAGGACCTTTTTTACATTCAGTCTGCATGTTAAACTCATAGTGAGTGATCATTTAAAAAATAGTAAGTAAAAAAATCTCATCCACAGCAGCTCTCCTCCAGGTGAGAGGGGGTTATATGTTGATTTCCTCGTTTGTGACATCACAAATGGGAATTGTTTGAAACAGCTTGTTTTAGACACATAATTCCTGAAACCAAACAATTACAGAAAACCAATAGATGGATGGAGTTTTTTCACATTTGGAGTGTTAATAGAGGCAATAGAGACCCACATGGCAGCAAAAAAGAATGCAGAAGATATGTTTTGCATAATATTTAAAAGGCAAAAATTGATCTGGATGTTTATGTATTAATGTTTAAGCTAAAGAAAAATTCATAATGCTGGAACAAATGTGCAAAAAATTATTATTTTTAATACCATCAAAATGTTAAACTGTAATTTTTAATTTAAACTTCCATAAAAGCCAAAAATATTAAAATGTAGAAATGTGAGACCTTATTAAATAGACAATCAGTAATTTTTACCTTTATTCTCTGAAAATATCAATCGAAACATTGTTGAAAATGAATGAAATGTTGTCCAGCTGTTGAAAAAAATTGACGGCTTCTAACCATATAACTATAAAAATCGGGTCTAAAGTACATAAACTACACACTGCCACTTTAATGTCCAGCGTCTTTTGGGGACGTCACGTTTCCTTCTGGTCAGCTTGGGGTCCTGCGCCTGTCGATGATGTCACACTAGATGACTGGCTGGACATACGACTCACGTAAGTTACATCACCACGTTCAAAAACATTTAGGCAGTAGGAAGCACATATTTAATAACAAAACTATTTCCAAAACATATGTGAAACAAAATAATTGAAAAAGAGATGCAATATATTTTGGCCGAGCGGTATTGCCATAGTAAGATGATGTCATCGGCAGGTGCAAGCCCCTGAGCAGGTTCGGAAAGTACCGCGCCAGAAAACTACAATTGGCATTGCATTCTCTCATGGTATTACCTGAAGGACCATCAAAGTCTGAGGAGTCATGCCAAGATTGCATTTTTTCTGCTCCACAGGTAACATTTACTGTAATGTTTTTTAAACTGGCAACAGTCAGGAAGATATGGTGTAAAACTACCCTGAAATGTATGTATGTACTGCCCTCTAGTGGCAGGAAACTACACACTGCCACTTTAAAGTCTAGATCGATTACACTTTTAGTATTTTTGCTAGAATAACAGCAGAACTGCAATTTCTGCTCTAACTCTGAACATCGAACCAGGACTCAAATGTCACTGCAGCCCACTAAAATGTTGTTAAAACATCAGACTCATCCCTGTGTTTAAACACAGCGTTGACGCTGGAAAAAAAAAAGACCTGAAGGTGTAAAATAGATGTAAATTTAGTAGAAAAGAGTAAAGAAAATAATTCTGTTTCCATTTATAGATCAGTAGACTAAATCAGATCCTGGTGTCCCCCTGAGGGACAACGACCAGCATGCTGCTGTCTTCTGGACACAGACGACTCAGCAGCTGGCTTGGCACCGAACCGAGAGACAAACCCACACCGAGGTGAAGTCGTCTAATTTGGAAATCAAACCTGGAGATTTTATCACCGGTTGAGCCACAGCCAGGAAGCAATACCTGCGCTACAATGATGTAAAAATATTTGATTTAACATTCGTGTCACGGGAGAAACAAGACGACACAGACTGAAGAGGTGACGCAAGAAGCACCTGAGTGACTTACAGGCAACAACATGTCTTTGTGTTTAGTCGAATAAATGTTGGCTATGCTCTGTTCCTCAAACCCAAGCGTTTCTCCTTCTGCATTTATGAGTGCCGGGGGACATTTTAAGGCTGACATTGGAGCAGGCAGGGTGACAGCACATGTGCAATCCCCGTGGCCGAAATCTGAGCTAGCAAGTCACACGAGAAACCAGCACTGCCCTACCAGAGCGAGGAAGAAGGGAAGCTGGAGGGCAAACAGAAGGGGGACTCAGGAGAGTTAGCCAACCTGCTCATTAAATCTGCTGGTCCTAACCCTAACCCTCTGGTTCGTCCCACACTGGGGGGACGCTTTGGAAACAGGTGAAGGGATGAAGAAATCACACATTTGAAGAGTGGTTCACAGGTACAGCTACAGGTACAGTTGATGCTCAAAATCTGGGCGTTTAATTTGTAAATGATAAATGTAACCTGAAGGGGACATATTATTCAAAACTCCTCTTTTGCATCTTTTTGTGCTGCCATGTGTGTCCCAGCTACCTCTATGATCACTCCAAGTGTGAACAAAGTCCATCCATTAGTTTTCTGTCAGTATTCAGCTTTAGAATTTATGTGATGGAAACAAGCAGTTTCAAAAAGTCCCTGTTTGTGACGTCACAAATTAGGAAGTTAGAAAATAGAACCACCTCTCACGTGCATGAGAGTGCTCTAGGCTGGAGCTGCTCCTCAGCTTATAGCAGCCTGAGTGGGGGATGGGTGGGTGAGGCCAGCCCTAGCCTGTTTACTAAAGTGATATTGCCCTGAAACGGCTCATTTTGGAAAGTACTGAAACTGCCAAGAATAAAACTATGGAAACTGTTTTATACAAAAGAGTTTCACTTCAAAGAGCTTCATAAACACGAACATCTCACCTCTCCAGCGACAAAGAACAGCAGTGGCATCTCCTCCTCCTTGGCTTTGTATTTGGCCATGAGCTTCTCTGCTATTGGCTGAATCAGTTCTTTAGCTGGGTCGAGTTCTCCTTCCTCCTCAGCGTCTGAATAAATCAGGGGAAAAAAAAGAGTACGAATAGTGTTAAAAGTAAGAAAAAGAACTCCTGTGAGAGGAATGAAAAAGATGAGTGAAAGCAGAGGTGAAGGAAGAGAGATGACTGGTGAATGAGGAGATGAAATAGAAGCACACAGATGGTCTCTGTCTCGTCTTACGGTTTTTGTTTCACCTAGAGAGACACCAGAGGGCTCTCACACTTTAAGGGTAATCACTGCGCATCTTCTCTGAATTTTGTATTGTTAAAAAAGCCGCTCTGCATCCATGTCCTGCTTCCATTCTGGTAGGAAATCTACTTTTTGCACATTCTGCATTAGCATATAAATCAAATAATTCACACACACACACACACACACACACACACACACACACACACACACACACACACACACACACACACACACACACACACACACACACACACACACACACACACACACACACACACACACACACACACACACACATTCTCCACACAGTCTGACATTCAGCATACTCTATACAGTAAATGCCACTTGGTTTTGTTGGAACCTCCCGTGGCGCCGCGGCATACTGGAAACCCTGGCCGACTCACCCACAAACAGGACAAGGCAGGGCCCCTCGTGGAGCTGCACGGCGTTGGACTCGCTCAGCTCCAGCACTGGCCGCGGGTGCCAAGGGAAAAGCCGGCATTCCGGGTCGTTCAGCACCTCCACCCGGCCCTGCCGCGTGATCACGTGACCCTCTGCGTCCAGCAGAATCAGCGTGGGAATACCTGGAGGGCCAAAGACGAAAAGGACAGTGACGTGAAGGGAAGACAAACAGAGGAGGGGAGGAAATGGGCGAGAGAGTGGGAGTTAGTTTGGGTCATTTCCGTCAATTATCTCTTGGCGATGCAGACGTTTCCCTCTCCCACTGAGACTTTATTTGCTGTTTGGGTATTTTAGCTTTTCTGGTGACCCTGTCAGATCTGTCCGTTTGACTTCAGATGTGTGTTTTTTTTACAGGAAGGAACATTTAGTTCACGTCGGTTATCCTTTGTGATTAAAACACTTGTTTTACGACCAATCTCATGAGAAACAGACACCGTCAGCCAGAAAACAACACATGAGTCAGTGCGTTTCTGCCTTCACATGTGGATTGAGGTCAGCAGAGACAGGGACGGGGTGGGGGGTGGGGGGATCATGTACTGCATTCCTGACATTCTTCTTAGGACTGACCTACAAGCAGCTCCGGCAAACTTCATCCACGCTCCTCGGAAACACGGGAGGGAAACATTGAAGCGGAGACGTTTGCATTTCCCTTAACTCGATAACTAATCCACATTCCTCAGGCTCCAGGAAAAGTCCTGAGCTGCTCCGCACTGCGAGCTCTCCGCTTTCGTATCAGCATTCTACTTAAGTGATATAACTAAACCCGACAATGATTTAAATACCCGTCTCGGATTAGGGATCTAAAGCATTAAAGGACGGAAATACCTTGGATTCCAAAGAGTCTGTTGAGTCGTGACCTCCGAGCCTCATCTGAGTATGGCACTGCCAACCACGGCATCTCGCTGAAGTACTGCTTAAAGGAGTCCTCTGACCTGGACAGGATGTGAAGCGCTGGTTTAGATCAAAACACTGATAAAAGTGATCTTTCATGTCTCAGTGAATCCCACCTGTCAGCGCTTACAAACACAATCTCAAACTTCTGACCCGATTCCTTGATTGTTCGATAGGACTCCACCAGAACCCGGGTCAAACTGCGGCATGGTGGACACTATTAGAGAAAAACAAAAGAGAAAATAAGCGACTGCGTGACATGTGACCCATGTTTGTCGTCATCAAACACTTTTCCCACAAAGTAACTGTTTTCTCATGCATCTTTAATAAAACCAACACTAATCACTATGCAAAACTGTGGATTAAAAGAAAATGTTTGTTCTCCTGAGTGTGTTTGGAATTCCCAGTGCTTCCAGGCAGTGGGAGTGGCAGTACGGCTGGCATTAGGATGACATCAGAGTGTCATGGCAGCCAGGAGGAAAACAGACCAGATTTAACTCTCTGCCATGTTCTATGTCCTTCTTTACTTAGTTACTAAAATATGGTAAAGTACAACAAGAACTTGGAAAAGTAATTAAAATCTGTTTGTTTTCAAAAAGTAAAGTTTTTAAATTGGTCCTACTGGGACAATTTAAATTTCAATATCAGCAAATGTGTTATGTTTGGTAT
Organism: Nothobranchius furzeri; assembly: GCF_043380555.1. Classification (NCBI taxonomy): domain Eukaryota; kingdom Metazoa; phylum Chordata; class Actinopteri; order Cyprinodontiformes; family Nothobranchiidae; genus Nothobranchius; species Nothobranchius furzeri. The sequence goes on from NC_091753.1 coordinate 47,270,217, forward strand.
GCTCATTTCTTCTGCCTCATTATTGTTAAACCCTACAAGTGTAACCCTCCAGTGGATGATAGAAGTACTGCAGGTGTAAATTTTATTTTAATTTGACATAATTCTGTAATAAAATGTGCTAGATGATTAATTGATTAATTAGTAAATATGAACTAAAAATTAGTTGAATTAAAATCACTTTAGGTTTCATACCTTTTAACCCTAAACACTTGGTAAAAGCTATTTTAGCATCACCTGAAATTATCTGAAGAAACAAGCAAAAGCAGCAGGGTTTCCCCCAGAAACGTCTCGCAGCGCTCCTCCGTGAGAGCGGGGGTGGTGGGGGGGTGTTTGCACACGTTCCACTGCGGTTTCTCACCAGTATCAGCTGATTGAGGGCTCTAGTTTCGTTGCGCCGTTCGTGTCAACGGACACGGTAGGGTCGGGGAGGGGGGCGGGGCATGACGCATAGCCTGGTGGGCCGCCAGGCTCATAAAACGCTGGGGGAGACCCTGAGCAGTGTATTGATTTTTTAAATTGAGAATTTACATGCAACATTTTATGTGTTTTTGATGTGGTGTAATTCAAACTCCAGCTGCTAGGTGGCAGCGGTTTTTACTGATGGAACAATTAGATCAGTGAGATTACTGAATGTGTCTTGCCTGATTTTTCTAATTAAATTCAGACTTAAAAGTTGCACACGTCATCTGGTTTTTTGGTATCAAAATATATGCCTCCCCTGTATTGATATATCATCAGATTCTTCCCAATACCTCTAAATAATAGCATTTCTGCAATTACACCAAAGTTATCCCAACAGATATTTTTCATCCACAGTCCTTGAACAGAAAAAATCTAAATCAGCACGATAAAATAATAACGTACTCTTGCATAGCGTAGCATGGCATATTTGAATTGACCCTCAGGACCAGAATTGATGAATCTCTTGTAAACAGATTGTCTGTTGGCATAAATGTAGAATTCACAGCTGCTTTGCACTTTTTCTACAAAAGATGGAGGTTTAATGACAAAATTTTAATTAGATGCAGCCACTACTTAATGTTGTAGCTTGCTAAAAGGACGCGACACGTTCCGTGCTGTGACTGATCCATGAACACAAAGGAGATGATGGTATAAAGCACAGAGCTTTGATCGGTCCACCTCTAATTAAATACTTCACGTCGTGTTTCATACTCACTGCTCTGTCTGTTGCAGTTGTGTTATCAAGCCTTTCAAAGGTAGTTTTCTTTATTTTCCAACTCGTTACTGAAGTGGCTAAAGTCTGATCATAATGAGGCCTTTGAAAACGAATCAACACTCTAGCTGTGAGTAGAAATGAGTTTGGATGGTTTTTCTGCCGCAAACCTTTTCAGCTCCCCAGAAAAAATACATAACGAGGTGCTGTAATCTTCTGTTTTACAAAATCCCTTTAATAGCAGATCAGTCTGGAAGAATAGCTAGGAGGAACATGATTGAAAACCACTGCAAATAAACTCTTTTAAGTGCTTCAATGAGGAGTCCTTTTTCGGATTTTTTTCGGGTTTGAGCCAACTCGTTCAGGCGTCAACACTCCGAACAGTCAGTGTCTAAGGCTCTGGCAGCTGTTCTGCTGCTCACTTGGCCTCGGAGGCCTGTGCTGCATCTCATCAGTAACAGTCGGTTGATGATTTAGTGAATCACCACTGTGCCATGACCTTCATGGGTTATCAGCGGGTCCAGCAAATATGCAGACAGAGCTCAGTGCCACTGGGGTGTGGTGACTGATTTAGGAGCGGTGGAAATAGTTAACTACTGGTGATGTAAACAAACACAATGGAGTCCCCTTCACACTCCTGCTCCTCTATCCTGCTAGATCTGCTACTGTTTAAATAAAAATCCTAGAACTGGGAGGCGAAAAAGGAATTCTCTTTGTCTTCTGTAGGCACTCACCCAGTGTGCTGAGAAATACACTCCCACGTAGTGCCCTTCCAGAGAGCTGGGGTCTGTTGTCTGCCTGTTGTTCCTGAGCAGAGGCCCTGCCACCACCTCTGCGAACGGCTTCGGCCCCCAGGGGAACTCCAGGCCTAAGAGAGGACCAAAAATGTGGGGGTGAAAGGGTGGGGCAATACAAAGGGGGAAACGGTGACTGCTGAGCTAAAAGCTAATCAAGACCAAATATTTAGCCTGCAAACTCAAAATGTCCCTCTTAATATTTTATACAAGTTGCTAAAACACTTTAATAAACTATTACATTTATATTTATCTCAAAGAAATATTCAAATTATCCTACCTGTAGTGTTTCATGCTGAACCAGAGGTGCACCCTCTCCTTATTCTGCTCTTTCTACCTATTCCGCCTTTCCCGGGATCCATCGATTTCCCTCTTTCCTATTCATTATCTCTCTCCCTTTCCTTACATTTGTTTATCACAATTTTTTTTCTCATTTTAAACATTTTCATCATAAAAAACAACTTTTTTATATTTTAAATTTCTTGTTTTTGTGAAGTGCCTCGTGATTTTTATCTTGAGAGGCGCTATATAAAAGATCTCTTTCTTCCTCTCTTTCTTTCTCTCTTTCTTCCTCTCTTTCTTCCTCTCTTCCTCTCTTTCTTCCTCTCTTTCTCTCTCTCTTTCTCTCTCTCTTTCTTTCTCTCTCTCTCTCTCTCTTTCTTTCTTTCTTTCTTTCTTTCTTTCTTTCTTTCTTTCTTTCTTTCTTTCTTTCTTTCTTTCTTTCTTTCTTTCTTTCTTTCTTTCTTTCTTTCTTTCTTTCTTTCTGCAACTAATTAATGCATGTAAATATCCATTGAATAATATGTCGACCACCAGATGATGTTAAATCAATGTTTCTGACCCCTTAGTGAAGTACGTAGTTATTGGCGGTCCTAAAACTAGGGCATAAATTGAAAAATTACGTCATAACCTAGTTTACATAATTGGCCACATGCATGTAATTTGTAATGGATGCAATAGGAGAGGAATAACGCTGTGAGAGAGACCTTACACATGGTTGGAAGAGCTAAATCCAAACTCCCGTACTTTATGTGGGCTGACTGATCTGCCAGCAGTTCCTTATCGTGATTCATCTGCAGTTTGGGATGCTCCAACTGCAGCTCAAAGTACTATGAGGCCTCGGAGTGCTTTGGGATAGGGATACGCCGATATATCACCCAACCCATATACTGGGCCAATATTTACCATTTTTTTTACATTCTGGCATAGGCTGACATACCTCTTTAGTAGGCCTGATTTAATGATAAATGATAATAATAAATGACCTGTTATTGTAAAGCGGCTTTCAAAGTCAGAGGACTCCAAAGTGCTTTATACTACAGTGTATCATTCACACATTCACACCCAATGATTCACACACTGATGGTGATGAGCTATAATGTAGCCACAGCTGCCCTGAGGCTCATTGACAGAGTCAGGCACATCCGCAGGCAGCCCAGTACTGTTGCCAAATTTTATTTAAATGTATATTTACAATCCTTGAACAACACTCTGTAGCCCTCTGTTGGCCAGAAACCACACTTGACAGTTTTGTGGCTCAGATAGGTGCACCAGTGGACGTTTCTAGTACCTGCTTTATGGCAGTAGCCATTTACTCTACTGGTAGATAAAATAAAGGGTAACAGTTAGCTTTGTCACTTAGATAACAGTCAATAAAAAACAGAAGATGAAGAAAAAGAAGAAATTAGCCTTTTTGTTGGCATCATGGCGGAGCATGGGAGGAAAAATAAGATAGTAATGTTTTTGGAGGAGAAGCAAAGAGCTAGAACCAGAGTGAACATCTACACTAGTTTGATGGAGCTAAAGGAGGCTACAAAATCACAGGGTGATGGTGACCTGGCTTTGTTGCTACTGGAATTGTAACTTAAGTAATAATATTCTTGTCCAAACGTTTGGATCTTTTAACTTTTTGGCTTATTTTAGTACCATCTGGCTCAAATTAGCATTAGCTTGTTGTTAGTGCTAGCTACATCAGGCTGCAGCAGGGTTGTTTAGGACAGTTTTAATTCCCCAGTAAGAAGGAGAAGCTGAAAACACTTATTCAGTGTTACTTTATACATTTAGTTTCATATTTAACAATAATTAAGCCCAGTGGCTTAATATCCACGTAGTTAACGGGCTAACACACAAGCACTCCATGACGAAAAATTTAAGCCATGCTCCAAATAACTGGCTCAAAATAAGAAATGTGTCACTATTGGGAATCTTCAGCTGTTCAGATAAATAAAATACCACTAGTGTTCATATTATCCACACTTTACTGAGAAAACCCCACAATGAACAGGGGAAAATAACGATTTATTGAACATTGAACACCAAGCCTTTTGAGCAGATGAGGGCTGCCAGTAACGATTTTCTTTCACACTTTATTTCCTTTTAAAGATGTTTTCATTGTTTCCATCCTGCTCTGGAGCTGCATTTACTACAGCTGAATCTAAAAGGAGGGTAATAATAAATAAATCTTTGAATAGCCAATCATAATGGGCTCTTTATGTGAGCACGGTCGTCTAGTGCTTCATTAGGCAGGAAGGACACGTCTGCACTGCACTGGTGCACCATGCCTTTGTTGTCCTGACTGTAAAAGTGCACTCCATCTTTACGCTGAAAGCTAGTCTGCCGCCACTCAAGTCAGGCCTTTCATTAAGAGTGAAAGGCTCAGCGATCCGAATTGTTCGACCAACCTTCCTAGTTTCAATACGGCAAACTTTCTACTGGCCATGCTCCTCCCAACTGCTGGAGATGGATTAATTTCTCACATTTTTTTTGAACTGCCGTCAAAAACAGGAAAACATGGGAAAAGATATGATCACATTAAATAAAGAATAAATCTATTTTTTAAGTTTATTGCCTCTCCTGCAACATCTACCTGGTAAAATCTGTCACAGCGTTTATGCAAAATCCATCTCGCCTCACCATTTCTCTGCTTTAAGTGCCGTCATTCTCCATTCACACATCACACCTTTTTCTTTCCCAAGCGGACTGAACCTGGCATTGAAACGAGGCATTTAGAAAGTTTTTGATTTTTTTTTTTTGCAGCCACAGAGGATGGCCACTGCAGATGAGTGGAATGTGAGCACACGCTTGTTAATTCTCCCTTGCCACTTCAAAATGCTTAAATTATAGGTTTGGTACATGAGGGCTGAGCAAAGACAGGCTGTAATAATCACAGAGAACAGTGATTAAAGCAGCATCAATGCAAACAAGAGAAGAAAATTGTTTTTGGCCAAACTCAAAAGGCCACAATCTCCACCAACTTAAAAATGATGATGAAAAATAAAAAATCAAGTTGCATTAAAAAAAAAAAACGAAACAATAGAAATCAAGTTTAGATTTTAGACAACGATGTCTATTCAGGATCCAACTGAAGCTTCGGTCTTCTGGAAAATAAAAAATGAGAGGCAGATGAAAATCTCAGATTCATGTGGCTAAAGGCCACAATAATGTTCTCGATCTTGCTGACAGTTTGTTCCACTGTCTGTGGTATCCTGTTAGAATAATCTTCTGTTCCCTTCCAAAAAAGCACCATAAAACCTTATTAGAAAACCAGACACAACAGGCTAGAAAAGATATTTTAAAACATTACATCATCCCAGGGTTAAGTTTACGCAACCAGTGGGAACGTGCAAAGAAAAATTCCTAATTTGCGTCACATTTTCCACAAGGTTTTCCATTGTGGAGTCTTCCACAAGGGTTTCATGGTATCTGACAGGATAATCTGGAATGCATGCTGAATTTGAGACCAGTTGTATACAACAATAAATACATATTTGTTTTATATCTCAGTTACACAATCACAGATCTCTAAAATGTCCCTACTCATAATTTTCAAACACATTTTTTTGCTTTAGACTGCAGTAAACACCTAATTATCATCCAGCTCAGAAATGTGGACTATTATTAACAAATGCACTCACACGTGTGTGCGATGTGTGTGCTTGTTAGCAAATATCCCATGAACATTTGGGAGGATTTTAGGAGAACTTTACAGAAAAAAAATAGGATGTCCTTCTTCAACAGGTTGACTTTTATAGTCAACATAATGTCTAATGAACACAAAAACTCTGTAACGCTGTCCAGATAACCTGACAGTCACCAAGCATGTCCGCTACAGGACCATCCGAGTAATTTTACCAGACCTTTGTCTCCATTGCAAAGAGCTAGCTCAAAAGTACCAATTTTTGGCCCCTTTCAGGAACCATCTGGGTAACTGAACTGAGGTTTCTACTCAGAGGAGACACAACAGAGTCACTGGGCAGTGATTAACTCATGCTGATTGGTTGTAAGTCAGAAGAAATTATTTCAGCATATGTCGCCAAACAACCAGATGTTGTAAAATTGGAAGTTGCAGGTAAAGCAGAATGGAAAAAAAATGGAATCACCTTTTCTAAACTTCCAATTAGGGCCGGGTGTCATGGTCTGCGTTCTGCGTCTCCCTCATGTGTCTCCTTGTGTTTTCCATCCCCCTCTAGGATCCCCTTATGTGTCTCCTTGTGTTCCTCATGTGTCTCCTTGTCTGCATCCCTCCTCATGTGTCTCCTTGTGTTCTCCATCCCCCTCTAGGATCCCCTTATGTGTCTCCTTGTGTTCCTCATGTGTCTCCTTGTCTGCAGCCCCCTCCTGTTCTCCCTCCAGGTGTCCCCTCAGGTCCTGTGCTCCTTGTGGTCCCCAGCCCCTTCCAGGTTTCCCTCATGTTTCCCCCTGGTCACTTTATACTTAGTTATCCCACCCAAGTTTGTCTGGTCTCCCCATAGATCCCCTCTCTTTCGTCCCTGTCTCTTTAGTTCCCCAAGCAGAAGATTTAGTGTTTTTTCTGGTGTCTAGTTTTCAGGTTTATTAATTCTCTTATCTTTAGTTCTCTGTATAGTTATTTTTTCCAGTCAGTCTTTTCCTGTAACAATGTGTTCCTTTCCCATTTAGCTAATTAATCTCTCCTGATCCCTTCAGCTCACACTCTCCACACACCTGCTACCTGTTTCCCTGATTGCTCCCCTCTGTGTATATAACCCTGTCTGTTTCTCTCGGTGTTGTTGGTTCATTGTTTGTGTCGGCGTTGTTTTGTCCCCCCCTCCTTCTAGATTTCTAGGTCTCCAGGTTTTTTGGCTCCGTGCCCCACTAGGTTTTCATTGGCTCTTCCCTACTAGAATTTTTTGGCTTTCGTGCCTCTCTAGGTTTTCTTTTGGACTCACCATCTTAATAAAGATGTTTAATTTTACGTCCTCTCCTGCCTCGTGTCATTCTGGGTATCTGCGCTTTGGGTCCTACTCCTCCAACCCTCAGCGTGTCACTGGGCAATAAATTGAAAATGTATCGCTATCATCGAAATTTCTGACTCTTATCGTGATAATTATTCACAATAAATTTGATAATAAAAAAAAAGAAAAGATGTGCGTAGATTGGCAACATTCATGTCCCTTTAAGAAGCTGTACCACCTTGAGTCATTTAAAAACGTGACAGCCCCATCTAGTGGACAACTTTTGTTTCTGTACATACCTGTAGTTATCGTCCATTTATTGTTATTGAGGAGAAATTCTCGTTATATCGTGATATTGATTTTAGGCCATATTGCCCAGCCCTACTTCCAATGCCCAAAAATGCAGCGGAAATCTCTTCACAATGCCACCATTTATGCCGTACTGTGGTCTCCTACAAAGCACCATAAAAAAACGACGCTACTTGTGGTCATTGAATGCAACTCCCTGTCCACTGAATGGATTAAATTATGGGACACTTTGACATAATAAATTTTTTTATTATCATTAATGTCCGTGGACAGCTTTTGGTGCTGATCAGTGACGCCACTAACCCCCTAATTCCACTACCTCCGCTCCGGTCCGCCCCCGACTTCCGCAGCCGCTCGCTTCCGAACTCAATTTTCACTAGTACCCGCTCTACAACGGCTCCGCTCCGGTGCGGAGACCTGAGGTGGGCAAACAAGCATGCGCGGGATTTTCGAGATCTTGCGATACAGTCCGAGCAATAAACGCGGAAGTTATATCCAAACACCCGCTGTGTGGGAGAAGCATCGAAATGAGCTGTTTAATCTGCCCATCATTTGTGTAGAGAGATCAGCAATGTTTGGATCAACAAAGTGTGACTACTTTGATAGTAGAAACTGTATTTATGGCTTACTTTCATGCATTTAATCTTCAGCCGCCATTGATAGTTGTTAAAAGTTGTTAAACCTGTACATATGAAACAAAAAACGCTTTTTGTTTATCGATTTATTGTGAAATAACGGAAGTTGTGCTCGCTCCTTTTCCTGTTGGGCGGTTGTGATTCCTGTCCATTGACTGCGGAGGTGCTCCGGCGTCCGGCAAAAATAGGATCGATTCTATTTTTGCCGGACGCCGGAACAGAGGGCGGCGCACTGCGCTGCACTGCCGGAGCACGGCCGCAGTAGTGGAATTGCTCTGATTGACTACAACGGGACCGATTTTGCTCCGGAGTTCGTGCCGGAGCGGAGGTAGTGGAATTTGGGGGTCACTCGACTTTACTGACGTCTTAGCAAAGTCCTGAAAGGGACAATTTAGAATGGAAAACAAAACAGCTGAGAAATGCCCAAGCCAATGCATATTCCCTGTCACCTTCTACCCTTCGAGTAACTTCCCAGAACTCCTTATAGTGGATACGCAGCTGTTCACAATCCCAATTAATGTGCGAAAACTATTTTCCCCCTCATATTCATCCTAATTCACCATTAGTTTCTTTTAGCTCTTAAACATTTACGTTTCTCTGCTTTCTTCTCTCCTTTTACCATATGCTGTTCTTACTAAAGTGATTTTTATAAAAAAACCAACAAATAACTTGAACTTGTTCGGAGCATCTTTAACAACATGTCCTACCTGCTTGTGTTTATTGCAACATATTGATTTATTATGTACCTATTACAAGACAATTGTTGAATGTAGGTGGCTTTAAGTGTTTATGTGTCTTGACCTCACCTTTGGGGTCATCTCTGACCACCAGAAGACCATTTCGACACACGATCTTTCCCGTAGCTGCGTCCACAAACACCAGCGAAGGGATGCTGGTCACCTTGTACTTGTTCCACAGCTTCATCTGCAGAAGGACGACGAGAGGAGAGTGTGAGTTAAAAATACTAATAATCAGCTTCTGAAGACGTTTTTTTATTCAAACATTCTGTTCTCAGTGGGTGCACGTGTGCCACAAGTAATACAGTGCAAATAAATGTCACCAGTAGTTTATTGGACAAACACCCTTGCTGTTTAAAGGAGAAGCACGGGGACTGGAGCACAATAAAAGCACGGAAGTGAATTAAGAGAGGATGGGAAACAAACAACTGGACAAGGCTGAACTGGACCAAACTCACACTCTACTCTGACGGGCATCTGCTCATGTTAAATTTATCCTTAGCACTTTCTGTATGACGTTATGATATTAAGCAAGCGTCATGAAGCCAGATGAGACAGAAATATGCGCATGAACTGTTCACAAGAGTTCAACGATAGGAGCGGTTCTCAACTTCAAAGAGCAGACAAACCATTTGTACGACTTGCTTTCCACATCAGAGACAGAAACCTACCTCAGGAATAAAGGCAGCCATTTAAAGAGCTACTATCAGAATCACACAGCTGCTTCAAGTGCAGAAGCAAAAGACGCGTCACATAAAATCCTGAGCTTTGAAACAGAAGAAAGAACATTTTGTCGCCTTAAACTGTGAGCTTCAGCTTTATCTTTTCTGAACAGACCTGCAATCAGAATGTGACACTGTTAGTCCACAGTAACGTCAAAGTAAAGCTGAAGTTTGGTTCTATTGAACTCTGAGCTGATAAAAATCTTTATCGTCCATGTGCAAACCATGACTCCGCTGCACAGATTTAATAAAATAAGAAACACTTGCACATAATATTTTAGGAGCCTCCTTCTTTGCTTCAGAGGTCAAACTCAAGCCTTCTCTCTGACAGCTGAGGGTAGACTGTCTTTGCAATAAACAAGACCTGCAGCCTCCCAACTGTGCTGGTCTGTTAAGTTTCTCAAAAAGCTAGCATTTACCTCTTTCCACATTTATAAACCATGTTTCCTCTGGAAACTCCATCTTGTTCACAAACTGAGGATTAGTCTAATAGCTCATCTGTGCATCCAATCTGATGATGACAGAGAGACAGATTTAATTAAAGAAGTGTGAAAATGAAAAGAAGAGCAAAAAAAGAAAGACCAACAATGATAAGGTGTCAAGAAATGCACAAAAATGTCAATATTTTACAATAAAAACACTCAAAAACTTGTCCAAACTGCAGGAGCACGTTCATCTGAACCACGATGGTGGTTTAAACCCAAACCTAAATGCAAATTAACATTTTTTTCACCATTCAACTGACAATATGATGCAAACAGCCAAAAATAGCCAAAACAAATCTATGCAAGCACTTGACAGAACCATGTTCAAATAGCTGAAGTCAACAGACACTTGTTCGTGCAGAAATGGGGACGGTGGCATCAGGGGACACATGATGGATCTTTGAACTACCTGTGTCGTGGCTTGGCTGACGATCAGAGAAGTCCATGGTGTGAAATCTTTCCAGGGTTTGTCTGACTTCAAAATATATGTGGCGGTAAGAACTGAGAGAGGATGCATGATACTGTTGTTGCACAAAAAATAAAATATAAAATACTGTGATGTTGTCAGGTGATTTTTTGTAAGATAAATCTGCCTTCAAATCAATAATTTAACTGTTTGACTACATCTCAAGGATCATACGCCACACAGCTGTATTTCCCAAGAAAACACATTTAATAGTTTAAGCTGCAGGCTGTCTGCTATAGCGCTGGCAATAAATACAGTATGTGACTGGACAGGTTGTAAGAGGAAAAAAACCTCATAAATCATGCTTTCAAATCTGCCCTCAATCCTTTTTTCATTACAGCACCGACGCTGATGAACAGGAGGTAATGACATTTCTGTCACTATTTGATAATCAGATTTGCTGCTGTATAAAGCACAGGACCAACCAAAAATAATGCATTTTAGAGATTACTACTGTAGAAGTTGCACGTGAGATTTAAGATAACACGTTTACCAGCCAGCTGTTTCTAGAGAAGCAGGGTGTTACGTTTGAGCATCGCAAATTATGCGTACACAACTGTCAAATTCCAGCATCTGCTGCGTAGTCGGAGGCAAAAGATCTCAATGTGTTCTCATCTAATGTTAAGGGTACCTGAATTGCAGCGATTCACTTTTAGGAACAGGCAAGATGCCGAACAAAAGTTTGAAGCTAATAGGAGTTAAGTTAAATGGAAGTTACAATTAAAGGGACTTTACGGAGTTTTGAATTTTTATGCTCGCGATTGCCCCCTCAGGCCAAAAGTGAAACGACAGCTTCAATAGGAGGCTCGTGCACGAGTCGCGCATGCTGTAGTACGTGCACACTCCTTAATGAAAATAACAGCTGAGATAGTCCCTTGTGTGTGTGTGTGGCCCGGAGGACAGGAGAACGCGCAGCTAATTAATTAAATAATTTGGTTCTGTACCTTTCTCTTCAGCACAGCCAACAAAGGTTTAAGATGGGTCAGTCCTCCTGCATGCTCAGATCATTCCCTTCCCTTGCTTGAAAAATTGTTCCAAAATGAAAGTTGAACCCACATCTTTTTTATCTGTGAATTCAATGCCGTTTGGCGAGTCTCAAATAAAAATTTGGGCATCTTACTGTAAAAAAATATACCATTAATGTAAAAAAGAAACTCTAAATCAACCATGTTCACATCCAGAGTCAAACCCGGGTCTTCCGCACGAAAGCCCGAACTCTTACTAGGCGAGCTAAGCGCCAGCGACATTTTCTGTATCTGTAATATTTATATACTTGATGACAGCCGAAACAACGTTCAAAGAACGGTTCGGAGGGCTATGCCTGAGCGTGAACGTGCACGAAGCAGCCTGCTCGACCCGAGCAGCTCTCTTTTTCTGTGACCTTACAGAAAAATAGGCAATCACAGTAAAAATGCCAGGGCTCATTCTACAGGACCAGGGCATTGCAGGAGAATGTATTAAGAAGAAATTTATTATTTCTATACATGTTTTGGCTGTCAAACTTCCATAATGCCCCTTTAAACATTTGCAAAAAACAGACATACCTCAAAGTAATTTCAAAGTTTCAAATGATGTTGGATTAGATGTAAGACTTGTTGAGGACAAACAGTTTTATTTGATGCTTCTGGACATAAAAAATTCCATTTTTGTTGTAGATGGGTCTATTCCACGGCTATTCGAGTTCGGGACTCGAGGGCCGGTGTCCAGCACGTTTTAGTGGTTTTTCTGGTCCAACCCACTAGATTTAGTGGTTAGTCACCTGTGCAGCAGCTCATCAGGCTCTGCAGAAGCCTGTTAATCACCTGCTGATTGAAATCAGGTGTGTTGAAGCACGGTTAAAACTAAAACATGCTGGATACCAGCCCTCGAGGGCCGGAACTGAATAACCCTGGTCTATTCTGTCAATTATTTGAAGCTTAGAATGACGAGTTGGACATAATTTTGAACTTCCGAGTGGTTTGACAAAGTGTTATAGGTATGATTGTATCATGTTGCAAAAAAAATAAATAAATAAAAAAGAAACCCAGAGTTGACCCAAAAAAAAAAAGCTATTTAATTTCTGCGATACATAAAAAACACTAACAGGGTTAATTGTCAACAACACTGAAAAAATGTTAAAAAATCCTATAATTCTTTTTATATCGCAATATATATTACAGGGTTATAAAAAATATCATGCAGCCCTACGAAATACTGAACGTCACATATGTTACTACTAATTAACTCTTGATTACGTTTTGATAAATATTATCTAATTTTTATAACTTCATAACAATGTTTTCACACTCTTCTGAAAAACCGTTCAACAAAGCAAAGTGAATGTTTCCATTTCATTTTATTAAAGGAGAGTTTGAATGAGACCATATTCAGCTAATTAGCCAATAAACAAACGAACGCTTGCAACAGTCTTGGACAGATATTTTACTGTGTAGAAGATGTCAACCCCAGGCCAATTGAAGAGGAGCCAATTACATCAACTGCTGGGAAATTTACTGCCTCATAATTGCAAGTTGCCACATCGCTTCTCTTAAGGGTCGCTATTCATTATCAATATCACCAGAGTGTGTCACGACAGAGCCCAGCCAGGGCGTCTGAGTATCATTACACACTGGTTTAACTATGCCAATAACCCTTGTAGGGAGGTCACCAACTGTTAAGACTCCAGGGAGCTCGAAATCCATACTAAGAATCCATTTACTCTCCAAGACACTCAAGCATAAGCCTCACACTAAACCCGCAGCTCATCATACTAATTGGATCACGCATGGCTGCAGCTCCATATCCGTCGCTCACAGTGGGACCAGTTTGTGTGGAGATACCAGGGCTGAAAATCTTTTCTGATCAAAGAAAGAAGCAGATTTTTTTTATAGATGCCACTCAGTGGATCACTGTCTGACCACTGGAGTGTGAATGAGAAATGGGGAATAAAAAAGGAGGGAATCTGATCCTTAATTCCAGGGTATCCATATTTCAATGTTAAATGTCATGCATGGATATTGCCTTCATGCATTCGTGCACTGCTGGTTTTAATGGCTATGTTCTGCTCTTTAAGGTGGGAGAACCCTCAATCTGCACACACCACATGCTTTCAGCTTTGCCTGAGCACTTCTTAAAACTTGGCCTTCCCTCAGTAACCAGTGGGTGAAATAATAATAATAATAATAATAATGCATTTAATTTATAAGCGCCTTTCAAAACCCAAGGTCACCTCACAAAACATGATAAAACTTACACACAAATAAGAATAAGATAATTTAAACAATAAAATTACTAAAAGTATGCTATAAATGTCAGAGTAAAGAGTTTCTGGGCTAGAGAGTGTAAGCCAGGTTGAACAGGTGAGTTTTGAGTTTGGATTTGAATGAGAGGAGGGAGTCAGTGTTACGGATGTCAGGAGGAAGTGAGTTCCAGAGCCGAGGAGCAGAGCGACTGAAAGCTCTGTTTCCAACGGTGGTGAGATGAGTGGGAGGAACCACAAGGTGAATGGCAGAGGAAGACCTGAGTGAGCAAGATGGGACAGCAACATGGATAAGATCGGAGAGGTAAGAAGGGGCTAGACAGTGGATACATTTGTAGGTGAGAAGCAGAATTTTGAATGAGATTCTGTGTTCAGTAGGCAGCCAGTGGAGACGCTGAATAACAGGGCTGATGTGATCTCTATCGGGGGTACGAGTGATGATCCGTGCAGCAGCATTTTGGAGGAGTTGGAGCCGATGGAGGGATTTATGGGGGAGACCAAAAAGAAGAGAGTTACAGTAATCAGTGCTAGAAGTGACTAGGCTGTGTACGAGGATGGCTGTAGCATGAGGAGTGAGAGAGGGACGGAGTCGGTTGATATTGCGTAAATGAAAGTAGGCTGAGCGAATGATGTTATTGATGTGGGCTTTGAATAATAAATGGTGATTGTTGAGAGAAAGAGCAGAAAGAATCATCTTCACCCAACATTATCAATTCACCAATGGCAGTCTGAGCTCCATCTCCTCACAGATCTACTTTCACTGGACCGCGGCGGCCCGAGACATCTGCCCAGACGCTCCCGTTACAACAGCACCACTACAAAGGAACATGAGCTCTTTACAACCAAAGACATGAGAAAGATCCTGCCATGGTGCTGATAGCAGCTCAGTTCTTAATCTTTCCACATAATGTGAGTTGCACTATAACCCAACTGACACCTTGGAGAAAATAATGTAATTTAGTCTTTAAAAAGGTGGGCTGCAAAATCAAACATTTCTGCACTGAAGCAAAATCAATAAGAGGATCTTTTTATTTCTGTTGGTTTTAGTAGTCGAGTGTGTAAAGCCATTATCTGGGAGGACGTGTGATGGACAGACCATCCCCCTCATGACATGTTCGACAAAAGCGATTGTTTGTACTGTAACTTTTTAAATGAGAGTGCCTGCAGGCAATGTGATCTCTGACCGTGAGGATTTACTGTGGTGGAGTAAAGGCGAGGGGAGCGAGTGCCTCTTGGCTGGCTTCTTTTATTTATAAAGCCATGACTTGTGCAACACGAACAACTTCATCTTAAAACAGATTTCAAACTAACACGTTAGCACACGGCTGCATCAGCAGCTCATTCGTCATGTGTCGGCAGGCGGCTTTTGGGGTAAAATCAGTGTTTTTGTCTCATTGCTTGGGCTGAAGACAGATGAGAAACAACCTTCCTTAGGCTGCTGCATCGCTCTACATCCCTTTTGGCTGGGCCCCTGCAGCCAGATTTGACTTACATTCCTCCAGGCTGCACCCCGCCTCTGCTCAATCTGCTCCTGAGGGTCTCAATAGCTGCCTGTATCCACTTCAAAACGCTGCTGCTGCCCTTGAGAGCTACAAAGAAAGGCATACCCTCCCACCTCTCAGGCATACTTCAGCTCACACTATGATGGCTAATGTGCGTGACTTTAAGCTTTCATCTACACAGCTCTGACCCGACTATCGCTTTACCGGGTAAAAAAGCCTCACAGCATCGACTCCCCTGGTAGATGTAACACAGTACACCCTCTGAACATCTGCACAGCCGCCATCCTTCCTCTGCTGTCTGATCATAGATGAACGTTTTGCTTTAAGTGTTTTTCAACATGAGTTGCCGCAATATTCTCTTGTTCGCTCATCTTCAGGGCTAAAACTCATCCCAGCACCAAATTTTTGCACATAATTTTAACAATTTTTCATCTACTCCCCCCCCCCCCCAATTCAAGGCCACGTTCATGAAAACGTGGAAAGTACAGACCACCCACTCCAGCCTGCTCTACAGCGCTCATTAAAGAGCTCATCCTGCACCAAACAGCCACTGTAATGAGAAAATGCACTTCCTGTGAAAATTGCAGGGCTGGAAGCATAATGCAGGCTCCCCGCTATCACTCCTCAATACGAAGAGCTGCTGCTCTCCTCCATTTGTTAATCCCATATCACTTTGCAGACAACACCTTTTTTTTGCAGATGGAGGAAACATGCTAAATTGCTTTTTTCTTCTTTTTTTGGCAAATAAAAAAGCTGCCTTGTTGCCAAGGCAACTAGCCCCCCACTGTTCACCCCCCCCCCACTCCACCCAATCAGGACATGTCACCAAGTGGCAGACACTTTGTGGGCTCTTAGTAAATAATTCAGTGATAAATACATGGTTTTGTGCTGAAAACAGCTGCCAGAATGTCAGAAAAGGCGATGGAGGATGAATGAGGAAGTCAGAAACAGAACAGAAAGAGTGTGTGGAGGGTGGTGGCCACGCCCAACTGGCCTTGTAAAGTGGAACAAAAGCAAACTCCTGAATGCAGACTCTAAACCTAGATACGAACTCTGACTAGAGAGAAGTTTTACGTTGGACGATTGTAAAAGGAGTAAAAAAGCCAAAGCTCAAAAGGCACCTGCAGCACTGTCTCTTTACAGAGGTGGGTTGCTTTCCCCTGAGGCTTACATTCTGCGAGGTCAAAGGCCAGCATGGCAGGGGGTGCATTCTTCACCTCCCAATAGTGTTTAGATCAGCCTACTAAAGTCCCACCCATCCTACATGAACTATTCTTCATTAATTCTAATTGAACATGGTTCCGAATCCATGTAAAACCCCAGACTTTAACCACAACAGTGCACGTTGCTTCTTATTTCTGCGTAATTTCAAATAAAAACAATTCATGCTTCATAGTGAACAAAACAGAAAAAACAGCAGGTTTTACTTTGTGTTCAACTGAACATATTCAGAAGACAGATTAGCCTTTGGAAGGGTTTACAGCACAAATTAGAATTTTTACCGACTAAAATAATCTTCGACACACAACCCTGCTTTGTTAAGACCACAAACAACACAAATGTTTTAAATACAATCATTAGCCTTTGAATACATGTTTCTTATGCTTCACCTTCTGCACTGCAACTGCTCACCCTTTAACTTAATCTTTTTTCTAATTAAATTTGTTCGAAATGTATTTGTGTATTTGAATTGTGTTGTCATGTTACTTTAATGTGCATGCTATTCTCAGCAATGGAAAGCACATTGAATTGCATCTGTGTAAGAGATGTGCTATACAAATAAAGCTGCCTTGCCTTGCCTACAGTCAAGTCATTGTTACTTTAATCTGTGCAGGTCAATCATTAAACTTCAGTTAAACTTGAGTTTCAGTAATGATTGACCTTCATACACAACACATCTAGCTCTGGACACTATGCTGCGATTTCTCAGGTAGAGTTAACTTTCATAAATCTTAATTTTGTCAAGTCAAGGCCTAGCCTGGCAAGCCAGACTAAATAAATGTATTGTTTAAACTTTGCAAAGCAAGAATTTGGTCTAGTTCACTAGGCTATTCAAGGCCTGCAGACAAAAACAAGCACCTTCAACCAAACAAGCCAGAGATGCTTGGTGGTTGTCTTGATGAGAGGTTGCATGCGAGGCAACTTTTGCAGCCCGGCAAGGTAGAAACTGCCAGCTTCATAACTCAAGCATGAGATGTAGTGAGGATGTGCAGCCTAACCCTAACCATTTTGGCCTGAGGGGGCAATTGCGAGCATAAAAATTCAAAAGTCCGTCAAGCCCCTTTAAATAAACATTTGTTTATTGCTACTTATAATAATTATAATATAATGAAATGTTTCATTAATCTGTGCTCAATAATTGAAATGAATATTATGTTACTATTACAGTAATTGAAATGTGTTTCAGCGTGTTGATATGACAAGGTCAAAACCATTTGCACTCACACAAGGACAAAGTAAGGTTAACTTAAACCCATGACACATAAATTGTCCTTTACCCAGATCAGAGCGTCCGGTATCAAAGAAGGCATGTTTCTGAGATTCTTGGTAATATTCCTCAAACTTGTCAACCTCTGGTTGGCTACACAAATCATAACATGAGAACATTCAAACCAGATTACTCTGGTGGTTCCTCAGTTCTAGAGAAAGCTTCAAACCGGCCATCTGAAGCAAAACCCTCTTTAACCATCAAAGCTTTTGACATGTCATCAAAATCTTTTTGCTCCTGCGAAGCCGATAAAGCAAACAGTTCCTGCAGAACAAGCTGAGATTGTTTAGACTCTTTTAGAGTCCCAGACGCGCGGTTCCATCCATCTGTCGTGACCCGAGACATCTCTGGACTGGAGAAGTCGATGCTGTGGTCAATCTACTGGACCTTCGGTGCCAGAGGTCATCCGACCTCTCCGACCTTCGGATCCACTAAGAGGGTCACTAGAACAGGTGAAGTAGACACACAGATAGCGTCTGATGTGCTTTTGATAATAATCAACTTCATAGCTTAACGCAAACCAAATTCAGAAGTTTGAAGACGATTGGTGAAAAGGGCAATGGGGCATCAATCTCCAAACGACATGTGCAAAAACCACAAAATGGACTACTTGGACCAAAATGGCCGACCTCCTGTGCAACATTGCACTTGGCTCCAAGAGACTTGACACTACATTAGTGTACCAAATTTCGTAATCCTTAAGCCTGGTTTATGCTTCTCCGTCAGCTCCACAAGGGACAGACACGCACGGATTGATGGAAGCGTTTTGCTCTTTTACTTCTCCGTCTCCTGGGGAGTGTTGCAAAGCAATTGCCCGGCAGGACAACAGAGGGCGTAGCGCTGTTCTGTGGTATCCTGTCATGTATCGGTCCAAGATCGTGTGTTTATATTGTGTTTTTTGTGTGTATAAGAGACTTTTAACACAAACATATTTGTCTCTCATTCTCCCACCGCTTCATGCGCTCCCCACCTCTAAACCCACATTTCCTGTCATTTCCGTCCACAAATAAAATGCTTGCTGCGCATCTTTTCACTCCTCCAGTCACGGGAGGATGAAACGTTCATATTTTTAGAGTTTTTTCGCGAGGTATTCTTCAAGCTGCTCCGTGTCTGCCGCTAGTTATCCTCGGCTCTCTTTGCAATGGCGGCGCTGTAAACAACAGCGGCGTCCTGACCAATCACAAGCTTGCGTCATCCGTCTCGTTCGACGGATGTTTAAAAAAGTGGGCTCGACTCCGTACGTACTTGCGTGCCCTACGCAAGGACGGATAATGGCGTTGCGTGTCTCCGCACTGACGCAGACGGAGAAGCATAAATCAGGCTTCAGTCAATGGATGGCTTGGGGCTGACAGTTTTTATGGTCCTAGGGGGCACTATTTCAGAAAATAGGCCACGCCCACCAACCTATCACGTCCATTTCTATTGGGGGTCAGACTAGGATCACTCACCAGAAATTTTGTAGCGATATCATAACTGTGGAAATGAGAGACAAACGTATTTCCATGGCGACTTTTGCCATGCTCCCAAATCCCCGCCTTTTTTCAAAACCTGCCAGTACTGGAGACCAAGTGACCTCAAATTGTCTACTGCTATTTGCCAGAGATTGCTGGTGATTGAGTGAAAGGAGTCAAATAGGGAGCTGTGAAAAAAAGAGTGGCGTGGCAACAGGTCAGAGTTTGAGGCTTAGCCACGCCCATACCTTTAAACTTTTGAAAAATCCGACATTTGAAATTTTTCCCCTGTCTTCAGAGTATATAATAGAAGTTTGAAGGCGATCGGTCAAAAGGGCGACGGAGCATCATTCTCCAAACAACGTGTGCGAAAACCACTAAATTGAGTCCTAGGATCAAAATGGCCTACCTCCTGTGCGACATTGCACTTGGCTCCAAGAGACTTTTTTGTAGATCCTGAGACACTACATTAGTGTACCAAATTTCGTAGTCCTCAAAGCATGGCTTGGGGCTGATAGTTTTAATGGTCCTAGGGGGCGCTATTTGAAAAAAATAGACCACACCCACCGGATTTTCATATCAGATTTTTTTGGGGGGCCGGAGTAGGATCCCTCACAAGAAGTTTCGTGGCGATAGCTTTAGAAATGACGAAATAGGAGGCAAACGTATGGCCACGGCAGTATGCCTGACTTTGCCGTGCTGCCACAGCCCCGCCCTCTTTTGAAACCTCCCATGAAGTGGCGCCAAGCAACCCCCACTTGTTTTGAGTTACCAGCTACAAATTTGTGGTGATTAAGTAAAATGGGGCAATTTGGGACCTATCACAGTAAAACTTGACCTTTTTGGTCCTGAGGGGGTGGGGCTTGTTTGATGTCCTCATCCGACCATTCAGTTTAGTTCGTGGGTGGACGATGAATGACCACAGATATTTTGTAACCCTTTTCAATTTGGGTATGAAGTTATAGCCATTTATATTTTTTTGGCGAGCAGTCAAACTTCGAGGCCTGGCCCCGCCCCCTCAGCATATACGAAAAGTCAGTTTTATTTTTTCTATTTGATCGGCCATCCCTTCTGAGCTATTTCCCATAAATTTCGAGACGATCATGCGAAAAATGATCGAGTAACTCAATCAGAAGCACAAAATGAGGGAGGTCCAACACACTGTAGGTCCACAGTACTGGGTGGATAAACAACAGCTTGCATCCTTGCAGAATTTATTAAAAGCCAGAATATGAAGATGTTTCGTCTTGCAGGAATTTTGTGAAACATGCCACAGAGAGCGATGTCTCTACCAGTTACTTCACACTGATCTTCTAAAATGGACATTCAAATCTCACACTGATCAGCTAACGCATGACACGGGTTATCTTATCCATTACGAGCCAAAATGTAACACAATCACACTGATTGTGCAGTTGGATAAATACTTTGCATACCAGAAAAAAAAAACATTTAACAAGTCAGATCTGTTTAAATAAACCAATCACCAGGAGCAGGAAGAATTTACATTCAGAGGGGATTTTAATCTGCTAGGATGCAGAAAGTCGTGTGTAGTTAGAGCAAAATGTCATCAATTTTCTGTTGATTTTTGTCAAACCTTCAAGTGTGGTCTCGCCCATTAAAATCCATCAGAAATAGATTTCAATTTCATGGAATTAAAGCAAATTTCACATCACACATCAACAGCACGTAGAACTAAAACAACCCTGATTTATATCTGAAGAATCATAAATTCCTTATCAAATCTGCGCCGCGGTCGTTCCAGGTAACAATCTCGGTTAATAAGACGTTACAGGAAGCAGTTAGGGAGATTTTTAGCCGCGTGCCTTGAATGCTTGCTCCTGCATTAGTTAAAAATCAGCAGACAGACTCACAACAGCCGTGCATCGGTACCACCCATTATTGTTCCTGGGGTACCCTGGTTTCCTCAAGTGTTGGTGGCGGTGGAGGGGTGTGTGTGTGTGTGTGTGTGTGTGTGTGTGTGTGTGTGTGTGTGTGTGTAGGGGGGGATGGGAAGGCGGAGTTGGGGGATTTAGTTTTGACCTCTGTTTGCCCCTACATTTAAGTCCCACCACTCCCTCCTCGCCCTTCTAAATTTTGGAGGAGTCTGCCAGAGCGGCGCTCAGTCCCAGGTCCCATCACAACAACACATTAATATTTATGGAGTTTAAGGGGAACATTTTAGACACATAATCAGTGTTTTGCGCTTGAATCAGGGATGTTCTGAATCCTGTAGGCAGCTTGGGGTGATGTTTTTTTTTTTACATTTGCTATTTGTGTCATTGCATTAATCTGAACAGCTAAACCAAACACAATTCAACTAAAATGATGATTCATAAAAACAACTGAATGAATTTTGCTCATTCTGATTATTTTCAAAGTATGTTTCAAGGACTACACTGAATGAAATCCATCCTTATTTTTAAAGGTGTTGTTGAACATGCATTTAACCCTCTGGAGGCAGGCGTTGCAGATTTGCAACAGTTAAAACCTACCTACCTGGTTACTCCACATATGCATTTCATGAGCATTTTTTTAACTCAGAAGTACCCCTGAAGGACTTAGTTGTTCGTCCTTTTATCAAAACTTACTTTGAGCCTGAGAGGGTTAATCAATACATTTGCAGTGGTCTCTAGTGGGTATGAATGCCTTGTAAGACGTACTGTGGGGAAAAAAAATCTCTGATGTGTCTGAATCAGGAAGGAGTTCTGCTGAGTGGTGGAGTTGCTAATGCTAACGATTAGCTTCTACTACGCTCTCTGTTGTTTCCTGGACGGTAAACCAACAGACTTCCCTGACACAAGTCAAGATGGGTGAGTCCTTTAACAATAAGTGTGTTTACATGCAGCCAGTAACCCTATTAAAACCCGAATATTCACAATAACCCGGTTCCGCACAGCCATGTAAACGCTGCCAAAAACCCGGATATGCTCATAACCGGGTTTTTAAAAACCCGGTTACTACACCTGGGGTAACCCTTTTCTAACCCGAATGTTTGGTCGTGTAAACGCATATCGGGATATCCCCATCAAAGTGTGTGTTCTGCGCATGCTCTGTTCGCAAGGAATCTTGGGCTTTTGAGTAGCGAGACGTCTTGTATGCGCCAGAACACCGGAAGTAAACAACAAGTTGGGAGCAACATGGCGAGTCGTGGCACAGCACCACACTTTTAGAGTGACGAGGAAACCTCGCAAACAAACGCGGTTGCTATCTCTTCCGAACTGGGAAACATGTTGTTTTCACGGATACCGGAACAAGAAGAACCGGAAATGACGCATATTGCGTCTTGACGTAGTCCATACGTTCTGACGCTACCCCAACGTCCGCATTTATATCGGGTTATGCAAGTTAGGGGTAACTCTTTCTATTTATGCTTGTAAACGGGTTATTCTGATCAACTCAGAAACCCGAATACCGACCTTAACCCGATCATAACCCGGATATTGGCTGCATGTAAACGTAGTCACTGTGGCGTAGATCTGTCAGGCTTTCCAAACCCTAGAGTTTCACCGTCTATTCTCTATCAGAAGCTAATGCAGGAGTTAGGTGTGGGAGACTATTTTCATGTTCAGCCTGCATGAAAAACTCAGAATGACTGATTATAATCAGAAATAATCCTTAAAAATGCTTTCTCAGTGTTCCACACCTTTAAAAGATCCTTCATGTTAATTTTAAACCCCTGATCTGTTTTCTATGGTTTTCTCCATTTAATTTATGGCACCACACACACAAAAAATATGCATGGTGACAGACTAATGGGAAGTTTGGCAGAACTTGTGCAGAAACAAAAAAAGCGTATTTGTTGGGCTTATCAGTACAAGCAAACTGAACCTTTTTGTAAAGACAAACACATTTAAAATAACCTTTATGAACTCAGGGATCTCACAAGGTTACTGGTATGGTTCATGGCGGAGGCTATTTTTGGTCTGACTGTGGCAGACAAGAAGCCTCATGGATCAGGGACACACATAAAAAAACATTTTCCTTATGAAACTTACAAAACTCCCATGAATGAAAACTCACCTGATCCTGACAGCTTTTATTTAATAAATGTATTATATGTAGAATGACCACATCATCACTCACTCCAACTTCCTTAGAGAAAATGTTTTCGTGCTTCCTGCTCATTACCAGAGCTACATTTATCCTCTACAGTTTCTAGTTACACTTTATATCCACCTAATAGCCTTTTTCCTCTCACTAAATGTCATGTTGTGCTGCAGCTGTAGAACGCCTCGTGTAATTTAAAGCCAAGCTGTACATCTGGACCTCTACTGCATCTTTTACATCTTCTCCTCCTCTTGCCAGCCATCTTTGATCCATCCATGTTTTTCCCAAACCTGCTCCTCCCACCAACATACGGTGACAGACTCCTAAAAGCTCCCACTTCATCAGGATCAGAGTCTGTAGGTTAGGATTAATCTGATGGGTACAGAGGCAGCTCTTGCTGTTGCTTGATTGATTGCATCATGAATCATCATCAATAGAAATTGGTTTTAGGTAGAACAACTAGAACTAAAAGTACAATCAAACTAAGAGTACAGATTTGATTTTAAGTAAGTAGAAAACAACTTTTAAGCTTTAAACCAGCGCAGGGGTCAGAAAGCCATGGCTCTGGATCTGCATGCGGCTCTTTCATCCATCTGATGCGGTTCTCTGTGCCTGTAAAATAATAAATAATTATTTAATTTAAAAGTATTTTATTTTACTGCATTTATTTTTAATCTGTATGCCAATTCTAAATGTAAAGATTGTCTGCGTAAACCTGAACAGGTTAAGAGATCACCTGCTTGTGCGTAATCAAATGGCTCTATAGGCGCTTTCTGAGCTGAAGAGGATATGATATTCTGGATTTTGCCTCAGCCAGGCTCATGGATGCGTCGCAGCGTCACCACATTGGAGACAGGAGCAAGTGCTATTCAGTCAAAGTTTCATAATCTGAGAACATTTTCTAAGTGACAAGTCTCTCTGAGACAGGGTTTGGAAAACACTCGCTTCAGTGAGAAGAATCTTCCCGCATGCGCTCCAAGCCCCAGATCTCCACATCTTCAGCTTGCTGCCCACCTTACATGAACGCTGACAGCAAGCTGCGCTGAGCAGTGTCCAGCTCTGATGTTCTGATGGGACTCTTTTCTTGATTGATTTAGCTCCCTCTGCGATGTGTGAAACAATTATCTGCGTGCGTCAGAGTAATTCTTTCTCCGTCAAAATAAAAGGTCAAAAACGGGAAATATCCGATTAATACGAACCCTGCCATTTAGCTGTTTTGACTTCTTGTGAAGAGTGTTGCAAAGAGAAAAAAATAAACTTGATTAACACCAGAGCCATGTGCTCTGCGCCGCCGTTATCTCCACGTTAATGAGGGGAAAAAACAAATTGATCAGATCTTTTTCAACGCTGTTTAATGTAAACTTTCGTTCTGTACAAAGTTTAATTACAACAATCCAACGAGACAGAGCCTGGAATTGTATTCTGAACAGTTTAAACATGTTTTAAAAGGAGACATGTGTGATGCGTCAAAAAGCGGCACCTGCTCAATAAAACCACTAATAGCGTGAAAAATATCAAAATACTGTAGGCACAGATGGGCTACAACTTCTGGATCAATTTTATCCAAATGATTTTATTAACCCTCTCAGACTCAAAATAAGGTTTTGATAAAAGGACAAACAACTAAGTCCTTCAGGGGTACTTCTGAGTTAAAAAATGCTCATGAAATACGTTTGTGGAGTAACCAGGTAGGTAGGTTTTAACGTTGCAAATCGTTAATAATCTTCTGTTGAAAGATAACGTTGATCGAACAATTTTGGCTGCTTTCACCTGTTGTGATCTGTTAAAGCTGTTAGCAGCTATGCTAGCAGTTAGCTTTTTCAGTTTGCTGATCATCAATAAAAAACACAAGAAAAAGAAGTTTGCTCTAATGTTTGCATCATGGCGGAGCCTGAAAGTAAATGTAAGAGAGTAATGTCTTTGGAGGCAAAGCAAAGAGAAAACCAGAGTGAACATTGGCGCGGCCTACACTAGTTTCAGTGAGCTAAAGGAGGCTACAAAATTACAAACTGATTGTGACCTGTCTTTGTTGCTACTGGACTTGTAAGTACTAATATATTTTGTCCAGGATCTTTTAACTTTGTGGTATATCATGGCTGCCAACTTTTGAAATTTTCAATGTGTGAGAGCGTGGGGTTTGAGTTGGCAGCCCTGTGTTTAGTTTAGTATTAGTTGGCTCATTTTAGTGTTAGCTCGTTGTTAGCGCTAGCTACAGCAGGCTGCAGCTGGGTTGTTTATGCCAATTTTAATTCCACTTTCAATCAGTAGGGCAGAGGAGCAGGAAACTACTCAGTGTTGCTTTACATATAGTCTCCTAATGAGTACAGCGAAACTGATAACAAGTGTCACAACTAAGGGAAAATTCAGAGAATTTGTCAGATTGAACATTATCTACAGCAATAAAACCCCAACAAAACACAAAAAAATTGGTTTCAATCATGTCCTGTGCATTGTGAAATTAAAGTAGTCTTATCTATGTGTCTCTGCTTAGATGCGTTGACTCGTGGGAACTAAATAAAGAAATATAAAACATGAGGTTTTTGTGAGCCAACCTTTGACAGTGAGAGTCAAAAAGAAGCTGAACAGATCAAAGAATGTGAAACAGACATGAAAGACAGAAGGCCGATTGACATAAGAGCCAATTTTCGGGGTCACCTCACTCTGGTGGAGAGCTGATTGGCAGGGGCAAAGCACAGGTTCAAAGTTCAAACCTTTAATAACTCAGCTGGAACAGCATGACCTTAATGTCAGCTGCTCACACCTCAATTTCCACCCAGCTCCTGATCCACCCTGACATTGCTGTCTAAGCTTTCAAACTAAACTCCAAGATAAAAAAAATCAACAACTGAGGGCAAATATAAGGGACTTGTCTTGTAAATACTGAGATAAAAAAAAACAAGAATACAAAATTACTCGTGAGTTATTATGAATGGGATTCAGTGAAATAAAACAGGATGTTTAGCACTCAAAGCTTTTGCCGTATCACGAGAACGAGCAGCAGCAGCAGCGTTGGGAGCCTGCATGGCGCTGTTTGATATACAGCTTCACAAGCCTGACAGCACAGATCTGAGGCCACCCACTGATGCGGGTGGAGGTCATCGGCTCTTGCTAAGCCTCTGCTTCCAACGCACTCTTCTCATATCTTATTTCAACAGTTCAAGAGCTCTAAAGACAAGATGATGTAACTCTCACAAACTATCGACTCAGCCTAAAACACCTCTGTGATTCTTTTACACATTTGCTGCTGCAAGAGCCTGAAAGCATTTAGGTCAAATACAATTATCATCAAGAGATGTTTAGTTTTTAAAAAAAGGAGAAGTCATTCATAATGGAGATGTGAAGCTGAGAAACAAACAAATCTGTATTGATGGATTGACTTTATCAGAGGGTGGGTAGTTTGTTACATCAGAAAAATGCCAAATCAATCTTGCTCAGGTTGTCTTTGATGTGGGAAATAAAGTAAAACAAACTAGCTTTCATGTTAAACTCAAATGTACGTGTGTTCAGGATAAGTCATTAAAAGTAACAACCGATAAAATTTTTTTAAATTTAAGCTAGAGCTTTAACATTGATCTTGGTGATTGTGGAGTTCGAACCTTGACCAGTTTCATATTTGATACCGCTCTCAAAAACCACACTAGATAGTTTTGTGGAGCAGGTAGATGTCCTATTGGGGGATGCTCTTTACCTGTTTAATGGCTGTTAGCTGTAATGTTAGCGGTTAGAATTTGAAGTTTGCCGATCATCAATAAAAAGAACAAGAAGAAGAAAAATAAGAGGTGTGCCTATCATAGCAGAGACTGGAAGTAAAAGCACAAGAGTAATGTATTTGGAGGTGACGCAAAGAGCTAAAACCAGAGTGAACATTGGCGCGGCCTACACTAGGAGCTGAAGGAGGCTACAAAATCACAGATTGATGGTGACCTGGCTTTGTTGCTGCTGGACTTGTAAGTAATAATATTTTTTGTTCAACAATGTGGATCTTTTTGGTTTATTTTAGTATTAGTAAGCTTAGTGTTAGCTTGTTGTTTGCACTAGCTACAGCAGGGTTGTTTACTACAGTTGTAATTCCACTTTCAACCGGTAGGGTGGAGGAGCAGGAAACTGCTCACTTTTACCCCATTCATCAATCCATTTTCATCTGCTTATCCGGAGTCAGGTCACGGGGGCAGTAGCCTAAGGCGAGAGGCCCAGACTTCCCTCTCCCCAGCCACTTGGGCCAGCTCCTCCGGGGGAATCCCAAGGCATTCCCTGGCCAGGTGAGGGACATAGTCCCTCCACCGTGTCCTGGGTCTACCTTTAGGTCTCCTCCCAGTTGGACATGCCCGAAAAACCTCAACAGGGAGGCGTCCAGGAGGCACCCTAACCAGATGCCCGAGCCACCTCAACTGGCTCCTCTTGATGTGGAGGAGCAGCGGGTCTACTCCGAGCCCCTCCCGAATGACCAAGCTCCTCACCCTATCTCTAAGGGAGAGCCCAGCCACTCTTCAGAGAAAACTCATTTCGGCCGCTTGTATTCGTGATCTCGTTGTTTCGGTCACTACCTAAAGCTCATGACCATAGGTGAGGGTAGGAACGTAGATCAACCGGTAAATTGAGGGCTTCGCCTTCTGACTCAGCTCTCTCTTCACCATGACAGACCGGTACAATGCCCGCATCACTGCAGATGCAGCACCAATCCACCTGTCGATCTCACGCTCCAGTTGTCCATCACTCGTGAACAAAACCCCGAGATAATTAAACTCCTCCACTTGGGGCAGGACCTCATCCCTCACCCGAAGAAGGCATTCTACCCTTTTCCGAATCAAGACCATGGTCTCAGATTTAGAGGAGCCGATTCTCATCCCAGCTGCTTCACACTCAGCTGCGAACCGCTCAGACGAAAGCTGAAGATCACGTTCTGATGAAGCCAACAGGACCACATCATCTGCAAAAAGCAGAGACCTGATCCTCAGGCCACCAAAACGGATGCCTTCCACACCTTGGCTGCGCCTAGAAATCCTGTCCATAAAGGTTATAAACAGAATCGGTGACAAAGGGCAGCCTTGGTGGAGTCCAACTCTCACTGGGAACGAGCCCGACTTACTGTCGGCAATGTGGACCAAGCTCTGACACCGGCCATACAGGGACCTAACAGCCCGTATCAGAGGGCCTGGTACCCCATACACCCGGAGTACCCCCCACTGTGGCCCCCGAGTGACGCAGTCAAACGCCTTCTCCAAATCCACAAAACACATGTAGAGTGGTTGGGCAAATTCCCACGCACCCTCCAGGATCCCCCTAAGGGTATAGAGCTGGTCTAGTGTTCCTAAGTAATTTGCCCTCTGGAAAACGTGTAGGTGGGATTGAGGAGGTCTTTGAAGTATTCTGCCCACCGATCCACAACGTCCTGAGTAGAGGTCAGCAGCACACCGTCTCCACTATAGATAGTGTTGGTGGTGCACTACTTTCCCCCCGAGGCACCGGATGGTGGACCAGAATCTCCTCGAAGCCGTACGGAACTCTTGCTCCATGGTCTCACCAAAATCCTCCCATGCCCGGGTTTTTGCCTCGGTGACCACCTGAGCTGCGTTCCGCTTGGACTGCCGGTACCCGTCAGCTGCCTCTGGAGTCCCACAGGCCAAAAAGACCTGATAAGACTCTTTCTTCAGCTTGACAGCATCCCTAACCGCCGGTGTCCACCAGCGGGTTCAGGGTTGCCACCACGACAGGCACCGACGATCCTGCGACCACAGCTCCGGTCGGCCGCCTCAACAATGGAGGCACGGAACAGGGTCCATTCAGACTCAATGTCCCCCGCCTCCTCCAGAACATTTTGGAAGTTCTGTCGGAGGTGGGAATTGAAGCTCCCTCTGACAGGATACTCTGCTAGACGTTCCCAGCAGACCCTCGCGATACGTTTGGGCCTTTCAGGTCTGATCGGCATCCACCCCCACCATCCAAGCCAACTCACCACCAGGTAGTGGTCAGTTGACAGCTCTGCGGCCGCAGGTCAGATGAAACAACAACAAAGTTGATCATCGAGCTGCGGCCAAAGGTATCCTGGTGCCAAGAGCACATATGGACACCTTTATGTCTGAACATGGTGTTCAATATGGACAATCCATGACTGGCATAGAAGTCCAATAACAAAACACCACTCCAATTCAGATCAGGGGGCCATTCCTCCAAACCACACCTCTGCTTACTTTTACTTTAATGCAGAAATCCAGAGTTTTTCCTTAGATGACACCATCTAGATCAGGGGTACCAAAATATAAGTGGGCGAGGGCCACGTTAAAAAATTCCTATGATGTTCAGGGTGGGTCTGGGGGTGGGTGCTGTTAGTGTAAGTAGGGCTCAAAGTGTCACAGTATGGTAGTCCCCTGCCTTTGAAGGTCTGGTTCGGGGGTTGGGGGGTGCTGCTGGTGGTTTGGGGGTCACAAAGAGTACCACTGAGTACCACTGGTCTAGAGGAAAAGAACTGTAATGCACCTCAAGCCGCTCTCCCTACTTCCATGATTACGGCTAGAACCAACATCTCTCATTTGTGAACGAGCACCTCTAGTCAGGGCAGCAGACCTAAAACACATAGTTTTACGATTATTATTTTCATGTTATGATGCTTATTCATATTTATATATTTTAAAGACTTGCTTGCTTGTTAAATGATGCAAAATCTGCATAATTCATAAGGGGAAAATTCAGAATTGCTGCTTTAACAAACACCATTTTTTGCAATAATCTGTGTTGTTAACAGAGGCGGATAGGTCTAGGTCTTTGACATGTGATATAAATGGTTGAATTATCACCATAAAGGTGCAACCAGTTAAGTCGTTGGAAAAAGCTAAAGGAAATCTGCAGAGATGTGCAGCCAGAACCTGATGGAAAACTTTAAAAAGTAGGTTAGAGCTCAGATGAGTCTCATAAGGTGCCTATATTTAGAAAATAATGTAAATTCTTCAGCAACTACTGGAAAGTTTTTATTAGATGGTTAAAGAAAAGTAAAACAAAACAAAAAATGCTTCCTGCGTCCAGAGTCACTCAGTGTCTGAAAATTAAAATGTCATCCCACTAATGAGGAAACCCTAAAAGCATCATTTTTCCATCCAGGTTTGAGAATGTTGTCTGGAGAAATGTGATTGTCTTTTTTATTTCTTCACAAAAGCAGAAGAGGATGTCCTTGGAGATTTCGACTGAAAGAGTGAGAGTTGCACTTTTGAACGAGGAGTAATAAGCCACAATTAAACTGGCAGTGAAGGCGGCACTTCCATTACCATGAGTCATGGCAGACCACAAGCAAAGGTCATAAAAATGCAGCAGCTGAAAGTTCATTTAATTCCAAAGTATGTAAAAAATAATCCAAAGAAGTTTTCCATGCAAATCCAGATTAGTGGAAAAAAGTGATTCACCAGATTTTCTTAAATAATAAATTTTTTTCTATAACATGAGTTTTCCCAGTCGGCTGCAAGAGGAGACGAAGAGGACAAACAGGTGAATTGAGGCGGTCTGAAACATAATGTGATATTATTTAAAATAAACATCAGAAACAGAGAGACAAAAGGTGCTGCTGTTCTGAGCCAGACGCCGCTATCAAAGCACCCCGTCTGCCTCCCAGTGATGCATTCACAGACCTGGACCTGCCCAGTCTGGCTGCTGCCGGGTATCCTCAGCTCCAGCATCATTAGTTAGGTCTGAATGCATAAAGGAGGAGTGAAAAAAAACCTTACAATGTGGTAGTGTGCATGTAAGGGTTTAGGTTTCGAGGTGAAAACGAGGTAAATAATCTAATTTGTACTTTATGTTTACTTTATTCATCTTTTTAAAATAAAAAGTCAGTTTTGTAGCCTTGCCTCATTTTTGAGACATCTTCTGGATGTTACGTAACAAATACAGCTACAATGTGTTTTCTAAAAATGTACTTTCTAGGTCTTTGGGCTGGTTTGGATAAATCAGCAGTTTAATCTTAATGATGAATTAAAGCTTCTTTCCGGAGTATTTCTCTTATCCAATGGCTCCATCTAGTGGCTGACTAGCGTATCACACAAAACCGCTGTTCCTCTGTTGTTTTTAAGATGGCGACTTCACGTTTCTGTTTATACATGTGCTTCTGTAGCCGACAAACAGAGCTAAAACACGTTGTTTTATGAGTATTATTCTCATGTCATGTTGTGTTTTCATATATTTATATTTTAGAGATGTTCTTGTCCATGAAAAGTTCATCAACTCTACATCAGCAAAGGTATTCCTTAAATGTGAAGCATCTAAGCGGTATTCTAACGCTATCGGTTAGTTCTGGTCGGTGCTCATTTTCCTATTGCACGGAGCTCTGCAGGGCAGGGGGTGTGCTTAGCAACAACAAAAAAAAAAAAAAAAAAAAAAAGACGTATTGCTTATATTATATCACGGTACATGATAAGATAATCACTTTTACAGATTTCTGAAAAATCATACATCATTTCTGAAAGAGGAAAACTCCGGAAAGCAGCTTTCACTTGAAAAACTTTTTTACACATTTGTATGCCTAATATATATATATATATATTTATACTTTCTAGAAACTACCAAGAAGTGGTTCTAAATACATAAAATTATTTTGTTTTTTAGCAACTGAACGTAACTTTTTAGAAGAGATGTTTGAAAATGATGGAATTAAAGTTAAAGTCCCATTAGTTGTCACACACACTGATGTGTGTGGGAAATTTGTTCTCCGCATTTGACCCATCCCCTGGGGGAGCATGGAGCTGCAGACACAGCCGCGCTCGGGAACCATTTGGTGGTTTAACCCCCCAATCCAACCCCTTAATGCTGAGTGTCAAGCAGGGAGGCATTGGGTCCCATTTTTTCAACGTCTTTGGTATGACCCGACCAGGAATCGAACCCTGATCTCCCAGTCTCAGGGCGGACGCTCTACCATTAGGTCACTGAGCTGTAACTGTTGGTTGTAGCTGCTGCCCCCACAACAACTCTGTATTTATTCACTGGTCTTTTTGGTCTCCTACAGAGCAATGTAAAAATCTATGAATCTTCTAATCCTTCTCAATAATTTTCATGTCACAGAGCCGCTCTCATCGTACCCTGAATAGATAAAATGATGGCGTACTTTCACCGAATAACACTTTTTAATGTTATTAATGTCTGTGGATGCCTTTTGGTGCTAATCAGTGACATCACTCACTGGCAACGTGGTCGTGATGTGCTGATGTGTTAGCAAAGTCCTGAAAGGGACAAGCCAGCATATTTTTGCCCCTTCCAGACAATTCCCAGCTGGAAAGGTAAAATTAAACTCATTTAGTCCCAGCCCCAGTGCAGACTCTCTACCACCAGGCCAATGAGAAGCACAGTTAATGACTAATATTTTAAGTAACAAAACATTTCAACTGAAATTAATAATAAAAGAAACAACTGTAATCTGCTTTGAGATCAGGTCCATCCTTAAATACAACAGCACTGCAGGCCAAAAACAAAAAGACACGTTCAAATCTCTTCCCAACGCTGACAAGCCCTGTATAATAGAGGAGGCTGTGTACAAAAAGTCAGCACTTACAACTGTAGAAACTGGTAAAAGCACCAGTTTCTACAAGTAACATTGTTAAGGCGGTCCACGGTCAGATTCAGTCCTGCCAACGGAGACGCAGCCCATCCGACTGGAACGAAGCTGCAAGACAGCTTATCAGCTCAAACAGGATCAGAGCAGTTTGGGAAATAATGAGACGGTGTGGCTGTAGCGATGTGGGCGTGCGGGAAGCAGCATGAAAAGTGGCAGGTAGTCTATCTGAAAATCACCAAGTGTTTCTGTGCAGAACTTGCTGATAGGACAGGATTATGATGGGAATCTGTCTGCCACATTACATCCATCATCCTTTTCCCTGCTGGCTGCCAGGGAGCAGAAGTCTGCTGCCTGAGACTGGAGCGCGACCAAGATAGAAATCAGGCTGCTATTTTTCTTTCAGTGCTCTCCCTGTAATTCCTCCATGGATTCCCTCCCTCCCCATCCCTGCTAAATGAAGAACTAGAGACATGAACCGGGCAAACAGGAGAGCCTGAAAACAAGGGAGGTGATGAAAAAAGGTGTTGGGCTGCACAAAAACATGCTTTTCTCTGATGGAAAGTGAGGAGGGCTGGGTAATGGGCTCTTATTTAGGTTCTGTTCTTTTTCCAGTGGAAAACTGCACCCTGATGACTTTCCCGCTATCAAATCAGAATTGAAAGTTGTTTTTCTTTAAAACGACATGGAGAAAACACATCAAGTCTGTTTTTCTGAACTGGTTTTCACAAATTCCCTGAAATGATAGTTGGATTTTCTAAATTTGTCCCCCCACTCTAAAAGAGAATGCTTTTAAACGTACTAATGTTTAGAAATTAAAAGTAAAACTTTCAGAAGCTGAGGTAATTTGTTTAAATCTGTGGTTTAGTTGTCTTTGGAGGGCGGCAGCTTAGGAAAGGTGCTCATTGGCATCAATGGACAATTTAAACTCACTTTTCTTTCAGACATGAGCAGACAGAGGTACTTCCCCCCCCCCCCCCCCCCCCCATGGTGTATGGCTGATTTGCGACACTATAAATACCTCGAGTTGTTGCAGTCCTATTGTGTTCAGAGACAATATGAAAGTCATCCATTGATTCCACCGCTACAACTGAGCTCCGTCCTTGGGTCGTGGCCAGATTTTATATTTACCGTAAATCCTCTAATACAGGCCGGTATTCAATTAAAGGCCGGGTCTCCAATTTTGGCCGGTGTCGGAGTCAGCGGAGGTAAATAATGGCCGGTCTCTTATTGTGGCCGGATGGAATGTGGTAACAAGCAAGTACGAGCGTCCCAGCGGCAGGGTTATAGTCCCCAAATCAACCAGCAGGAGGCAGTAGGGGTTCGCGCAGACCTTTATTAGGCTTTTTCTTCAAGCTTTGTAACGCTACAGACACGATCCTCTATCACGCTCCTACCACACAGAGTCACGGTGTCAGTTAACCATGCTAATTCAACCCGCTCCACAGAACACACATCACCTTCCCTGTGGCTTACATAACACTCGCACAACACGCAAATCAGCACATAGGAACTAGCAGAACGATAGGAAACACATATACCACAATACCCAGAATGCACCTGGCTTACAACCCCAGCCAGGTCATTACACTATCAAGTTCAAAGAGAACGTGCTGATTATGCTGCAGAACACTCTGGAGAGCAGCAGTAGGGGGTGTATGAACTACAGTAATCCCTCGTTTATCGCGGTAGATGCGTTCCAGACCTGGCCGCGATAGGTGAAAATCCGCGAAGTAGGGACTCCCAGCATGCCCCTCGCGGGGATTCCCTCCACGTCGCACCTACGTCACAAACCACGGCTATAAACGGAAGTCGCCTTTACAGCTCAGTCATCGTTTCTTCAGATTCACGATCAGAGTTTCCAACCTACCAATCAATCCAACGAACTATCAGCTCATAGTAGGTTATCTTACTTACTTCTGGAAAGCCCGGCATTTCCGTGTCACTTCGTTGACGCTCGAACGCTCGGGGGTTTCCTAGAGCAGCCGGCGTTTCACCGACGCTATCACTTCCGCGTCTGTGAAACCACGCTCCCGTAGGTACTGACACGCGATCGTTCATGTCGGTTCATTTCCTTTAATGTTTTCTGTCTTTTATTTGCGCCTGATGTGTATCGCTGCTGTGGAGCGGGGCGCATCAACTTGTCCTCCGACGCACAGATCACTGATGCGGCCGGCAAGCAGGGAGCGCTCAGCTGTTTTCGCGGTCGGTAGATCTGCCTCCTGAGCACGGCCACAGTAACAATCAGGTGTCGCCACCTCAAAAACTAATTTAACACGCGATCGTTCATGTCAGTTCATTTCCTTTAATGTTTTCTGTCTTTTATTTGCGCCTGATGCGTTTCGCTGCATGCTGTGGAGCGGGGCGCTGCGGGCATCACCTTGTTCTCCGACGCACTGATCACTGATACGGCCGCCAAACAGCGAGTGCTCCGCTGTTTTTGCGGTCGGTAGATCTTTTAGAACTGCAGTTCAAAGGTAACTCATAAGGTGAATATATATGAACCCAGGTAGCAGTTTTTCTTTAGGATTGAGAGGAGATGCAGGAAGATAATAAACAGACAGGACAGAAAAATAGTCAAATAAAAACAAGTTAGTTTTTGTACCTGCTGTTGCAACAAACAGACACCATTGAAGGTAATCAGAAGCGAGGAACAGAAAATGAAATAATTATTTTAATGTTTAGAGCAGCAGGAACTCTGAGAGGTTGCAGGCGCATCAGTGAGTTTGCAGCCGCTGCGCAGGGGGAGAGGGGAGAGGGCTGAAGCAGAAACTACCGTTGTTAAAAGAAATGTGTTTAACTTTGAAAATGTGGGCGCAATTTTAATTGTCAAAAACTCCAGCAAACCATTAGTTCTTTTTGCTCAAATAGAAATAGAGGCCTGCCTCTAATACTGGCCCTCCTTCCAATAAAGGCCTGGAGCTTGATGAGCTTGAGTCAAATACAGGCCCGGGCCTGTATTAGAGGATTTACGGTACATATATAGGAGGGCTTGTCAGGCAAGTAAAAAACTGCATATGAAGGAATACTTTTTATTTCAGCAGACTATGATTATGGTGCCCTCATCTTTCTCTACACTAAAAGTTACATTACTCGCAGATTGTTGCAGTCACGAAAACAAACCCAGACCAAACCAAGTGTCTTCAAACAAAAAAACCTCTGCACGGAGGCTGCAACCACGGCTGTCCTTATGAACCCTCAGCTATTGTGTAGCTGCGTGCTGTAGCTGTTTTCATACATGCCCAAGTCCTTTTCAGAACACAATGAGCATTAACCTGAGCATTCGGTGTCACGCAGAGTGTTGTTGCTTTTGCAGATGCAGCTGCCCGATGAAGAGCGGATCTAATTAAATGCTGTTCCACATTAACAGGATTGAGTGAACCTACAGATTTCTGCCTGCTCCCTCCTGCCTGTGAGTGGCATTCGCTGTAATGCAAACAAGCTGGAACCGGATGAAGAGCTTCCTAGAGTGCAAACACATCCTGCCAGACGCAAGCGAAACCGACATCCGTACACTCGGATGACCCGGGCGCTTTGTGACTCTGGGTGGAGGAACATGGCTGCGGTGTTACAGTCGCACAATGGGCAAGTGGAGGCGCTGCCACAGCGTAGCTGCTTTTCAAGCCCGGGAGCCTTTATGTGGCTGTGGGCGATATCTGGAGGTGTAGCCTCTGCTGTCGCTCAGTCCCAGTCTAATTACAGGTGTTGCCATGCTTCTGTCACTAGAACTACACCTAATGTATTCTTGTATGCCTGAAGCCACAAAAACCAAAGAATGTCCCCAACATGGAATGTTCTATACGCTATGTAATCTGTACATTACTGAATATTATTGAATCTAGGTTGTGGACATACTGGTGGTATGCTAACCTCAAGGCACCAGATGTCACATGTAGAACACGAGTTCGGCCGCGCCAGGACCAAACTGCATATTATCACCAGAGCCTGTGTCCTGCAGAACTACACGGTCCAAATGTAAAACAACAGGATATCCGAGTGCGTAGTGGGAGTTGGCACGGCAACAGGCTGTCTTTGCTCTCCGTTTATGTGCTCACTGACATTTGTTGATACATACAGAACAACTGGTCAAGATCTTGGCGGACTGCTGCTTTAGACTCACTGCGCTGACCTCGAGGAATCTGGTTTACCGAAGTAATGTTTATAATTTCTTATAGATAACGTGCCAGAAGCAGCCCGCACAGCCTGCTGTTATTTCTGCTCACCTAAAGCTTTATGGAGCTGAAACATTTCCTGCCACTTTATGTGCTACCAACTCCATAAGAGACCTCTTTAAAACAGAATGAGGTACTTCTCCTGTGTGGCAACAAGGTTTGTAGGGAAACAGTATCCAAGCTCCTAGCATTATTATTAAAATAACTAATATGTGACTTAAAAATAAATCAATTAAATGTCTGCCATTCTGAAAACTCCAGGAATAAACCTGGGAGACTCATCCCTGCAGTGCATATGACAGCATTTATGTGTGTTGGATGGACTACTTTTGATTGACAGGGTTTGGAGCTCTACAGCCACTGAAATAAAACAGTATACTGTTTGTGAAGAAATGCTGGATGCTTTCCTGGGGGATCCTGAGGCATCTCCCAGGCCAGAGAGGATATATAACGCCTGGAATGCATTTAAGATTCTCCCCCAGCTCTTCTCCTGGTAGGATGTGTCTAGAAAACCTCCAGGAGGCCACCTAATTAGAAGACCGAACCAACTCAGTCGACTCCTTTCGATCCAGAAGAGCAGTGGCTCTACCCCGCAGCCCCACTAGGAAGGTGGAGCTCCTAAACCCAACTCAAGCCTAGTTTATTCTTCTCCATTAGCAATTTTACGCTCACACCTAACAACGGAAACGTTTTCCTTTGAAACTTCTCCGTTGGTGTGTCAGTATTGTAAAGCAAGGGACAGCAGAGGGCGTAGCTCTCTTCTGAGGTATCCTGCCATCAATGCAGTCGTACCTCTAGTGTGTTTATGCATTTCAGAAACTTTTTAACGTGGAGACATTTTTCCTCCACTTCTTCATGCAGCCACCACCTCTAAACTCACCTTTCCTGTAATTTCCTGTCTCAGGTGTACAACCTCATCTATCGCCAGACTTTCACCGCGAGACGTTCTTCAAGCTGCTCTGTGTCCAGTGTTGGGGAGAATACTTTGTAAATGTATTAAGTTACAGAATACTGAATACCTGCTTTAAAATGTATCTTGTAATGTACACCAATACTTTGCTTAATACTAGTACTGTATTCTAGTACTTGGAATGCTTCCCCTTAAAAACAGCATGTATGTCTACAAATGCTTTACATCGTAGCCTGATCTCGATCCTGGATGAGGGTCGCCCAAGGCTTTCTAACTGAACTACATAATTTCATGTGTTGCTTGTATCAGGAGTTGCAGCAGTCATCTTCTGGTTGATCAGTCCTGTTATCTGCAGCCAGGAATGAATCCTTAGGGCCCTTTCCACCCCCCAGAGGAGCACAATGTTCACTTGTGTTTGGGTGGTCTGGTGAAGTGAGCAGTAAATGGACCAGCCTGAACTGGTTCAGCGTAGACTGGACTTTTGTTTCGGACACTTCGTTTTCTTCTCTTCAGCTCATTTCTTTCAGCAAGACAAATCCGACAATGACACCATTTTGTGAGTTTAAATGAGCCCAGAAACCAGCGTTCACAACATAAGGATAAGTCAGCATTCTTCACACATCATACAACAAATACTAGAAAAAAAATCATTTGCAAACCACGAAGACAAAGGGCTTTTTGAAGTAATTCTCCTTTTGTAAATCATTTT
The DNA here is from genome assembly GCF_043380555.1 of Nothobranchius furzeri. NCBI lineage: Eukaryota > Metazoa > Chordata > Actinopteri > Cyprinodontiformes > Nothobranchiidae > Nothobranchius > Nothobranchius furzeri. The sequence continues at coordinate 47,308,777 of NC_091753.1, forward strand.
CCTTCAGAGTCCATTCCATAATTGCTAATTGCTCCTGCAAACACGAGCACTCAGCTTGTAATGACTCCACGTCTTTCACTGTCTGTCAATTCTCTTCATGCGTCTTTATAACTAATACTTCAACCCTGTAATGAATTCACAGCGCAGCACTCCTCCCTTCTTCAGATCTGTAAATAAGTGATGTAATTGCCTAAGATTGCTCAGGGTCCACGCGGTCGTTAGAAGCCCACCAGTCTGGTCCCTTAGCAACAGAGATCTGTAGCCTAATGAAGATGATTTGCAACAACAAAGAGCGCTCAAACAGATTTATTTAAACGGGAGTAGCTATCCTTTCGGAAGCCGAGACACAGACCGGAGTTTCAGATTACCTGCATCAAATAAAGTGTTAGATTTCATCCTCACAATCAACTTTGTCTTTTTCTTAGTCTTTATTTGAACATGCGTACTTACACAGTAATACACACAACATAAGTAGCTTCTCCTTCTCTTTTATTTTTTATTTTTATTTTTTACACATGTTCAAAAGGGAGTAGGAAGAAGCATCAGCTTATTTAATCCCACCCCTTTCTCAACATCAAATAACTAATAATTATTTAATGTTGTCCGGTAGTTTTTGGCAAATTACTTAGCAACATATTCACATAAATGGCACATGGTTTATCACGATCATGTCATAAATACAAACATTTTGTGTTTAGGAACACACTTTTGAACCTTCTCCTTCCTTGTATTTGGTAAACATCACGAGTTTAAGCCTTTTTTTAAACAGCATCATGTTTGGACATTGCCTCAATTCATCACTCATTCTGTTCCACACACACACACACACACACACACACACACACACACACACACACACACACACACACACACACACACACACACACACACACACACACACACACACACACACACACACACACACAGGAAAAGTTTTTAATGTTGTTCGAACTCGAGCATGTTTGAATTTTAACTCCCCTCTTAACGGATACCTCCCCTCCCTTTTATGAAACAGTTTTAATATGTTGTCTGGAAGTACTTTATTGTTTACTTTGTACATTAGCTGTGCTGTTTGACATTGAACTATATCTGGAAATTTTAAGATTTGTGATTTTAAAAATAATGATCTCCGTAACCAGCATTATGAATGATCCTTAGAACCCTTTTTTGTAACACAGATAATGATGATAATGCACATTTATAGGTGTTTCCAACCTCTGTACAGTAATTTAAATATGTGGAAATACGTAAACAGTATGGAATGTGGAGTGACTTTTGGTCCAGAATGTGTTTGACTTTATTTAATACTGAGATGCTTCTTGAGATTTTATTGTTTGTGTTAAATGTGAGCTTTCCAACTGATTCTATTGTCTATTATTACACCAAGAGATCGGATCTCCTTCACTCTTTCAATTCTCACATCATCAATTTGGATTTATTCTTGTAAATTTAGGCTGCTGTTCCCAAACAACATGATTTTAGTTTTATTAACTTCAAATATATATAGTTCCTTTAGGAAGTGTTACTGTTTTTCTAATCCAGTCTTGAGTGAAACCACTAGACACAAGAAAAAAAAAGAATGAATGAGGTGTTCTGAATTAATGTAAGATAAAAACAACAACTCCCTCTTCTTGTAATTGGAGAAACCTAAAAATATTGTCAGCAGCAGCAAAATGTTTTTGTGTCCTTTTTAGAGAAATACCTGACATTTGAAAAAAAAGTTTTTATTAAGTTAAATCCTAACAGCTGCATAATTGTTGCAGTGATGGACTCCATTAGGTCGGGATGAGCAGCACAAAGCATGATCTTCCAGAGCTTAAAGAAAAAAATCAAATATCCTGCTCAAAGGTTCATTTTCATTCATCTGTTTAGATGTCACTAAAGGCACCACTTCACAGCTGGGCTTCAGCTGGGTTGGATAACAGCAGCAGGACTCCACCACTTCCATGCAACCTTGATGTTTTGTCTCCACAAATAGCACAGGCCAGTAGGAGTTCTGCTGTGTGGTGGAGTTGCTAATGCTAATGGTTAGTTTCTACTAGCCAAGACATTCTCTGCTGTTTCCTGGACGCTAAACCAACAACAGCCTTCCCCGCCATGAGTCAAGATGGGTCAATCTATGAAGTGACAGTGTGACGTAGATCTTTCAGGATTATCTAATCCTAGAGTTTCACCGTCTGTTTTCTATCAGAAGCTAATGCAGGAGATAGGTGTAGGAGACTATTTTCATGTTCAGCCTGCATGAAAAACCCAGTGTGACCAATTATAATCAGAAATATGATTTTTAAAATGCTTTTTCAGTTTTCAACACCTTTAAATAAAAATAGACTTTGTTAAAGAAGCCGCATCCAATACTTATGGCTACTGAGGTGTTTTGCCTGGAGTTACCTGGTTGACGCGCTTGCTGATGTCCATTTTATCATGGTGATAGTTTTGTTTAAATTAACGCAAATGTTCTGATGTTCTTTAATGTTTTTAATTAGAGATTATTGTGTTCACAAACACCCGCCACTGCGGTCAAAAACCATAAGCTCTTCCGGGTTAGCACCTGGCCTCAACAGAAAAGTACTTCCTTATATGGAATACCCAACACAATAAACAACAGCGACCCCATATGAGCCAAACAAAAACTGCATCCATATAAAGAAATAATGAATGTATGATTGGCTCCTACAGGCTTAAACAGTACATTCTTACTCATATCCATCATCAATGGAAAACTTTATTTTTGTGTTGCAGCTTGAAAAGAAAAAGATTGGGAAAGTTAGCTTCCTTCGCCGCAGGATTAAATGACTCCTTTAACGACAATGAAGCCACAAAGGGAGCGGCCAGTCGGCTGAGTGGGGTTTTTATTGATGGTAATGACCCACACGAAAATAAATCTCCAGAGCAGCTGTGTAGTATTGACGCTTAACAAGCCCTGTCAAGAGATGGCTTTGCATACATTAATCAGCACTGTGGGAGCCGACGAGATGCAGCTTCAGCCCCGAGGTCTGAATTCCTCCATTATATCGTAAAATGCACATTCCACTTTTCAAATGCGTCAACATAAACGTTTTCACATCCATGTGTGACAGCGTCGACCAATGATGATCTCATAGGTAAAAGGCTGCGTCCACTCACTCAAGTGTAGCACCATGAGCTAATTGTTTATCTGCGGTGGATTTTTCAGTTTCACTGCTTTTTAGATCTTCCAACTGCTCTGTTGGGTTCAGCCTGACTGACAGATGCGTGTTGCCGTGGGGATAATGGGAGGGAGGGGGGTTAGAGGGCAGAAATCAGTCAGTAAAGCTGAAATGAAAAGCTTGTTTCAGCCGTTGTGCAGTTGGCATAAGGCATGATGCCAGAGCTGCTGTAAGCCTGGGTTGACTTCCTAAGCAATGCCGTTTTAAGCCATCACTGCTAGCAGCACACCAGCGGCCCAGGGGCAGCCTGGAACACAGATCCGAGCCCCCAGTCAGCCGGCTCCCCTGCACCCGGCCTTGATCAGCAATTACCACCCGTCACTTGGTATTTCATTGAAGAAAAAAAGGCTGTTTAATGCATGAAGGGCTAAATGGGTAAATAATTACAATTTACATCAAGCTAAAAAAATATCTGACAATAAAGAGTTACAACAGGAGGAGGGATCATCTTCTTTGAGAAGAAAAAGCTCCAAAGACTTCCCCTAGGTGATGAGAAAGACCAAAAGAAAAGGAGGGAAATCCTCATCGAAGAAAAGAGTCTCAACTTCTTTTTCATATTCCTGTGGGGTTTTGGTGTCTCTGAATAGAGATGTTAAACAGAAACGGATGTAAAAGCAGATGACAAACTAACCACAGGCTCTTTATTGCCTTGAGACGCCACAAAACGACAACTAACAGAGAAAGAATGCAATTAAAGATTTCAGCTGCTGTGGAAGAGGTAAAACAATTCACCTAGATCCACAGAAACCACTGATGTAGATTCAAAATTTCAAAATCAAACTTTAAGGATAAGAAGCTTTGCAATAGGTCCAGAAATTCAAATTTAAAACAGCTCTCCAACTGACTGGCTGATGTTGACAACACAGCTGGATGCCTGGGCTATGCAGGGGGCTTGCTGCAGAGGGGGAGGGGTTGTAAAGGGGATTACGAGGGGCCAGCAATGAGGGGGCTTTTGTTAGAGCATGAGAAAATGTGCGGAAGAGTGACCCGCGCTACCGAGCTCTCACCTTTGTGATAAATAACAGGAAACCGTGATAAACTGGCCTGCACAGCAACACACACTCTGCTTGTAAAAATTATGCATATTTGAGCAATGCAGTGTTTGACTAAACTGCCTGTTTAGCATAAGTCTGACCAAAGCGACTGCCTGGTGGAACGCTTCCACAGTTTTTCCTCTTGTTTTTTCCCCTGGAGTTGTATCTGGCGGCCTGAGATGACAAGAGTGCTACTCATTGGGGAAATAACCGGCCAGAAGGATGTTACTGAAAAGAAGAGGAAGTAGGAAAAAACATATCCATCATGGCTGTTGATGCAATTATAAAAAGACTCAGATTTGGAGGCATGAAACGTGATGGTGACCTGCTCCAAAAGCATTACATGATCAAACTTGCCTATAGTTACTGGGCACAGTGGCGCCTCCAGAATTTGTTTCACGGAGGAGCCAGGGAAATTTTTGGGGTGATACAGCAATTAGATCCTTGAGGTAACTCTGGGAGTGTTCAGCCTGTGGCAATGCATTGCAAGATCTTTTATTCTTCTGAATTAATGCCTGATATGCATCCAACACATTTACCTCAAACGTGAGAAACACAAACATTGAAAAAAAATTGAGAAAATTTCAAACATTTATTTCAATTATTGTTTCAAAATATAATGTTTCAGCATTTTGGAGCCATTTCATTCGCCTGCTGCTGTCTTAATGAATCCACAAAATCTTTGGTACTTTTTAAAAAATGGTGAGTCAGCAAGTTTTGAGGAGTGGCCATTTAATCACCCATATTGGCTTTCCACAGGGAAGGCTGCTGTTGACAACGTCTTGCTAGTAGAAGCTAACCGTTAGCATTAGCAACTCCACCACACAGCAGAACTCCTCCAGGCTTGTGTTACTTGTAGAGATAAAATCCCAGTGTTGTAAAGCAAATAGTCAGTGGTAGACTCCCGTTGCCGTTATCCAATCAGAGGCGAGATGTCCAAATATCAGCGAATAAGACTCAAATTCCTCTCGTCTGAAGCTACCTTCTCCTCCAGCTGACTTTTTCACCCTCAAACGGGAGCATCTAAGCTCATTTTCCCCAGAGAACAATTTCTATGGCACTCGTTCCTACTAGAGACCACTGCAAATGTATTAAAAATATGAGTGAAGTTGACCTTTAAAGCAAAGGAAAAAAGTTAAATGTAAAAACAGGAGAAACAGCTTTGCTACATTCGTTCTGTGTTTTCTGTTAGAGTTCATTTTTTGTGGTTCTTTGTTCTACAGAGTAAGAGGAGCTTGGTTTTTCCTTAGCTGACATGTTTCAACATCTACTACCGCCTTCGTCAGAGCTATTGCCGATGTCGGAGGGTTTATCTGCAGGCAGCAGAGGACGATGACGCTCTACTGCCCGTGACCCCTCCGTTGATTACACCCGGAGGAGAAACATTTAAGGAATAAATGTAATAAAAGTTGACCCACTTAGTGCATCACATTCTCTTTTGTGTTTAGGACCCTGCTGCACAAATGAAGTCCATTAAAATGAAATAAAAGACACACTAGTGCTTTAATCCAAACCCCTCAGCTAACAGCAGATGTTAGAAGTGACCCTTTTCTGGGCTCTTGTCAGACGTACTTTCCAAAACTGACACCACAGTTCATCAAATCCCTGCTCTGGTTGTCGTGGCGACATTTGGCAAAAGAAAAATCCTGAAGCTAAATCGCATCCTTTTAAATTTCTCTCAGCAGCAAAGGAAACAGCTGCAGACGTAATGATGCTGACTGCGCTGGCATACTGCAGTAATTATTTCAGTCTTCATCCTGCTACAGCTGCTCACACTTCACCGCTGGCAAACACGAGAAAAAAAAGGCAGCATCGTGGTTGTTTCTTGTCTCTCATTCTGTTAACTCAGAGCCACACAAAGCGTACTAACCGTCTCCTGTACCGCTAAAGCCCCGAGCCACAGCGCATTTCCTGCTGGCTTCCACATAAACAGACTGCAACTAGAACAGATTTCCATCTCCGAGATAAAGAAATGTGAATAGCCAACATTTAATGACTAGCAGTAGTGTTATTACAATGCTTAAAAGCTGCTCTAAATCAAAACTTACATTCATAATCAGAGAAGGATATTAAAGCAGATCCAGCACATCAAAGGACTGGTACTTTGAGGTATTTTTAACAGATTATTATGACTCATAATAGCTGCAATTTGAGGATCAAAGATGGAAAACTGTCACGATCTGCTCCTGCCTCCCTGACTGTGTCTCTCCCCTGCCCTTGATTAGTCCCTATTGGTTTCACCTGCCCCTTGTTTACCTGCCCATGCATTCCTGATTGTTTCCTTGAGTATTTATACCTCCCGTCTTGTTTGAGGCCCTGTCCACACGTAGCCGGGGATCTGCGAAAACGTAGATATTTTTCTACGTTTTGGCCTGTCATCCACACGAAAACGGATCTTTTTAAAAACTCCGGCCAAAGTGAAGATCTGCGTTTTCTCCGTTTTGGGTGTCTGCGTGTGGACAGACAAAACCGGAGTTTTAAGGTCCGCAACGTCACTTTCCGCGACAAAAAAATGCTGACATCACGTGTGCGACCAGTGTTTACACTAGGCGACAGCATGGATGCCCTCAGAGCTGCGCTCGCTTTATCAGTTGTCCAAGCGCTTTTTGCTTGTTTGTCTTTGCAAGCGGAATTACTGCTCCTTGCGGAAGACCACAGTCGAAGGACGAGGTTAAGAACGGGGGAAGTACTGCCGCCTACAGGTATGGCATGTCCTTAACAACGTATTTGTCCGGGTACGTGTGGACAGAGTTTCTTTTTAAAACGAGGTGGTGTGGATGCAAGTTTTTGGACGGGCGGATATTCGTTTTTTTAAAAACCCGGCTACGTGTGGACTAGGCCTGAGTCTTTGTCGGATTATTGTTTGTTGTCAGCGTTGTTTTGTTCTGTCGTTCCCGCTCTACCATTAAAACCATTTTTATTTCATCCGTGCCTGCATTTTTGCCTCCTGTCAGCTCCTCCACACATGGTCCGCCATCGTCCACACCCGCAACATGACAAAAACACATTTAGATTTTTCCACTTTTCCTCACCAGATTTCAGCTGCAGGGTTTAAACCCAGCTGCATTATTCCGACTATTATTCGGGCCAACTTTAAGTATTTTTCTGCGTAAAACTTAAATATTCACTGTTTAAACCATTGTAGGTGGCACTTCTGGGAGCGGGGAAGGTGACAGAGAAAATATGTTGATCCTCTCAGTTGTTATGTTTCCACACAAAATAGTCCCTTTGAGGATTTTGAAAAGACGTCAGCATTCTGATGGACATTTAGGCAGTGAGGGAAGCCACTGATGAGCACCAAAAGGCGTCCGCGAACACTAATTACATTTAAAGTTTCATTCTGTCAAAGTATGCTATAATTGAATACATTCATGGGACGCGGAGAGCAGTTGTGTGATGTAAAAAGCGGCGTTCAATGATCTATTTGGTTATTTACGAGCCGAATTGTCACCGGTAGCAGTGAAAAGTAGCACTGGAGGTAAATCAACCACTTAATCCCCTGATATTTACTTTACAGATAATTAGTTAATGGCCATACATGTGCATACTTGTCTGATTTCCACACAGGGAAACAAAGATGCAGCAGCATACAGTCAGCCTAATGCAGCCCACTAACGTACGTAAAGCATGCGGTCGCCACCTCTAAACCCACATTTCCTGTCATTTCCATTCGTGAATGAAACGCTTGCTGCATATCTTTGTACACCTGTGTACACCGTCACAAGTGGAAAAAACTTTTTGCGTGAGACTTCAATCTGCTTTGTTTGCCGCTTGAAATCTTCAGCTCTCTTTTTACATTTATTAGGGGGAAATGGCGATGCTGGAAAAAGCGGCGTCTTGACCAGTCACAAGCTTGTGGCCACCATCACTTTTGACGGATAATTAAAAAGCTGGACATGTCTCTCGCCCTTGCGTCGATGCATAATAGCATAGCATGTCTCCGCACCCATGCAGTCAGAGAAGTACAAATCAGGCTTTAGTTGATCCAAGAAAAGGTCACAACTTTATAATTTGACAGCGGCAGGAAAAAGCTCCAGAGTTGTTTAAAGAACCAAAGCCAGTGAAGTGGAGCGACCCAGAAGGTTTTTCTTGTTAAATGCAACAAGAAAAATACATAACGTGAAAAAGTTTTATTAAATTAAAGGTGAGTTTTGCCGATTAGAGCTATTTTAAGATGACAGGAGTCTTTTTAGAGTTCTTTGATATTTTGGAGGTTTAACTAGCTGTTAGTTTATCAGTCCGGAATGACATTTTGACTTTTTTGAGTTTGTTTTATTTCCCCCAAGTAAAGATTTTTGGAAAAGGAAAATGTCAAATCGAACTCTAAAACTTAAAAACTGAAAATCAAACTAACAAAATTAAAACAGATTTAATTTGGTTCAATAAAAAACACACCAAAATAACGAGATTGCAGATCCAAGTGGCTGAAATGACTTTTCTCCATGGGTGTCTGGGCCTCTCCCTTAAAGATAAGGTGAGAAGCTTGGTCATCTGGGAGGGGCTTGGAGTAGACCTGCTGCTCCTCCACATCAAGAGGAGCCAACTGAGGTGGCTCAGGCATCTAGTTAGGATACCTCCTGCATGCCACCCTGGTGAGGTTTTCCAGGCACGTCCAACCGGGAGAAGACCTAAAGAAAGACCCAGGACATGCTGTAGGGTCTATGTCTCACGTCTGGCCAGGGAACGCCTCGGGATTCCCCCGGAGGAGCCGGCCCAAGTAGCCGGAGAGAGGGAAGTCTGGGCCTCTCTACTTAGGCTGCTGCCCCCACGACCCGATTCTGGAAAAGCGGCCAAAAATGGATGGATAAACCACTGAAGAATCCACCTAAAGGTGAGATAATAAACATTTATAATGCTTACACAGAAACACACTCCTAAAAGGTCTAAATACCCTTTAGGGCAGAAAAATTATAACATGCTTCTATAAGAGGAACTTTGGACTTCAAATAGGAAAGAGCTCAACAGATTTATAAAGGAAGTTAAAAACTGTTACAACATGCCCCGAAGACCAAGAGTTACTTTGAGTTTCCACTTTCAAACGCAACACCTAAGAGAAAAAGCCAAAACTCGCACCTCATTCATCATCAGAAGAAAAAACAATCCCTCATACTCACAGCACAACCATGAACCCGAGGACACAGTTCAAACTGGTCGGACTGGAGAAATCCCAGCATCGTTACCTATTATTCCAGTGAGGCTGTTCAACAGTCGCAGTCTGTTATCTCTATCCATGAACTTTCTACAGAAATATCCAGAGCTTTGAGGCCGTGCCATGAACTTAACTTGGCTCTGCTCTCAGACTCGGAACGATAAAAGACACGTCAGATGGAAACCAAGAAGGCAAGAATACTCACATTACCATTTATTCCCCCAAAGACATCCCACATGCTTCCACCCTACAAACTGTCAAATACCACAGTTCTTATTTCCATGAAAAAAAAGCAGAGACAAACCGCCAACAGCAGGATAGGACGGGATGCAAAAATGCTGCTTTGATCTTTTGCGTTGACGCTCTGATGCCAGTAATTACTGAGAGTAATTACTGTACACAATATGAACATATCTCTACCCTCCTGCCAGGTTCCTGCCCTGATCCTCTGTCACCACAACCGGAGCTAAGAAAATTCCTCAAAGTCAATCAGCCTCTCAGGCGTAAATAGGTCCAGCTTAGGGGAAAGAAAGGAAAAATCTAAACCTGACAGCCGTGCAGAATGTTACGGCTGATACTTTTCACTCTGACATTTTCTATTTCTAAATGAAAATCTGGAGGATGTTTCTCTCTGCACTTCATCTGCATGCTCAGACAGCGGACACCTGGAGAAACACTGCGGATGGGGATGAGCGATGAGGTGATGAACATGCTTGTGTTCCTCGGGGGGGTTATGGCCACACAGGAAAGTGGACAGTTCAGTTTTCAGCTGGGGAAAGCCAAATTTTTGCAATCGCATGGAGTTTCATGTTGCCATTTGCAACAATTAATCTTTAGCTTTATTCTCCATCTGGTTGGTTAAAAACACAGTGCATACCTCTGGCTCCATAATTAGAAAACAGAAGAGAAGATGAGTTGGGTTTGGCAGAAACACTGACCGACATTCCTGAAACGAAACCAGCATTTGGCTTCTCTCTGCCTCACTTCATCAGCTTTCTGTTGGGATCGTACGCACGCAAACAGCGATATGCACGTATGCATCATGTAGCTTGATGTTTAAAAAAAGAGGGCTCACTGAATGGGGGTTGTTGAAGCAGAACCTGCTGCTACAATTAAAGCACACCTGCTGCCTCTTAAAGCAGCCGACCCGTCAAATGAGCAGGTGGTGACGGATTTTGTGGTGAGCTGTAGGGGACAAAGAAGGTCAAGTAATCTCTTACTTAGTCAGAAAAATGTGCAAATTTAAGGAAACTTGGTAATAGACTTGGACTCCAGGCAAACGGTATGAGCAGAGGTGTTTTTTCCCCCCTACAGCCTATCCACGGCTTTCCACCAAGTGTGTAAATGGCGTGTAACGTAATAGACGTGTTTTACCCACGAGCTCAGCAGCGTGTCCCTTCCTACCAAGTGTTTCACACACACACACACACACACACACACACACACACACACACACACACACACACACACACACACACCTTTTATTTCCCTGTCTAACATCATTGGTATTTCGAGATGAAATTCAGGAGTTAAATATGAGTAGTAGTCGATTCAAATGCTTCAAGAAGGTTACAACGTAATTTTAAAATCTGATGTGGAAGTGGAAAGAGTGAGAATAAGGATTATGTTGTAGAGATAAGGGGCTTCATAATTGTGAATTAAACAAGTTTATCTGGAAAAATTCAGCTAAATAAATAAAGTGGTTATGCTGCACATCTGTGACGATGTTACTTCCTGGGTTTGGTGGTTTCCAACCAGAAATGTTCCATGTTGGCACTTAGGTTTGCCTTCTTCTCCCTCATGACCACATGTTATATTTGAGGTTTCTCTCTCTCTCACTCTCACACACACACACACGCACGCACACACGCACGCACGCACGCACGCACGCACACACACACACACACACACACACACACACACACGTGTGAGTTATAGATAGATTTAGATTTTTAGCAACTGAGCTTCATTTGGAACACGATCAAAATTCTAATCGTATATTTTTGGATCTGATATCGGTGCATGGATTTAGACTTTTTCAATGCCAAGAATACAATCAATAACCCAAAATCACATGCAGGTATTGTGCAGGTTTTCTGGCAGCAACACTGCAGCGCTAAAAAGACTTCCCAAAACACAGTCAATATGTACAGAATAACTGAAATTTGGTGAAAGTTTGAACATTAAAAATTCAAAGTTTGTTTTATTGTTGAGGGATTTGAGGTGTGTGTGTGTGTGTGTGTGTGTGTGATTGTTTTTGATTCCTGAAGGCTAACAGGGTCAGTCCAGTGTTGAAGGACACAATGCTTTAGGACTAAAATAACACTACACTGTAATAAATTATAAAAAATTAAACAACTACTTTGGCTAACCAGCCACTTTATTAGGTACACCTGTTCAAATTGCTTGTTTGCACAAAAATCTTATCAGCCAATCACATGGCAGCAACACCGTTCGTGTCAGCTTCTGAACATGATGAAGATAATTTGATTGAGGGTATCACCAGAAAGGGACCATCATCCTGGTCTAATGATAAGTCTGGATTTCAGCTACAACATTCAGATGGTCGGGTCAGAATTTGGTGTCACCATTATGAACCCATGGATCCATCCTGCACTGTATCACTGCTTCAGGCTGCTGTTGCTGCTCATGCCCGCCTGCCCCTTTTTGGGTCTGAGCTTAGTTAAAACCCCACAGCCTACCTGTGTTTTTGCTGCTGACCAAGCCCATCCCTTTATGACCACAGTAGATCTTCTGACGACTACTTCCAGCAGGTTGATGCACCATGTCACAAACCTCAGATCATGACAAACTGGTTCTTGACCATGACAATGAATTCACTTGACTCCAACAACCTCCACAGTCACCAGAACTCAGTCCAGTCTGGAATCTCTGGGGTGTGGTGGAAGGTGAGATTCACATCAAGGGTGCAACGTTGTGATGCTGTCATGTCAGAATTGACCACGCTGTCTGATCCCTGCTGTCAAACAACTTGTCGAGTCTATGACACGAAGAATTAAGGCAGTTTGGAAGGCAAAAGGTAGTTCCATTGATGGCTCTCAGTCGTGGGGAAGGATCTACGGTTGTCTTTCAAACTGTCTCCACATGATAACAAACAACGTGATGTACTCACTGATACGGATGTCAAAGAGGCAGTCTGCAATACATACTCCGTCAAAAAAGATACAAGTACATCCTTTTTCTTCCCTCTGTGCAAAGACCTAGTTTGGATGTCCTACAGACGTGGTCAGGACCGACAGTCAATATAGACATGATCTGCACGACCATGCGACATTGTCTGTTTACAGGGTTCTCTTAACTCAAAGAAGTGCCCAAGTCTAAATAGCCATAAGTTGATGCCAAAGCTGTTTCAAATCAGCCATCGTCATCTTTGTTTTTTCAGCAGCATCCCGCCCACCAACGAAGTGCTGTGATTGGACCGCTACAGATGTCAGTCAACAAAGCAGTCTGCCAATACAGTGTGGGAGAAGCAGGGAAGAAGACAAAAATAAATAAACGCGCTGTGATTGGCCAGCCGCAATACTGGTCGAGGCTGCAGAAATTCCAATGGAGCGTTGCTAGACCAACATACCGTAAATCCTCTAATACAGGCCCGGGCCTGTATTTGACTCAAGCTCATCAAGCTCCAGGCCTTTATTGGAAGGAGGGCCAGTATTAGAGGCAGGCCTCTATTTCGATTTGAGCAAAATGAACTAATGGTTTGCTGGAGTTTTTGACAGTTAAAATTGTGTCCACATTTTCAAAGTTAAACATTTCTTTTAACAACGGTAGTTTCTGCTTCAGCCATCTCCCCCCTCCCTCTGTGCAGCAGCCGCAAACTCACTGATGCGCCTGCAGCCTCTCAGAGTTCCTGCTGCTCTAAACATTAAAATAATTATTTCATTTTCTGTTCCTCACTTCTGATTACCTTCAGTGGTGTCTGTTTGTTGTAACCACCAGGTACAAAAACTAACTTGTTTTTATTTGACTATTTTTCTGTCCTGTCTGTTTATTATCTTCCTGCATCTCCTCTCAATCCTAAAGAGAAACTGCTACCTGGGTTCATATATATATTCACCTTATGAGTTACCTTTGAACTGCAGTTCTAAAAGATCTACCGACCGCAAAAACAGCGGAGTGTGTGCTGCACGCCGGCCGCATCAGTGATCAGTGCGTCACCGGATGACAAGTTGATGCCCCCCGCTCCACAGCAAAACGCATCAGGCGCAAATAAAAGACAGAAAACATCAAAGGAAATGAACCGACATGAACGATTGCGTGTTAAATAATTTGGCAACACCTGATTGTTACTGTGGCCGTGCTCAGGAGGCAGATCTACCGACCGCAAAAACAGCGGATAGCTCCCTGCTTGGCGGCCGCATCAGTGATCAGTGCGTCGGAGGACAAGGTGATGTGCCCCGCTCCACAGCAGCGATACACATCAGGCGCAAATAAAAGACAGAAAACATCAAAGGAAATGAACCGACATGAACGATTGCGTGTTAAATAATTTGGCAACACCTGATTGTTACTGTGGCCGTGCTCAGGAGGCAGATCTACCGACCGCAAAAACAGCGGATAGCTCCCTGCTTGGCGGCCGCATCAGTGATCAGTGCGTCGGAGGACAAGGTGATGTGCCCCGCTCCACAGCAGCGATACACATCAGGCGCAAATAAAAGACAGAAAACATTAAAGGAAATGAACCGACATGAACGATCGCGTGTCAGTACCGATGCTCTGGCAGAGCGCGTTGACCCCCCCCCCCCCCCCCCCCCCCTCCCCGAGCGCAGGAGCTTGTCACCTGCTGACAGCAGGCTGCTGTCTTTTCCGAGGGCTGCATCTTGCCGGTAATTATCACGTGACAGCGACTAGTCGACGACAGGCATAAAAAGTCACTATAGTGAAGTCGCCTAGTTCATACAACCCCTATTGCTCCCCAGTGTTCTGCAGCGCACGTTCTCTTTGAACTTGATATCAAATTTTCACCTCCTCTTCGTGTCTGCACGGTTAAAGTTACCCTCGCGGTCTGTCACTGGCAAATCAAAAGTGAGACGATGACACAACCGCCCCCGTACTTGCTTGTTACCACATTCCACCCGGCCACAATAAGAGACCGGCCTTTATTCACCTCCGCCGACTCCGGCCAAAATTGGAGACCCGGCCTTTAATTGAATACCGGCCTGTAATGGAGGATTTACGGTATAACAAAGTTATTCTTGCTTTGGCAAATGATGGTTTAGATTCTAAGTGAGGCAAAAGGTAGTCCAGCAGTATACTGGTAACTGTATGCGACATTTGATGAAATATGAGAAGACAATAAAATGAGTGCAGGTGGGGATAAATGATAAATGATAAATGACTCGCACTTGTATAGCACCTCTCAGAGTAAGGACTCCAAAGCGCTTTACACTACAGTGTATCATTCACCCATTCACACACACATTCATACACTGGTGGGGATGAGCTACGATGTAGCCACAGCTGCCCTGGGGCACACTGACAGAGGCGAGGCTGCCGAGCACAGGCGCCGCCGGACCCTCCGATCACCACCAGCAGGCAAGGTGGGTTAAGTGTCTTGCCCAAGGACACAACAGCAGAATTCTCTGTCCGGAGCTGGGATCGAACCTGCAACCTTCCGATTACTGGACCACCCGCTCAACCTGTTGAGCTATTGCTGCCCCTGGATGGATGCATACTTAGAGCTTCCATGTGCACAATCTTCCTCAAATAAAAAAAAAAATCAACGGCTGGACTCGGAACATGCCTGTTGCTTTTGTTTAAACGAGCCTGTCAACCAGAAAAGCTTTAGAGCTGCTACAATGGCGTGCAACCATCTTTCTAATGCTGCTGTTGTACGAACACAATAAACCAAAACCACACAAAAATTTTCAAATTTCGTGCACAGTCCAAGAAAACAAGGAAATCTGAAAATGAGGTTAAAAGTACATAATTTGGTTGGAATGCAGTGAGTAATCCTTAAACTAAAGCCCTGTGACTACATTTAGATATCTCATTCTGAACCTTTTGAGGAAACAGCTAAACAAAATGTGTCTCAGAGCTGAATGAGCAGCGTGCAAGACGCATGAGGAATCTAGCCCCTGCATCTTTAATTACCTGGACACTTGTGTCTGAGGGCTTCTTCCTGAAAAGATGAGACCTCTTACAACAAGCTTAAGCTGATAAACCCGCTCATTCAACATGGCTGTTGGATCTGCACTCTGTGCAAACAGATTGGGTTTAAACTAAGGAGAAAAAAAGACTAATGAAAACAGTGATTAGCGCCCCAACATGGAGGCAGGGATAAGCCACAGCAGGGGGTCTCCTCTCCAAACCGCTGCAGATTTGTGGGAGACTTTGACGAACTCAAGCCTGCACGCAACAATGTAAGCTGGAAAATGTGCGGAAGGCATGCGGTGAGGTTTTTCACTGAACAAAGACGTAGCGTGGCTGACTTCAAAATGGGATGTGACGGCTGGAGAAACGAAGCTTCTGCCAGAAACTCCAGGCTTTTCCAGCCATAGTCCGACTCTTCCACGAATATTATATTCATTTATTTTCTTTTTTCTCATATCAAGGTTCAGCTCACCAGTTTTGCATCTTCCTTTCACCAGATTGCAGCCAAATCCGCGAGGCTTAACCCTTCAATAAGACACACAATTCTGGCCTGCTGCTGATGCACAGATTACATTGGAGAAAGTCTGCAGCAAGGTCGAGCTTTTTGTTTTCATCTGGACTCAGGAAACAACATGGAGCAAAATTCAAGACACGTCTCGGGTGCCACCTTAATAATGCAGATATCCCTCAACCTATAGATCTTTATAACCCAGCCTTTAAATAATAATAAAAAAAGACTGACCACATTTTTTACTCAAAATAAAAGTAACTTTAATGACTTCATGTTGATTATATCAAATTTAAAACATATTTCCAAACAGTTGGCTGTTCACCCATTCAGCAGAAAATAAGCAATAGTAGCGTAAGTTGCCCTAATTGTGGACAAATATCCAGTCTTTTGGTGACTTGAGGGAGATATTTGGCTTTTAGAGGCACAATGATTCATCAATAAGCCACTAACTAAGCTGTAGTTCACTTAGAAACCACAGTCTTACCCAGAGAAGAATAGAATTGAGCCAAAATGACCAAAATGTTTTGTATTTAATTGAAAATATCTTTGTTTAAAGGTGTGGGACACTCATTTAATTAATATATTTGCAGTGGTCTCTGGTCACCAGAGCTGGCAGGTTTTGGAGTCTGTTTTCCTGATATTTGGACACCTCTCCTCTGATTGGAAAACAGCAACTCGACACTACCACTGACTTTGTTTGCTTTGCAATGTTGAGGTTTCATCTCCACAAATAACACAAGCCTGGAGGAGTTCTGCTGTGTGGTGGAGTTGCTAATGCTAATGGTTAGCTTCTTCTCGCTGAGACATTCTCAGCCGTTTCCTGGACGCTAAACCAACAACAGCCTTCCCCATCGTGATTCAAGGTGGGTAAGTCCATGAATGTTAAAGGGCAGCACAAAGTAGTTCTGTCAGAATTTTCAAATCCTAGATTTATGTGTAGATTATTTTCATGTTCAGCCAGCCTGAAAAACTCAGAGTTAGCTATTACAATCAGAAATCATAATTAAAATGTTTTTTTTTGTGTTCCACATCTTTAATGAAGATAATTACCCTATATTTAAATTACACAGTGATGTAAACAGTCAAGGCCAAAAATTTGACAAGTGCAGATTTAACTAGGGATGCACCGATACGATACTGGTATCGGTATCGGCACCAATACCAATACCAGTATTGGTAAAAGTTAACCGATACCAGGAACCGATACCAATGCAGTTGTTTGAAAATGGCTTCACTGTAACTTGTCATTTCTATTCACCTAATATTTTAGTTTTGTGATGATTTCCATTCATATACTTTACTTTTTATCTACCTCACAGTCTTTTCCTGTTGAAAGCAGAGAAGAAAATAAAATCTGTATTCCAAATCATTGCATTTTTTGTGTGGTAGAAGTATCGGTATTGGTAATCGGTATCGGCGAGTACTCAGATCCAAGTATCGGTATCGTATCAGTTTGGAAAAAAGTGGTATCGTTGCATCCCTAGAATTAACACAAGTTTCAAAGACACAAAGTGACTCGTTCTTGTAATGTTGAGGTAGTATAATTCTCCAAACAATGATGCACATCCTGGTATTACAATCAATAATCAATGTGCCGCAACTGGAATAAATATGTAGAATAACACCTAGACGTTGTCCCAGCAACAGGTTAAATGGGTAATGAGTACCGGTTCTTAGTCAGACTGATCATTGATGAGCTCTGCTGCTGCATTGTTATTAGTTTTTTTTAGATTAGCTTGGCCACCACTGACTCTGAGTAATAGCACACAAATGTATTCCAAGCAATTACGTGGCTTGAATGTGCACACACACACACACACACACACACACACACACACACACACACACACACACACACACACACACACACACACACACACACACACACACACACACACACACACACACACACACACGCACACCAGGACAGACACAGAATGAGAATATCCACATATTTATTTGTTGGAGTGGAAGTAATGTGCAATTATACAGGAGTGTGTTCGGTGGTAAATGATGCCCGCGCAGCAAGCCCAGTCAACTCAGCTGCAGTTTATTCAGGATATTTAGATTCCTAACTGAAATGATGACATTAATTTATCCAAATACAAGTGTGCTTGTTTGTGTGCAGCCTCCACAAGCAGCCAGAGCTGTGTGCATCTGCAAATGATTCAGAGTGACTCTTTGGTTATTAGAAAAATAATGAGCCAACTACAGGCCATGAGATCTGCCTCAACAGGACTCCCCTCAATCTTCCTCCACTTACTGTTAATGTGATGCACCAACTTTGCAAGGACACCATTTAAATAAGCCACACAATTCTGGAGCACCATTAAAATGCTAACTCATTTTACATCTGAAGACGCGTACACACACTTAGGCTCTTTTCACAACTGTTAAAAACTTTCAAATTTGCCAATTCAACGAATGGTGAGAACGGTTATTCAGAGAAGCTGAGAGCAGCGACACCTGACCTGTCGTCAGCGGCTTCATTAATCCGCAGAAGATTAACAGCCTACTGGTGAGGTTCAACCATCATTTACTACTAATCTGAATTACAGGAGATCAACAAGATTTAAACATGACAACATAAGCTCCTTGAAATTAGATTTAAAAAGGAAGGAACAGTCTGATGTCTGATTGAAACTAGGAGTACAAGCTTCTGAGTGTATTTTTTATTTCTATAAACAAAAGAAGGGGGGGGGGGGTAATATTGGATATCAAAACTGGAACGTTGCTCACACTCCACTGGTCAGAAAAACGTAGATCAAAACATGTTTAAGGGCCGTTTCCACCAGGACTGTTTTAGATGTGACGCTATGTGCCTGATTGCAATGGGTGTGTCAGAATCCAGGGGCCGCATCCTTCTGAGTACGCTTTTTACAGCAGATTGCGTTGCAGCAAAGCTACAAGGCTGTCCGGATTTGACGGCTACTTAACACGTGTCCTCAAATGTGTTTCCATATCCTCTGAATTTCACGGGTGGGTCTGATGTATGCTTACTGGCTAAGGCTATCCCAGGATTGACTGCGAGCCGAAAGGGTGATTTTAGTTCTTGTTGAAATGACGGATGAAGCTGGAGAAGATTACAGTTTTAAATGTTAGCATGTTAATATCCGGGAATAAATATGAAAGTTAGACAGTCCAAATTCACAGCCGCTCACTTGCGGTCCTATCCAGGAAGGACCTGACCTATGAAGACCAGGTAGGATAAGTCCTCACAAGGATGCTACCCTTGGACTCTGACACGCTTTTTGCCTTCATGAAAAAAGGAACTAATGCTAAAAGATGTGTTTGTCGTGACTTTTCTGTAAACTGCAATTATGTGAAACATTAGAAAACCTCTCATGTTTTTAGGCTATGCCTTAAAACATGTTTGAAATCATGTGGCTGCATTGTTCAGTAACTTGAAAAAAAAAATGCAAAAATAAATCTTAAAATTACTGTGAAAATGGATGTAGATCATTTTGAAAGAACTGTGACGTTTCAGAGAAAAACAATTGGTTGCTCAAATTTCCACAAGACATAGCTGGCATAATTTTTATTTACGGACTCTTATTTAGAGTTAATTCAATGATTATTTTATAATTACGGGAAGAATCCGAGACATTTAAAGCATTAAGAAAGACGTATATCAGTTTCTTTAGGCTGATTAATGTTGAGCTGAGAGAAATGACTCACAAATCATCCTAATATTTAAATCACACACAATAATTACAGTGACAAGCCATAAAATAACACACATTGCCGAAAATGTGTGAGTTTTTAGAATATTCATCTAATAAAACATAATAGAGTGTACAATTGTTTCTTCTTATTTTTGTCATTTATCTATTGCTTTTCAAAATATTAATTCTATTGAGCAATTTCTAAGACAAAGCATTCAAATTATTTCAACTACCATGCATTTAGGGAGATTAAACTCCATTTTGTCTTTCAACATCGCCAGCTGCTGGGTGAAACTCCCTGTGCCACATGCAACTGTTAAACGAGTCAAAACAGTATGGCTGGTGCCAGCGTGCCATGCTGCACGCTGAGACACTGGGTCTCTTTGTACGGCGAGTCTCGTTTCAGGCAGGAGCAGAAGCTGCAGGGGCACTTACTCTTGCATGAATAGAGAGAGCGGAGAAGTGGGTGGTGGTCACATGTAAGGGAAAACTTGTCACGCAAGAAATGTTCGAACCACGACTTCATTTGAATCGAATCACTGATGGAGCGCATATCCTTCAGGAAATGCCTGTTATTGTTTGCGAGTGACAAAGCAACTTGTACAAAGTGCACATCCATCACCCTGCCATTTTCATTTAACTTAAGAAATATGATCAGTGGTGATGATGGAGGATGAGGGACTGGGAAATGACAAAGAGCCACCATTCAATCTAAGAGAGATAACAAAAGACAAACGGAGAACAGCTCGAGATGGTAGGATGCCCCTGGGGTGAGGATGCTGTTATTATTATGATGGAGAGAGCTGCTGAGCTGCAGTGTGGGGCAATTACAAAACCCAAGGACTGACTGGGGGGAGGGTCCAGCCACAACATCCGATCCATCTCCCTCTGAGCGAGGTGAACAAATCAAGAAACAAAAAGCATGAAAATACAAAACCAGAGCAGATGACGCAGGCTTTGTGAACTGACAACTGTGTGTGTACTTCTCTGGAAAACAAACAAGCACAGCCTGTTTGTGTCATCAACAGAATCTGAAATAAAAATCACGCCGTGCAGAACTTTATCCTGCACTGGTTTGGATGAATCCACTGGTAAGTACATAACAATCGCTCTGGTTTTGGATACACGAGAATGAATGAATGGTCTGTTGTTCTCGTTCGGAGCAACAGCAGACACTGTGGTGAACCCATCAGCCACTTCTATTATTTTATTAACGTCACTCCAGTTTGGAAAGCTCTGCCTGAAAACCACATGGCGTCCAGCAGCAGAACCACTGATAAAGAGCCGTCATGGGATGACGTGTCAGGGGTTTGTGGACCATAGCGGGAGGTCACAACCCCACAGCTTTTTCGTGTTGTCTAATGGGAAATCAGATCGAGCTGCAAAAGGGAGAAGGTTTCACAACAAGCACAGTGTGACTCTATTAAACTCTCACATATGTAACTTCAGCCTGCGAACTTCATCTCTAATGAAATCCCCGATGTCGCCTCTTGCAACGGTGCAGATATCCCTGTAAAGACGCCACAATGAGCAGTGAAAGCCTAAGGAGACAGTAACAGAAGCCCGTGGTGTGAGATGTAACACTTGGTAGCAAAAGTATTCAATCCTCACACACACGCACACACACACACACACACACACACACTGTTTCCATGCCCCCTCCGGCCTTGAGCAGCTTCAGTGCAGCAGGTGTCGGTGCACATTCTTTACATAAGCTCTTGTTAAACACGGAGCACAAACACAAGACCTCACAGCTGCACAACAATGGAGTCAAGCTACAGCCAGACATGCACAGTCGAAGCCGAGGCAACAAGTTCCTCCGAGGTCGGTTTTCAGTCGGAGGCAGAGCTGGAGTAACACAAAACCAGAGGTGTGAAGTGGAGTTTATAAATACTGGTGACTACAAGAGTTACTACAGTGGACCTACTGAATCTTTTAAATGTTATTCATCCATACGTCATGAGTTCACCAGTCACTGAAGTCACGGATCGAGACCTAAAGATCACATATGAGTTAATCAGGCTAAAATAACGCTACATGGAGAGCACAGATTTTTAAAAGTTGGTCTCTTTGGAAAGGTTTTACAAATTTGTTTTATATAATGGTTGTTATATTATTATGTTAAGGTTTAGTTACAGTAAAAATAAGCGTCAGAGCTTCTGAAAAATCAGATAATACACTAGTGGTGATGATGTAAACGTTTAGATTTAATCAGTCAGAGTTGACTTAGACCTGGCTTGAAGCAGAAATCGAGAGTTTCCGCTTTTCAGGAATTAAGTATAATTCTTTAGAAATCTGTAAAGTGATAGTCTGAACCTGTTCTGTGGAATAATACAGGTAATAGGTCAATTTCTCTTTCTAAGTCTGCCCCTGTTCCATAGAGTCCTACGCAACTTGAATTGACTACCACTCGAATCATGGAGCAGCTACAACCGCCTTCACATCCACAAAAAACCCAGACTCTTCTGTTCAACTCAGAAACAGACCCGTTAAGAAAAGCCCACAAACTAAAATTACCAAGCAGCACCTCAAAAACCAGCAAAGAATTCACCCTCAACTCAACTTTATTTGTAAATCGCGCCTTACAGGCAAAAAAATGCCACCAAGGCGCTACACTGATCAAGTAAAAACATAAAACTTTGAGTCAGGAAAATAAAAACATTGTATCACAAGATACAGATAAAAAATACAGTGAGTACACAGATTTCTGTAAGTAAAACAATAAAACTAGTTAGAAAGATTAAAAGACAGATCACAAAAGTAGGTTTTTAGCCTCGTCTTAAAAACCGCAACAGAGGTGGAGGCCCTTATGCTGAGAGGAAGCTCGTTCCAAAGCTTAAGACCTGCCACAGCAAAGGCCCTATCACCACGTGTCTTTAGGCACGTTCTTGGGACCGAGAGGAGCATGAGGTTCTTCGAGCGGAGTGACCGTGCATACGGTTGAAGCAGTGACACCAAGCAAGGAGGGGCCAAACCATTTAACGTTTTAAAAACCAGTAAGAGTATTTTAAAACGAATCCTTACATCAATGGGCAGCCAATGAAGCACAGCCAGTACAGGAGTTATGTGGTCAAACTTGCGCCTACCCTCTAAAAATCTGGCGGCAGCATTCTGCACCATTTGCAACCTGGCTATTGAGTCCTTGCTCACACCGAATAAAACAGAGTTGCAGTAGTCCAATCGCACCGTAATAAAAGCATGGACTACCGTCTCAAGATCATGACGTGACAAAAATGGTTTGATCTTTGCCAACTGACGAAGGTGGAAAAAGGAGGAGGAGATCACTCCATTGATGTGGGAATCAAAACTAAGGGCGCTATCCAGTTGAACACCAAGATTAGTCACCGATGTAGTCAGCTGGCCATTAAATGATCCACAGTCAGTTAGGGAAGAGTCACAATGTGTGCTTGGAGCAAACAATACAGCCTCTGTTTTGTGATCATTTAGGCTCAGAAAATTTTCACTCATCCAGGTCTTGATCTCCCTCAAACAGTTAAGCCTGGTTTATGCTTCTCCGTCAGCTCCGCAAGGGACAGACATGCACGGATTGACTGAAGCGTTTTGCTTTCATACTTCTCCGTCTCCAGTGTTGCAAAGCAATTCCCCGGCAGGACAACAGAGGGCGTAGCGCTGTTCTGTGGTATCCTGTCATGTATCGGTCCAAGATAGTGTGTTTATATTGTGTTTTTTGTATATAAGAGATTTAACACAGACATATTTGTCTCTCATTCTCCTCCACCTCATCATGCGCTCCCCGTCTCTAAACCCACGTTTCCTGTCATTTCCGTCCACAAATAAAACGCTTGCTGCGCATCTTTTCACTCCTCCAGTCACGGGGGAATTAAACGTTCATAGTTTTAGTTTTTTTGCGAGGTATTCTTCAAGCTTCTCCGTGTCTGCCGCTAGTTATCCTCGGCTCTCTTTGCAATGGCGGCGCTGTAAACAACAGCGGCGTCCTGACCAATCACAAGCTTGTGTACTCCGTCTCGTTCGACGGATGTTTAAAAAAGTGGGCTCGACTCTGTACGTACTTGCGTGCCTGCCGGAGCCCTATGCAAGGACGGATAAAGGCGTTGCGTGTCTCCGCACTGACGCAGACAGAGAAGCATAAACCAGGCTTTAGTAAGAATAGAAATAGGGAGACCACTTGACGTGTTCAGAGGCAGGTACAGCTGACATTCGTCAGCATATAGGTGGAATTGAACTCCAAGCTCACGACAGATGTCACCTAAGGGCAGAATGTAAACAGAAAACAACAGAGGTCCCAATATCGAGCCCTGTGGTACCCCCCAGGTTAGATCAAAGTACTCTGAGGAATAACTTCCCATCATAACACACATTTTTCTACTTGCCAGATATGATCTAAACCACTCCAGGGCTAACCCTGAAATCCCGACATAATGATGTAGACGGTGAAGCAGCACTTCATGATCTATCGTGTCAAAGGCAGCCGTGAGGTCCAGCAGAAGTAACAACACAGAATTACCGCTATCAGTTGCTAGATAAATGTCATTGAGCACTCTAACCAGTGCAGTCTCCGTGCTGTGTAGAGCTCTGAAGCCAGACTGGAAAGTCTCAAAAATGGCTTCCTCATCCATAAAAACCAAGAGCACCCTGGACCTGCTTTTCAACAGCCGAAGGACCCCTGTGTTCAAGTCACCTGTCAAACTGATGCAGAGCTGTCGACATTTCTTATGGATGGGTAAGTATAAAAAAGAGTGTGTGAGTGTGTGTGTGTGTGTGTGTGTGTGTGTGTGTGTGTGTGTGTGTGTGTGTGTGTGTGTGTGTGTGTGTGTGTGTGTGTGTGTGTGTGTGAATGAGCAACATAATGTGGCAATAATAATTGTAACGGTGTGTGTTCACAAATTAGAGGCACTGGTGTGGGGAGAGAGGTTTAAAGCAGCAAAACAGATTTCCACCACTAGGTGGTGCCTTCTGCTTTAATGCAGACTAGTCGTTAGCATATCTGTCTACAGCACTAATCTGTTTCTCCAAACTAAGGCTGCTCACAGCAGGCTTCACAGCATCACAGCAGGCTTCCATCTTTTTCTGGTTGAATATCTATCAGTTCCTACAAATTTTATCTTCTGCTTTAAACATTTTTTGCAAGAAAATCTAAATATTTAAGGTGGGTTTATGCTTGTACACCCCAGAGTTTATATTTATGTTTAAAAGAAGCTCAAATGAAAAGAAAAAGAAAGATTTATCATTTAATCTGCAGGGGTCAAATGCTTCTAAACAAGGTTTTTATTTTACTTCTTTCAGTCACTTAAACTTGATACAAAGGAACAGTTATTTTAAACCCTTAGTAACAAAAAAGAGAATATTGTAGATCATTTTTGCAGAGTAGCCAGGTGTCCTCCATGAATTCGGTCCATATTTTTACACTCAGACATCTCAAACATGTCACGTTAATGTCAACGTTAAACACGATAAAGAGGGAGTCTGAAGCTAGACCCAAGGAAAACAAAAGTGACAGAGAAGCAGGAGCAGAGGATTACCAGCTGCAGATAAAACATTTCAACCTCATTTTTAACCATTTATTCCACCACTGGGATGCAGTTTTCAGCAGAACGGTGCCACGCTGATGAAAAACGTGCTTAGCCTCACTCTGAAGACCCTGGTGGTGAGCCGGGAGAGCTGCCGCCAACCTAGTGAACTCAAAAATCAGGACTCCACACGTGACGTAAACATCAGCTTGTTCTCGTCTCTCAGCTGTGATTGATTCTCACGCCGCCTTGGCTGAGGGTTTAATTGATTTACGCTTATTGTAAACTGCTGCACAAGTCCATGTAGGACTGCTGGTCATCTCTGAACACACACACACACACACACACACACACACACACACACACACACACACACACACACACACACACACACACACACACACACACACACACACACACACACACACACACACACAGTTTACTTGGAATGTGCAACAAAAAGAGCACTGGTGCTGAGCTGCACAGAAACATTGATATGACCTGCTGGCCTGTCTGACTTTGAGCCTAACGACCACAAACAGGCTGCTAAAACGCTCCAGTAATCAGCAAAGCCACAAGTAATTAACTACACTGTTTCTAAAATGAAACAAAGGGCAGAAATAAATAATATTTTATGCTTTTAGCTTAAATAACACTTTCAGCAAGTGGCAGGAAGGCCTAAACAAAAGGAAGACAGCCTGCAGTGAGAGCTTGTGAGTGCAGGACATGGGAGGAGGAAGAGGAGGAGGAGGAAGTGCAGGCTGGGGAATGGAGGTGGGCGGTGAAGCTTTGAGACACAAAAAGAAAAACAAGAAAACAACAATGCACTCTCCACTAAGAGATGCTTTCTGCAGGGCTGGGTGGACCACATCAGCAGAGTCCTTCTCAGCTGGATCAACATCCCTCTGTCCCCGTCTCCTCAAGTGCTGCAATGTCCACATTTAGAATAAGATGTCCATCTTCCTCTGCTGCTAACCTCTTCATCGGCTAATTCTGAACTACCTGTAATTACTGGATGTGAATTTACCTAATTACTTAAAACTAAAGAAAGTTCATGCGTTCTTGTCCTTTCTATTCTTACGTCAAAAAAAAATCCCAAAACAAAAGGAGGACAATTATGATTGCAACTAACAATTATGCTCATTTTTGTTTAGTCTGCTAATTATACGCCGGTTGCTTTTCAATTATTCGGCTCATTGTTTTGTAAATAAGAAGATGGGGGAAAAAAAGAGCTCAAGAGATTGCGTTGATGCACTCAGACAGCTCGTTTTATTCTGAAAACTAAAGCTTTCAAATCCTTATGAGGAAACAGGAGGAAGGAAATATTTGGCTTTTCTGTTTGGAAAAATATCCCCAAAAACTGTGAAAACATTTGGAACACTAACCTGATGAGAATGGATATGAGTTTTTGTCAAAATATCAACACAAAAAGACATTTAGTGCAGTTATAAATCCTAATGGAACACTTTACAATTTGGTCTACATCTTTTCGAAAATGTCATATTTATGCAGCAGACTTCTGCAAAAACCGGAAGAGACGTCTGCACAGCCATCAACTCCCAGGGCCGAGACAAACAACAACGCTGCTGTTGGTGCCACAGATATTTTCTGCTTGCTGCTGGGAGCATAATAATTGCTGCACCGTGACGACAACAACACAACCCCCACCATGCGCCCGCTGCCGAGCCCCCACATTCAGACCTGGACCTGATTATGGAGTGTAACGGAAATCATCATTGGCAATCAGCAAGAATTTACAAGACAATGTTCCAGTCCAAGTCCTGCCTCGCCGACACAAAGAGCAGTTTGGGTTGCAGCGGTTTTAATAAATCAGGCCGGTCTGACAAAGATAAAACCTTTCTTACAAAAAATAAAGACCGTGTTTAAGATTGTACATTTCACACTGGCATTTAGGAGAAACATCGGTATTTATTAGTGTCTTTTTTTATCATTTATTTTTTATTTGTGTGAGCATTACAGTATAACGTTTACTTTACTGCCCTTTAACTTTACCACCAATACTCAGTTATATTTATGATGTAGAAAACAAAATGACTTCACAATTTTGAACAAAGAAAAAAAAAGGGAGGGAACGACAAGTCAGTATGAGAGCACTTTAAGTGCTCCTCGAGGGATTTAAGTAGGGTATGAGATACAGGTTAGGAATCTGGTGTGCTGTCTATTTAAGGCCTGCATATTTTATCCACTTGGTCCATCGCTTAGTAAATATATCTTTCTGAAGGCGAGGGGAGAAGGAGATCCTCTCCATAAGGAAGATGTCGTTTACTATAGTTGTCCAATCCTGTATTGCGGGTGGATCTGGGAGTGACCAGTGTCTCGTAATTACTTTTTTACCAGCGGTTATCAAAACCTTAAATAAGTATGCATCAGTTGTCTCTGCAGATGTAGATTTCCTAAAAATAATGTGGGAAACTGCATAGGTATATTAGTGTTGAATAGACCACTTAGTGCTTTATGAAGCTCTAACCAGAAGGGTTTAACCACTCGGCATTCCCAAAAGATGTGCCAGTGACTGGCTTCTCTGTGCCCGCATTTTCTCCAGCACATGGCTCCCCCTCCAGTTAAATGTGCTTTCTGGGTTGGTGTGATAAAAAAGTGGATCATACACTTCCAGCTGAACTCTCGCCAGAGCTGGGAGCTGGTGCATTTCCATTGGGATTTACAATATTATAGCGTCTTATTTCTAGGAAAGTCCTCCTCGGGCCCTATACCTTCAAAATCTTTGGGTCAGAATGTGTTTTCTTGAGTTTTATTTCACCCTTTTTACATCTGATTGATACATTGCAGATGAAACAAGGCATGGAGTCGTTGTTTATGCCTCGTCTAGCTCCAGAGAAACTAAATGAGATGTGCTGCAAGTAGCACACTGGCACGGCCCTCTGACACCCTGCTGCACACAAACAATGAATGAAATGCGGTCCATGTCTCTATTATAGATGGAAAATTTTAAATTAAAATCTGGCTCGTGCTGATGCTAATACCTCTATTTTTCCATGCATTTAAAAATTTCTTTTTAGCAAAATGTTACAATTAAGCAATTTTTTAAAATATTCCAACAAAAATACAGGAAATGTTACATTTATAAATGATATAATTTTATCAAATGTATGCTCCTAACAATAAAATATGAAATTAAAGAGGAAATTTTGATTAAAATCCTGTGTAGTTTGCTATAAATACTGTGTTACCACCCTTTATTCAACCAGGGAAGGCTGTAAATGAGAAAATCCTGGGCCTTCTGTGGTTCACATGCAGCAACATAATGAAAGTGCTTTGTCATGAATTAGGCTGTTTTCTGTTATTATGTACACCCTGAAAAAATGCTGCAGTGTGCAGAAAGAGGTGTTGGTCATTCAGGAGCTGTTTTATTTGCTCTCTTTGTGCAATGCCGTTATCAGATTGGCAAAATAAGATTTTTTGGTCAAAGTCAGAAAAATATTTGCATCTTTTCTTCCAAAACAAGTTTTGATGTTCCTCATTTATTTTCCTGTTTTGACCAAGTGGAATAAAAAGTTGTGTTTTATTCGTAGTTAACTGGAAAATGCGTTTTAATGATGAATAACTTGTGTAAGTAACTTAATCACTGGACATTTAATGGCAGTTGTATTCTTATTTATTGGTAAAAATGTAATTTGAAGATCTTAAGAGCACACTGGCACATTTCTGAGCATATTTAGCGTTCCCAGTTCTTTTAGGCTCACTCGGCAGCACAGATGCTGCTCTTCATCACTCTTACCTTTTTGTGTCTGTCTTTGAAAGGTAACGCAGGCCACGGCATCTCCTGCAAAAAGCCCTGCCAGTGTTTCTGGTCCTGATCAGACGAGATGAAAACGATTTCCAATTTTTCCTTGTGCTCGGAGCTCTTCTTAAACCTGCTGTAGAACTCGCACAGGCTGCTGTTGAACTGCTTGCAGGGACCGTTCAGGCTGCACCCGAAGAAGAGCCCGACCAGGGACAGCTTGGCGCCCAGAGACTGCACGTCCACCTCGGCTTTCTCGCTGTTGACGAGCCGCTCCCCGAGCAGACCCACCAGAAACTCCGACATCGCGGCGCACAGACCTCGGAAAACACGGCGTAACCCTCAGCCGAGGTGGCGGCACGTGTAACCGCAGCGTTCAGGGCAACACCCGGCACTCCCTCCAGCTCTGGGTTGGAGGTTTTAAAGGTGAGATCCGAGCCCCGGCGAGGCGTTGAGGTGCGTGTTCCCACCGCCGCTCGTGCTCTGCTCTGAGCCCTGTGCAGGAATGCGCTCCTCTTTAATCTCCCTGACTGCAACAAGGGGTGCGCTCTTTCATTTTTATCACCACATTTCATATTTTATCTACTAAGATAACACTTCCAGCGTTTTTTCCCCTCTAAATTTCTAATGCATTATAACATGTAAACTAAATTGGGCCAAATAAACAAATCTGATTGCGTTTTTCAGTGTCAAACATTGTGGTGTAAATGAGACGTAATCATTGTCTCACCGCAAAAACACATTGTACGCGTCACAGTTAACGACTTTCATGACTTGTTGGGTTTCTTTACACAATTATAAATGAAAATCAGTACATTTCTATGAACACTGTGGTGAAACCTTTAAGGATGTACTGCCACCTAGTGTTCACAAGAGGACAGCAGCCTTTCAACCGAGCAGCGACGCGTCAAACGTGGTTTATAATCATTTCATTTCTAATATTTTGTGGAGCTCTACTTGAATCGCAACTGGTTAAATTTAATAAGCACTGTTGAAAAACACATTTCACTTGGATTTAATGACAACATAAACCTCAACTTGCATCAGTTTTTATTAATTTATGCGTGTTTTTTTTTTCCAAATAATTAGGACAAAGCATGCTGCTTTCAAAAATCGAACAAATGGAGATCGGAAATCACTGATTTAAGGTAAATAAATGAAAATGGTCGAAAAATCACGAGAAAACTTTTATATAAGAATGGGATTTTGCATAACAAAGCAACGAAACTGGACTTTTTATCCTGAAGTAGAATAGCAAATGTTACTAGCAAGTCAAAACAGAATGAAAACAGTCTTAAAAACGTTAACAATTTATAAGTACTGTTTTAATCTCCATTTTGTAAATGTTTCTTTAATTCAAATGTCCTTATTTTCTGGAAGTCATTAAGAACTCTTTATAGATCACAATGAATCCCAAAAGCTAGCTTTAAAATGACTACTTTAATACAATAAATAATGACAAAAACAAATGCTCAAAATTAAGTTTTCTTTTATTCAACATCATCCATAAGATAACATATTTAGCAAAAATCATGACAAGTTTTTTTATTGCAATAGTGTGTGTATATTAGTGTGTGTGTAAACTTTTAAAGGTGTCCTTCAATATATTCCTATGCTGACTGATCACCTGTGTAAACACTGCTTTGTGATTTGTTCATAAACATACATGGCTGACACCACCAAATTAAATTTATATTAATATCAAATCATTTATGAGAGCATAAATCAAATGTTGTAAAATTTAAGTTGCTGTTAATTAACGAAGAAATATCTGCTTCATTATGAGATTTGGACATGGGGGGGATCGTTCAGTCTTCAGTGAACATCATCCTGATCAGTTCTGGTTTGAATAAGTCTTCCTCCACCAACTTCTGAGGCTGAAACAAAGAGGTCACTATTGATTTTTGAACACACTTAATAAGATCATTTGGGGAAAAAAAAGACACAATGCTACATTTGGTTATGCTACAGATTTCTAATGACCTAATTTGTTAAAATAAGTAGTTAATCTTATCTGTATGTACTTACTGTGCCATATCGCAGCAGAGTAGGAACTCCAGTCAAGCTCAAGTTTTTCTTGAAGTCATTATTTTGATCCTTCCAACTAAAACAAAATATAAGCTTTATTAGGTAGATTGTACAATAAAAATGCGGAAAAAGACACATCACTGAGTCCCATGAGTTTAATTGAAAAAATATATGTATTTTGCGTACTTCACCAATTTACCACCTAAATCACACCCAGTTAATAAAGCGTATTTTTAAAATTTTATTTGGATACAATTTTAGGTTTTGTCCAGATTTTTATCTGATTATTCACTCGAACGAGGTGTGTGGAAAAGAAGAGCAAAAACGGACTAAGTTCTTTCTCCAACTTGACAGTATATGAAGACAGATCCCTCTGGAAGGTGGCTCAACTCTTCTCTTACAAACGGCTCAGCTGAAAAGAAAGAAAAAGAAGACCAATTCACAGAAAGTACAACAGAAAGTATAAAAAAATACTTGAAAAAACTAACTTCCCAGCTTTTTCCAGAACAGTATTTCCTAACGAAGACAACAGGGTTTCCAACATTTTTAAAACAAAGAAAATTTAAATAGGCTATTTGAAGTTACCTTTCACACAATCTGGACACCAGCTTTTTCCCTCAGCGTCTTTATCACCAGAGAAATAGG
The DNA here is from genome assembly GCF_043380555.1 of Nothobranchius furzeri. Lineage (NCBI taxonomy): Eukaryota > Metazoa > Chordata > Actinopteri > Cyprinodontiformes > Nothobranchiidae > Nothobranchius > Nothobranchius furzeri. The sequence goes on from NC_091753.1 coordinate 47,340,357, forward strand.
CGAAAATGTCCTTCCCTTTCCGTTCAGACACAGCCTTGCAGAACTCACTATACCCATGAACATTAACTTCTTCGTAGTGGGCCATTGTTTCGGATAAAATTGTTAAAACAAAACAGTTTTCTGCCGCTATTTCGATGAACTACAACAACTATTAACGCTGCACAAGACCTCAGCAGAGTTTAAAGTACTACTTCCGGATAGTGCCGGAAGTGCGCGCGTGCAGACAACTTCGATTTTAATTTCTTTTAATTTAATGCTAATTTGTTTCATATTTGGCTATCTTTCATTACGACTCAATTGTAGCGTACATGGAATTTTTCAAACTTGTAATAAAAAAAGTAAAAAAAAAAAACTACTTCCGTCATTGTCTGGGTTCCATCCATATTTATATGTCGATGGTTCCATCTCGTGTGGGTGTGATTGGAAATGCACCACTTGGATAAATTCGCTAAGAAAGCTTTAGAAGTTAGTGTAACAATCAAATGCAATCTTGCTAAACCAGAAGCAAAATTTTAATAAAAAATTATTATGAAAATATGGCAAAGTAAATGGGATGAGGAACATAAGGGATGGTTTTTATATAGAATAAATCCTAGAGTTGGAAAAGGTAGACAAGGAGGCAAAGGCAGAAAGGAAGAAACAGTGTGGACCAGCCTCCGCATAGGTCATACGGGACTGAAGAGCACGTTATATTTAATGAACATGAAAATGGTAGATGTTATGTTTGCAATGATAAAGAATCTGTTGAACATGTAATTATGTATTGTATAAAATATGAGAGTGAAAGGAATTTGTTTAAAATAAAATAGAAAATATTAAAGAAATGTTTAATGTTGAGAATATTTTAAGTAAGACATTAGATCATAAATGTGCTAGATATTTTTTGGAGTTCTTAAAAGCCCTAAAAATAGGATATAGTGTCTTTATTTAGACGAAATATTTTCTTATTTTATCTTTTTTTGTGGTTTGCACACTGCATACATTGAGGAGTGTGAACAGTAGTAGCGACTGTTCACATGCGATCCGGAGGGTGGCGGTAATGCGCTAAATAGCTTGCATCCGTTGTTAAACACTCACTGAAGAAGAAGAAGAAGAAGAAGAAGAAGAAGAAGAAGAAGAAGAAGAAGAACTTCTTCAGTCGCTTCCGTCCGTTGTTGTCATGGCGCCGTTTCAAACTGATGCCAATTATCCTCTGACATTTACAACGTTACACGTGATGTATACTTTAATTAGCCTCCCTGTCTGTATAATTCGCCTATGATTACTTCATATACGCGATTTAGTAGTTATATTTTATGGCAAAATGGTCATACAGACGATTTTTGGGATTAGCTTGATGTAAGCGCAGTAAATGTTAGGTAAAGCTAACATTAGCGTTGGGAACAGTACGTGTTTACATTTTTATCATACCTTGTTGATAGTTTATTTGCAATGACTGAACAGTTCTTAAGGAATGATGCTATTATTATGTTGGGACGCCAAGACAGAAATTGGGTTGCTGTTGGCTCAGATCGAAACGAAAACAATCATGATTTGCGGACGTACCAGACAAAGGTAAACACTCTTTCTCACAGCTTTCTCAGTCTTGTTAATTCTTGACATCGAATCTCCTTGTTTATGTTTTGTACCTGCGTTTAATTTGTAAATATCATCGAGTTACTCATCTGTATCAGTGAGGATTGATTATGTAGAATTTCTGATCATGAAGAATGGAATTAAAAAGTTAAATCAGTGGGGAAATGCTAGTGCCACAGCAACAATTCTTTGCATGAACAAAAAAGAGTGTAAAAAATAAAAAAGAATAAATAACAAGAAAACACAACACAGAAATACCTAAGACTACAAAACTCAAAGATTCAAAATGCTGAATATATACACATTTAAATAAATAAAAAACATGTAAAAGTAAAAAACATAGATGGTAGAGGGGGTTTCAGGAAATAGGAAACATGAATAGAAAACTGCAACTACAATAATGACAACTTCAAGGTAGGATGACAGCAGAAAAAAGTGCAAATCACAAAAATAGCAGATATGAAGGAAATAGAGATAATTTAACTTACACTGTGCATACTGACCAAATCATGTACCTTCTAGGGTTGTCACGGTGTGAAAATTTAACCTCATGGTTACTGTGACCAAAATTATCACGGTTTTCGGTATTATTGCGGTATTTTTTTAAACGTGTTACATTTTCAGACGACTAAATAAACCCTGTATATCATCAGAAAAATATTGTCCTCAGTTTGTGTCTAAATTTTGCCTAAAATTAGTTATTTTGTAATGATGTTGTTTATTTGTTTACATTTTTCCCCTTTAGTCTTTAAAATACCAATATTTGCCCATAACTTCTTATTTCTTGTCTGTTTGATGTCATCTTTTTAAAAATATTAGATCAGATGATACTCAGTACTCAAGTAGCCTTCTAATCAGATACTTTTTTTACCCTTACTTGAGTAATAAACCCTATATCAGGAAAATATTGTCCTCGGTTTGTGTCCTTCCAGTGAGCGTTGCAGATTTGGGAAATGTCATCAGGCAGTAATCATTGTTAAAATCATAATTATTCTAGGAGAGAGACCAACTCTTATCTGCCCCTGGGAGCCCCGTAATGCATAGCATCATTTCAACATGGGGGTGTCCTGCGGCACAGTTTATACGCAGGTAGCGGCGCTGTGGCTGCTTTATATAGCGACTCATTTCATTTTCCCTCAACCCAAATCCTTGGATCACGCATTTTAGCTAAAACGCTAATGTTAACTTGCCTTGCGTTGACTGTAGAGTTGTGGGTGATGGTCATGCAGATGTGTCATGAGATTTGAAGCGTTGCTGCCTTCCACAGACACTTTTTCTGCACGTGCTGCAAACAGGATAGCCGTCTTCTATCAACTGTCCCTCGGTATTCTTCAAATATCCAAAAAATGCCCATACTTCTGACTTCGTCTTCTTTATGGGATAATAAATGTCCAGGGGTCTCATTTATCAAACATTGGGTAGAATCCTTACTAAAACCGTACTTATATCAAACATGGAGTATGCACAGCTGCACGCAATCTCCGCTTCATAAACCGGAGACTAACAAGAATGTTTCTCAGCTGCATTTTAGTCACCGGGGCGACGGTGGCACAGGAGTTAAGTGCTCGCCCCGTAATCGGAAGGTTGCTGGTTCGAGCCCCGCTCAGTCTGTCGCTGTTGTTGTGTCCTTGGGCAAGACACTTAACCCACGTTGCCTGCTGGTGGTGGTCGGAGGGACTGGTGGCGCCTGTGCTCGGCAGCCTCACCTCTGTCAGTGCGCCCCAGGGCAGCTGTGGCTACATTGTAGCTCATCCCCACCGGTGTGTGAATGTGTGTGTGAATGGGTGAATGACTGATTGTGTTGTAAAGCGCCTTGGGGGGTTTCAAGAACTCTAGAAGGCGCTATATCAAATACAGGCCATTTACATCCCGCCCTCACCACGCCCACTTACTGCCATAAATAGTCAATGCAAAGTGCCTTGTGGATCTCATGCATATACATAAGCCGGCTGTTGCAGCGCTCCGCCAATGGCGATGGCGACCGTAGATCAAGGCAGATCAAGGAAGCACAATTTCACAGGAACAGAAGTTGAGGTACCTGTGGGTGAGGTGGAGAAGTGAAAGGAGGTGCTTTTGCAAAACAAATAAGTGAAAATCCACGGAGTGGCACAGAGTTGCTGAAGCCGTCAATACTGTGAATTCTTCAGAGAGATTTGTGGCGGATGTAAAAAAAAGTGATCCAATCAGGATTCGATCCCCAGACTCCCGGGTGAAAGTCACGCACGCTAACCAGTCAGCCAAACGGAGATCTCCCCTGTACAAGTAGCCAGGGTGCATGATCAATCGGGTCACAGTGACAGGACACTGTCACAGACGCATGACATTCTGTCTCAATCTGTCCCCCTGCTGATTTCTGCATTCCTTATTCTGGCTTCAGGCTGTGTGTGTGTTTGCGTGCGCACGCGTGTGTGTGCGCGCGTGTGGGGGTCTTGTTCTGTGTGAAAACGAAGCACTACAAGTGGTAATGCTGCAGGATTTCATAATGTTATCCTTCTCAGCAGCAGCACTGCAGGTGCTCTCCATGTCCAACATGTGTGTAAGCCAGGTCCTTAGTCAACTTAAAGTTGCGCACATTTTTCCGCTAAGTTTTCTTTCATAAATCCCAACGTTTGCGTGGAAAGTTGCTTACGCAGTTTTCCTACCCCATTTTGTGCGTAAGCAAGCTTGATAAATGAGGCCCCTGAGCGCTGCCGTCTCCTTCTTTGGCCATTATTTCAGCTTTAGCTTCAAGAAAGTTTTGGTTGTAAACAAAAAAGTGCGCATGTGCCCCCGGCAACTTCAGCAGATGATATGGTGGCTGGTAAGGGTCACCGCGCCTACACCGCAGCCACGGTAATCCACTGAGATAATATATTTAAAAAAAACTAGACGGTTATTATTATTTTCAACTATTTTACTGGGGTTAACCGCTACACCGGTTACCGTGACAACCCTAGTTAGTACCTTCTAAAGTTTTTGGGAAACATGGTCATGTAGAAATTATTGTTGCATTGCATCCTTGTGCTGGAAATCAGTCAAACTCCTTAGATAACATTGCTTGGTTTTCTAAACACAGCGTAGTAAAGATTTGTTTTTACCTTTTAAGCTGACAAGTTCTGGCTAACACTGTAGCCTCCTCCAGAGCACCATCGATGTTAGTGGTGTCACTTCCTTCTTCGTTTATCTGCGGGCAGCAGTGGATGATGTCGCCCTCTTCTAGGGACCACCATACAATGGACTGGGACAGCACAAAGATTTGAAACACAGAACAACAAAAATACAAAAGATGGATTAACAAAGCGATAGAAGGAGACATGGAGCCAGATCTTTGAACAGAGATGATGGAGTTTACACATTAGATCACTCATGGGACATTGCCATCGGTGAGGAGGGTGCTGGCAGTAGAGGGTGACATCGTCCTTTGCTTCCAGCAGATAAACGGAGAAGGAAGTGACGCCACTAACATCAGCGGCGCTCTGATTCAATTCAATTCACTTCAATTCAAAAATACTTTATTAATCCCAGAGGGAAATTGATTGCTGTAGCAGCTCATAATAATAATAATAATCAAGTCATCAAAGAGTTATTGTATGGCTGTTGGCAGGAAGGATCTCCAGTAGCGGTCAGTGTTGCAGCCAAACTGAAGAAGCCTCTGACTGAAGACACTCTTCTGTTGTCGGACAGTCTTGTGAAGAGAATGCTCAGGGTTGTCCATCATTTTCTTGATTCTCTGGAGAATCCTTCTTTGCATTATTTCCTCCAGCGGTTGCAAAACTGCCGAAACTCTGGCTGAGTCCTTGAAAGGGCTTGGAGTTCCTCCATCTTGTTGGCCAGTGATCTCACATTGCCCATTATGATCGATGGAAGAGATGGTTTGAATTTCCTCTTTCTCTGTCTCCGTTTTGCTCCCGCTCTGCATCCACGCTTCTTGCGTTTTAGCTCATTTGGGATTTGTGGCGTCAGTTGAGGTATTATTTCAGCCTTTCCAATGCTAATCAGCTGCTCCCGATTGTAAACCATTTGTTGCCATGGTTACGCATCATAACAAATGCTCAAAAAGTGAAAAAAGCTAAAAAAAATAGCAGTAAAAATCCTCCAAGCTTCACAGCACCAGAAACGGAAAAGTAAAGTGTCCAAAAAATACAGTTTTTCTTGAGAAACTAGAAGAAAAAATGCCCAAGAAAAGGCAAAACTTACATATAGTCAACAGAGCTACTCCAACATGCAGCCACCCAGAGCAGCGCAGTTCCGGGAAGGCTACAGTGTTAGCTAAAACTTGTCAGCTTAAAAGGTAAAAACAAATATTTACTATGCTGTTCAGAAAAGAACCAACCAAGCAATTGAATTTGACAGATTACACAGAACGAATGTACAAAAGCTGTTCATTAAATATCAGTTGTTTATGAGACTTTTCTTTCTCTCCACAGCTATTGTTCAGTGAATCTTTCCCTGCCAGTGCCTTCAACCGTGCCACGCGTGTTGGCCCTCCTGTCCCTATTGTGATAGAGAAGCTGCTTACACGATCAGAGGTGCACGAGAGTGTGGACAGCTCCAAACGCTCCATTAGCTTTACGGCCCTCTCTGAGGAAAGGCTTCTGGCTGCAGTAAAGCTGGCCAAGAGGGATCTAAGGCGAAGGCATCTTGAAGGACTTAAAAAACTCCCTGCAAAACCTTTGCAAGAGTCCACCCTCTCAGAAACAAGTGATGTGGAGCTGCTTCAGGTACTGACTGTACAATATTTTATTAATATATTAGAAAAAAGACTATCTTCTCTAAAAGTATTGTTGTTAATTTTTCTGCTTAAAGCTGTTTACATAGAGAATGAAATGCTTTCTTTCTGCACAGGAGCTAGGAGCCACCTCAAGCAAGACAGAGGCAAAGATCTCTAGTCCAAAAGAGAGAATAGCTCAAACTGGTGTCAAACAGCACATTTTTAAGAAAAATGTCATTTCTTCGATGCCTCATGGTGGCCAGATTCCTCCAACCAGAGACCCTGGCTTAAAGCAGGTGGCAATAGATAAACAAGCACCTTTAAGCAATGAGATAAACAAACTGCAAAATGAACTGGAACGGTACATTCAGAAGGTGGAGGAGTTGGCTAAAAGAGGTAAAGTCTGAAAAAACGATTTACTATTTAGTTATGCATCAAATCTTAAAACATGGTTTCTTTAGGAATTTCTCTGGTATTGGTGATTTGAACAGAACCAAAATTGTAAAAATTACAGTAAGGAAATGTGCCACATTTGCACCGTTTTCATCTAAAGGTACTGATAATGTTTTTTCTAACCAGGAGGGAAAATGGAGGAGCCATTGGAACCAGAAGAGCAAAACAAATTAGAGATACGGAGACAGAAGCAGGCAGCCCACTCGGCACGAGTCATTTATGTTCTTCAACAGCAGGTTCTTACACCGATCTGATTTGACTCGTTGATTAACTTTTACCTTTCGGATGCATCAATAAATGCTAATAATTTTAGGTTAAAGAGATACAAGAAGATGTTGAAAAACTACGATGCGAGAAGACGTGGAACACCAAAAGGGTTTGTATTCAGAAGAGTTCAGTTAGAAAATAGTACATTTATCCACTTTTACCTTTGCCCCTTTAAAATTATTCTTTTATCAGTTATGTAAACAAGTAGACCAGGGTCTCCAAGTTTTCATATAGTTTTCGTTGCATTAATTAGACTTTGTTGTTTAGTGAACAACTTATAGAATTCTCTCTTCTTGTTTCAGTCCATTGCAATAAACAGACTTGCAGCTGCCCACCGCGGGACTCTCAGGGCCTTACAGGTTATCATCCACCAGCTCTCAGATCTGTCTTATAACAAAGTGCCTCCGTACTATAAAGAACTGGGCCAGCTGATTCGTCAGCTCTCTTTGTGCTCCGCTAAGGTTGAGGTGAACCAGGGTTCAGCTGTACCTGAGACGGCCCTAGACATCCTGCAGAAAGTGGAGGTGAGGAGCACCAACATGTACTCCTTTATTGTGAAATTGTGGTTTTATTGTGCACACTAAGGGTGTGTCTTGGCAAGAATCTGGCAATGTGATGCATATCACAACACAGTACATTGCAATACATATCGCAATACGTTACGACGCTAAAAGCTGAATGAGTTTCAGTTTTTAAGGCTGAGTTTAACAGAAAAATTCAGGCCAGACACTTCTGAAACACATCCAGTGTCGTCGTAAGATCTCATTCTGTTTGAGTGGAGGCAGTAAAAAGTAATAATGTAAATTTGTATAGCACTTTTCTCAGAAAGAATCACAAAGTGCTTCACAATAACAAAGTGATAAAACAGCAACCATACAGGTACCATAGAGAATGGCTACCATAACATCAATATAGACACAAACCTAAAAGGCATAGAAGCATAAAACAAAGCTTCACAAAATAAAAAAATCAATACAAAAATGTATAAAAAACCAGAATAAACTGCTGCCGCCTAGCAGACGGAGTTTGATTTGCACCACAACACCAAAATCAAAGTAAATGTTTGCTACATTTTCAATAAAACAATTGGTCCACTGCTTTTAAATATCGATTCAGTGTTATAACGTGACAAAGTGCAATATTTCCGTGAACTGATATTTTCTTACATTCCTAGTGCACACACTGTTCCAGAGCTGTTGGTGGTGTTAATACTGAGTGCTTCACTACTATAAAATAAAATTAAATTCTTATATTGGGTGGATGTTAATTTAAGAGTTTTATTTAAAAAAATAAAACAATCCAAGATATTATATAATCACTTTTTTTTCTCAGTTGAAGTGAGAAAGTAATATCAAAATATGAAGCCAAAGAAGAAAAAAATTAAAATGAATAGTTAGTAGGACTTTTCCTTTTCCTTTAAAATTTTTTTTATTATTACTATTTTTTTTTATCAATTTAAAATTGGATTATGATGTGAAATATTTGGGAAATATATATTAATGACTTGACGTGTCATTTTAATGTTCTTTGTTAAAAATAAATCACCCAGAAAAATGGCTTTATAACCATCCAAAAATGATGTAAAATATGCTATTTAATTCACTTCATAACATCTTTTCTTGTATTTTTATTTGATGTATGATTTTGCTGGTTTTCATCTGTCTTTATGTTTTGTTGAACCAGCATCAAGCCAAAGTTTTGGCACCATCGCCCCCATTTTTCTCTCTCCAAAACACATAACCTTTTATTATCCCTTCTACAGTTTCTAAATACCTCTCTCTTCTTATATGAACATTCAGGAACATTATTGCCCAGGCTCATACCTGAGCTCTATGAAAACAGTGCATCAGAAATCATCAGACAATCATAATGTCCACTTTTAGAAGGGATTTCACGTTATTTTTGGTCATAAAAAGGTGCTGACGAATAAGATAACTTTTATTTTCAAGAAAACCTTTTATATGTACGTTTCTCTCCCAAAATGCGTAAAATCACGTAAATTGAGATTTTACACAGCTATAATCTGAAGCTGATTTACAGAATTACCCGTGCTTATTTTGCATCACATTAAGTAAATACACCGTCTAAATGTTTTTCCTAAAATAGCTATTTGTATTAGAATTATTTTATTGCACTTGCACCTGATTTTCAAACTAAATAGTTGAGTTTTGTATTAATAATCTTGTAGCAAGACTTACACACCCATCCTTTCCTCTTAGATTTTGGATTCTGCTCTCAGTAAACAAGAGATGTTTGAAAAGGTGCAGGCCCAGACCTGTCCTCAACGCAGCACGTCTCCTACCAGACCCACATATCCCAGAAGAGGAGTTTGTGGTAAACCCAGTCCTACTTTTGTTGTGTTTTCAGTGTATTTAAAGGCTTGGACACATATCTTTATTGTGGTTGTGTGATAAAATATCCTCTAATGTAGTTCATCTAGTGACAGCATTTGTTTTTATATTAAACAAAAGACAATTGTAATATATTTTAAAATGCCATGCATCCGGTGACTGTTAAGATGCTGCTCTGCAAGCTGCACAGACGTAACAAATATGTAATATGTGTATTTGCAAATCACCTGAGTCCAATTGCGTGGTTAATATGCATGGCCTCCTGCCAGGACTAAGTGGATCCACACGGATAGAAAATTGATCAGGAGGCATAAAAATGATAGAGAAACAGAAAGTGAAGTGCAGAGCTCCAACTGTCACCCCCTCCTGCTTTGTCTTATGAGCAGCTACCTTCAGCTGACTTTCACCGAGCTGAGAGTCATCCTCTGCAGGAAGTGACATCTACAATAAGAGTTATCTGCGTCTGGATTTACAAACTAGCATTCCTGGTTGTTTGGCACTCTTTTGTGTTTACCGGTTTGCCCCTTTTTTAATATTTAAAAAAATATATATTTAATTTTTTTGTGTCAGTTGGAAGAAGACTAACTCGACGAAAACCTAAAAGTGCTTCTCATCAGCCCACGAAGAGGAGGGAGGCGCTGAGGGTCGGCCTGCAGAGCATCATCCAGCAGAGGGCGCTGAAAGAGCAGCCGAGACCATCTCAGAAAAACACAACCTGCAGGAAACAACACGCTGAGAGGAGAAAGACTGACGTGATTGGGGTGATTATTTAGAGCCAATTATGAATAATATAAGAGCTTCACATCAAATCAAAGCAGTGGAGTTTTGTTTCTGCTGAATATGCAGTCAAAAGGTGACAAGCCAATCTTTTTTTTAATATAAATACAAATGTTAAATGTGTTTCAGCCTAATCAGAAGCAGAATGCAGGTTTCCAGCTGCCTACAGTTTCGTCTCGGCTTCGAGTGAACCAGCAACCTGTAAAAGAGCAATCTGTTCCCTGGATACCAACATCTCCTCATTCCCGTCCTCAGCAACGGTGAGTCGGCTAGACGTCTGTGGGTGAAAAAGTCAGATTCTTTCTCTGTGCTTAGTTGATTATTAATAATAGTAGATAATCAGTGTTTGGGAAATGTGATTTTAAAGTGACACCTAGGTTTCCGGCTTCTCCCCCTACTGGTTGAAAACAGAATACAACTGTCATAAAACACCCTGCTGCAGCCTGCTGTTGCTCACACCTGTTTTGCTAATAACGCTAACAAGCTAACACTAATATGAGCCAACTGATACTAATACCACTAATACCACCATACTTCAGAAGCAACAAAGCCAAGTCACCATCAATCCATGATTTCTTAGCCTCCTTCAGCTCCCTCAAACCAGTGTAGGCCACACTGATGTTCAGGTTTTAGCTATTTGCTTTACGTACAATGACATTACTGTCTTCCTTTTACTTCCAGGCTTCACCGTGATAGACAAAAAAAGCAAACTTTTCGTCTTCATCTTCTTGTCCTTTTTATGGTCCGCTAGCTAACTGGTGGCCTTTATTTGATTTACCGGCACAGCTGTTGGCATAAAGCAGGTAGAGACCTCCCGATAGTGTTCCTACCTGAACCATCAAAGTTGTTTAGTGCAGTTTCTGCTCAGCAGAGAGCTGCGGAGCGTTGTCCCATGGGAAGCTGTTCAAGTTTCTGCCTCAAGCTCTACTAAAACCAGCATGAAGGCAATAAATTTAAATCTTAAAAACTCTTTAGTGTTGCTTTAATAGGATTTTCAATATGTTTAGGCTAAAGCTTTCCTTTAAATTATAGTACATGTTCCATATAAAGTGAAAACTGGAAGTTAATTTTATGTGGTAGCGTATCATGATTGCCGTTTTGCCCTTCGCCATCTTAAACATCATTTGGATCGACCAAACCAGTCACTGTGTGCATTTTGTGTGTGCATGTAAATATTGAACAAATTTACTTAATTTAACTGTCTCAGATGTGTGGTTATGGGGGAAGAAATAAACGAACACGGTTGCTGAATTTGTTCTGTCCAATCAGCATACATTGCCAGACAGGCATATGCTTATTACAGCGTATGCCTGTCTGAGACACCAAGCTTCTTTTACAGTTACCAACCACTCAATATTACAGTGAGATGTTTGTGTGAAGTGAATAATGAGTCACTCGTCACGTTTTACTTGAGTTGTTTGGAACTATAACAGCAAGCTAACCGGTAAACAACACTTCCTATAATGCAAGAGGCTTACTACCATAATAAGTGTTTGAAGTGCTCCCTACCGTAAAACACCCGAGTGCTAACACCAGATATGACGATGAATTTTAACCTTCCACAGTAGGTTGACTCATCTTTGCTTGTCATCTAGAATCTTCTGTTGCTGATCTGGCAACAGTTGCGTGATCTAAAAATCACTCACAAATATTTCAAAGTGATTAGGAACTGTCATGTATTTGCCAATAACATGATGTCTCATCACGGATGTCTTATTCTTTAGATTTTGTTGCTGTACTTTTATCAAAAACGGACATAACTAAAGACGATTCTTCATCTGTGCTCGTGTTTTTAACACGTTTCCTGTTTTCTCAGTAAACCTGTTCGGAGGGGGAGACCAGAGCCACGTTGTCCCTTCCCTCCTGTGAAAATTTCCTCGAGTCCAACCAAGCAGCAGCAGGAAGAGGACGGAGTAGAAACTGAGTTTTTGCTGAGCTCCGCAAAGAAGAAAGACTCTCAGAATGAAGCAATAAGGTGAGATCTATTTTCTATCATCTCCTGTGAATTTAGTCTAATCTTATCAACATATTTAAAGTTCCAGAGTTAAATATGACCCTTTTCCACATCAGTCATTAGGTCATTTTGGTTATTTCAGCTTTGCTTATGAAACGATCTGACCTTCCTAAAGAGAAACTCACGGAGCGGACGAAATCGAGGAACAAATGAATTTTAATGAGTCCTTTCGCTGCATTCACTGAGTAATTTCTAACCTTCGTGTCAGACCCCACTTAGTGAAAGCCACGGGCAACACTCTGATTTTAATTCAAAGTTAATTCTTTCCAATAAATTAATCTGGATGCACGCTAGATCGAGGCCGTTTCTCTATTTGAGTGATTAATTGTCGGCCTGGTTTTGGTACTTATAAGCATCTCATTGATTGAGTGTTGCACATATGCCCCCGTTTAATCAAATCGTAATTACTGCTGTGGTGCTTTCCTATTAATCAGTAGCTTACTGGCTGGTTTTAGGAGCAAGGATTATAAGATATTCATGTGAAAGTCTTAATCAAGCTTGTGTTTTGCTTTGTGTAAAAAATGAATTTTGCATTGGGTGCAGGAAAGCCCATCTTGAAGAGGTGAATCGGCAGAAGCTGAAAGAGCTCAACCATCTCAGCAAAGAAGAGCCTGAACGCACTCAGAGATCAAGGTAACCAACTGAGCTAGCCTTCTAATCAGATACTTTTTTTACCCTTACTTGAGTAATAAACCCTGTATATCAGGAAAATATTGTCCTCGGTTTGTGTTCCAGTGAGCTTTGCAGATTTGGGAAAATGTCATCAGGCAGTAATCATTGTTAAATTCATAATTATTCTCGGAGAGAGACCAACTCTTATCTGCCCCTGGGAGCCCCGTAATGCATAGCGTCATTTCAACATGGGGGTGTCCGCGACACGGTTTATATGCAGGTAGCGGTGCTGCGGCTGCTTTATATAGCGACTCGTTGCATTCTCCCTCAACCCAAATCATCGGATCACGCATTTTAGCTAAAACGCTAACGTTAGCTTGCCTTGCATTGACTGTAGAGTTGTGGGTGATGGTCACGCAGATGTGTCATGAGATTGAAGCGTTACTGCCTTTCACAGACACTTTTTCTGCACGTGCTGCAAACAGGATAACCGTCTTCTATCAACTGTCCCTCTGCATTCTTCTAATATCCAAAAAATGCCCGTACTTCCCACTTTGTCTTGTTTGAGGGATAATGAATGTCCTGAGCGCTCCCGTCTCCTCCTTTGGCCATTATTTCAGCTTTAGCTTCAAGAAAGTTTTGGTTGTAAACAGCAAAGCGTGCATGTGCCGCCGGCAACTTCAGCAGATGATACGGTGGCTGGTAAGGGTCACCGCGCCTACACCGCAGCCACGTAATCCACCGAGATAATATAGTTTTTGAAAAACAAGACGGTTATTATTGTTGTCAAATTTTTCACTGGGGTTTACCGCTACACCGGTTACCGTAACAACCCTAGAGCAGACATTGGGGGATAACGGATGACGCGTAGTTGAAGGGTGGAAAGGCTTGGAACTTGGCCGTAGACTTTGTTTACAATCTGTCCCCCTCCATACTTCCTGGTTCCAGAGCATATTAAAGCCAACGTGGCTGCTAGGTTATGCTGCATGGACCGCAGTGTTTCCCCTAGGAATTTTTCCAGCTGTGGTGGTGGTGGGTGGGTGGGTGGGGGTGGGGGGGTGGGGTGGGGGGGGATTATGACACGTCTCACCTTTATGTTAATATTGTTTTATTTGATGCACTCCACTTTGAACTGCACCAATCCAGCAACTGCTGCATTTTAATAACTACTTTTAAAGGTGAATACACCAATATTTGCACAAAAATCATTTTTGTTTTAAACTCTCAGTGGCACACTTTGCAGAGGGGTTTGGCATTTAATTTTTCTTGGCATCTGGAAAAACATCTTCTTTTGCCCCCCTTTATTTTGGTCCAAGATCATTACTGGGCTGACCCTATTAAACACATTCTACACCCCTGCTTAATAGACTTAATGAAGTATTTTTAAGCCAGTATAAAAATGACTGAAACACAAATTTACATATTTGGCATTATTGACCAATATCTTTGATTTAATTTATTTGTTAAGAACATCAAGATGCATTACAGTGAACATTATAATAAAGTAAAAATTTCTAGTGCAGAGAGGAGACAACCCAGAGAAGCACTGATTTGATCTCATTTCAGAGAAAAATAGAACGGATCAGATGCGCCTAATAAATAAAATTACTAACATAAACTCAGGAATCTGTTTCTTTGCTTCATTGTTCTGGTGCTGAAAATATCACTAATGCGGATCACAGGAGATACACAGATGAATGCTCCTCTTATTTATTGTTTGGAAATTAGTGGGTGTGGTTTACATCAATACATTATTTTAAATCTGAAATTGATATGGAATGATCAGAAGTTGCTATGTGTATTGTTTATTTGAAAACTATTTACCGAGCAGCCTCAGAATTGAGATTAGATATTTTTTTATCACAACTGAACAAGTTTTTCAGTAAAATCCAAACATTATTATTTAATTGCATGAATTAATGCATCTGAACTCATGCAGTAGGAACTAGGAAATATGAAATACTAGAACCATTTTATTTTAATTTGATTAAACTGATTTTTTCCTAACGTTGTTGGAATTTTTTCCACACACAGTTAAACAAAACAATGTTGATTGAGGTGTGTGAGAGAGAGAGAGAGGGAGAGAAAGTTGAAATAATAAAAAAAAAACCTGACCAGAGCGGAGGCAGTGACCGACGCATGCACGAGCCGTTTTCAGCTCTGTCTTGTCAAATGCACCACGTACGTTACGAAAAAAGTAACTTTATTCAACCAAAAAAGAGGCGAGCTGAAGAAAACCTAGGGAGCACTGAAGAAACGTAAGCAACAGTGAAGCAAGCACAGAGATCCGTTAGTGAGTGTGTGTGTGTGTGTGTGTGTGTGTGCGTGGATGGGCCGGACGGACTGAGCTCCCGGCTGCAGAGTTTTGTGTGTAGGGAGGGGCGGGCGCGCTATGTGACTGGCCAATCACAGAGCATGAAGACAGTCAGTTACCCAATGAGGATTTTCCTTCAGCACGATTACAGATATTTACGAGTTTCATGCTCGTATTTGTCAAAAATGCTTTATCCGTACCGGATACTCGTCTGAAATGAGTATCCGGCTCATCCCTAGCTGTAACCATCCTGCCCTGTCTCCTCCTCCTTGCTGCCTGCCGGCTGTGATCACAAGCAACAACAGAGTAGTTCCCGCTGCTTCTTCGGGAAACAGCGCAAAAAAAAAAAAAATCAATAAAACTTGGGATCTTGCAGGCGTGGCGCTGGGATTTCAGCCGTGGCGGGCCGCCACAACTATGCCTATGTAAGGGAAACAGTGGACTGCAGTACCTACATTTGTCCACAGGACACTTTTCTTACTTTATGCACCTTTAACCAGGAAATTTCATCAGTGTAAAAATATGAGCTTCATTGATTTCACTTTCCTCCTACAAAAACTGAATAATTTTTATTTCTTTGTAGTTTTTTTCTCTCCACTGCTGGAGATTTGCCATCCCTCAGAAATAGACAAGTGTGTTAATTAGGAGCTACTGAAGCCTGCAGCTCCGTACACGACGGCTTTCTGCAACTCTGATTAAAAGTGAACCATCATAACTCTGCTGCCATGTGTCTGTCACATCTGAGCATGAGCAGTTTCACTGTTTCACTTCATGACAATAAATTCACTTTATCATGTTTAAAAAGATCAAATAAGTAACGTCAGCTTCCATCTATTTAGATATGCATTAATTACATTTGCTTATTTTCTTCTCATCAAGCTCATAATTTATAAACTCATAAATAAAATCAGAAAAAATATGAAACGTGAGGCATACCTGATTGAAATAAGCTTTTTCTTTTCATCTATAACAACAACAATAATAACAAACAATAACAACAATAATAAATTAATAATTAATAAAAAAATGAAAATCAATTCTGTCATATGGATTTTTATCAAAGTATTTAAAATTATTCATTGCAGTTAAATGAAGTTTTTTTCAGTGACGGCTGGCGGCGTGGGCGTGTTTTGGTTAACAGGTTTGAAGTTGTCAGGCTGAATCCGTGGGCTGATGGAGCTGAGCAGAAGGCCAGAGAGACACTTTTTCATGAAAAACAGGTGGGAAGATTTATCCTTTTCACTGTTTATCTTTTTCAGCAGACCGTGGGCATGCTTAAATTCATTAAACAGAACAAGCATATTTTTAATTCCTCTATCTTCTCTTCATATAAAGCCAGAGTTGTTGAATTTTGTATTGATTTTGTGCTTCAGCAGGATGGTGAGACCCAGAAAAGTGTCGAAACCTCGCAGAGGATCCGGTTTTCTGAGCAGAAATCAGACAAGGTGGGCCCGCCTACGGGATATTTGAGTAGACTTTTACATTCGGTTGTATTTTTGCATCATGGTAAAGTTTTATCAACAGAAGCAGTGTTTTTATTTTTTATTTTTGTGCCCTGAAAAGGCGTCAGATGCTGCTGGGCAGCGGTGCAAGGTGCTGCTGGAGGACTTGTTGGAGGACGACGCTCACGCTGCGTGGGCGGCTGAGACAGACCGGCGGGTGGAGGGCACGTCCCAGTGTGGACGGCAAGCCCCCACCCTAGAGAGCATGCTGCTTCGTATGGAGGAGATACAGGTGAGAGCTGCCCTATGGAGGCCCACCAGTAAAAGGTCACGGTGGAACCTGAAAGGTCACCTGGCTTGTTATTTGCAGTGATCTGTTATGACAGCTCAGCTCTGCTGCTGCTTAATGAAGGAAGGTTTTAGACCTGGAAATGTGATGAAAACAACTTTTACAATATAGAAGAAGAGGGGAAAAATGTTGTTTTCCTAGTTGTCTGTTCTGTTTATTTATCTATGGATTGTGCAGGCGGTTGGATTACACTCCAAAAGAAAAGACGCAACAAGGAGAGCCGTGTGTTATTTCGTGCTGTTATATATTATTTTCAGTGTTATGTACGTAGCTACTGGCACTGAAAGAATGATCAGGTCTTATATAATCTCTTTGAGTCACTTTGTTGTGTTTATGGTTTTTCTGTGTCTGAATAGAGAGAGGAGGAGGAAGTGAGGAGACGTTTTGCCTCCATCACCTATTCAGACCCGCTCTTCTGGGAGCGGCCAGGAGCTGAAGGTAAATCCCCCATTAGTTCTAACTGGACAGGTGAGAAAATGATCACTCTGGTGCCTCCTGTTGATGAAGTCAGAGGTGCTGCAGACAAGGGGACTACTGAATATTCCTCTCCTCACTCCACCTGACTCTTTCTGCTTTACCTCTTCTTTTGTAACACACTACCATTTTCCTTTCTTCTCCTTTTCCCTATGTTCCTCTCAGGATCTCAGTGCCATGCTCCGGGCTCCAGGCCAGCTTCTCCTCAGCCAATTAGACTCACACGGCCGGTGCTGAAACAGACTTCAGTGGCTGATATAGTCCTGGAGAAGCCTGTGGACACTGGGTGGGTTGTCCTTTCTGTCTTCTCCAGTCACATTCTTTCTAGGCCTCAGGTTTTAGATCTTGACGTTCTAAGAAAATCCTCTTGAGCGCAGGACTGGCTCTGAAAGCATAGACCTCAGTCATTGTGGCTTTAGTACAATCTCCTGATTGCATATATTACATCATTTTAACAATTCCAATTATGAATCTGATTTAAAATTCTTATAAAGCCTGCAGTCTTTTTTTAATACATTCATTTTATAGTTAAAGAGCAAGTCAACCCCTACCAGAGTCTAACTCCACTTCATGTTTGAAAAATACAATAAATGCTGTTGCCTGGCAGACCGAGAAGGCGGAGCTGCTAACAAATACACACACAGGCTCACGACAGCATTGTGACATCATAATGTACCAGTTTACATCATAGCATACCTCTTAGCCAATAGCGGTGGCAGATTTAAATTAAAATACAGTGCAGAGTTTTTACCTGACAACGGCACAACACTGCCAGTTTTAGGCAGAATATGTAAATTTTAACTAAGATGCACTGAAGTCCAAATTATTGACTACACGTGTCTGCAGCATGATTAGACACTCGTTCATTTAGTTTGTCAGCAAAAAAAAGTTTATTTGGGGGTGACTTGCTCTTTAAAGACATCTTGTGCATTTCTACCTTCGTGTCGAGGAGCAGCAGCAGAAACTCATTTACCGCTGATATAATTGGACCTCCATAAAAAGGAAGTGGTTAATGTTTTTCTAGTGATGAACAGTGAAAGTGTATTTTTTCCCCACATCATGTGCCATTGCTCCACAATCCCTTCTCCAGTGGGAGGCCTCGCTCATCCCAGGAAACCCACTTGGTGGCTACCGAACCTGGGGCAGAGGCTATTCCTGTCTCTGGCAGACAGAAACATCCGCTGCTCAAGGCTTCAGTGTCTCGATGGTTTGAATTAATGGAGGCAAGAGAAAAGAGGATGAAAGGGCTAGAAGTTGTTGACACAGACAGGCCAATAGGAACGGCTAAATCAGACAAATCAGAGTCATGAATATTAACAAATTAAACCCTGAAGTGCTGCAGGTTTGGAAATGAGCTCTGAGATCCACCATGACTCATCTGTCACTCTTTTTAGTGCATTCATAAAGTAAAAGATGGAGCATAGCTCTCCTGCTTGGACGAGGAGGATTTTATGAATGTGATTTGTTTTCAGAGGTTTCTTGGTTTGCAGCCACTTCACAAGGACACTGCCAGCTCATTTGTTCAAATTGAATTCCTGCCTACATCCTCCTCCTGCATTAAGATGTGTTCAAAGGTAAAGACGACCCACTGGAATAGTCCATCTTGTCATGAAAAGCAGTGTAATTAGAGTCTTTACATCAGCTAACAAGAAAATACTTAAGTTTGAAGGAGTGAAGGAATTTTTATTTTTTATTTGTTTCTTTTTGTGTTTTATTTTTTAGTAAAATCACAAAACTAGAGTCCTGTTTGGAGCTATTTTCAAATATAAAATTCATTCTCTTGTGAGGCAAAAAAAGGAAAAACAAGTCAGATTTTCCTGTTGGAAAATGAAACACCAGGCCAAACATTTAACCCGTAAGCACCTGTATCATTCTATTTTACACCTTCCATAACAAAGATAGGCATAATATATGGTGAAACTTTACCATTGGCACTATTAAGATGTATTTTTTGATGACGTATAAATGGTTTTTGTGAGCTAATCCTTCAACTTGGAAGTAAGACACTTAGATTCAATGAATTCCCATCTCTTCCTGATACAATAATATACAGCTGCAGACCCGGAGACGGCAGATTCATGCTTGCTGCAGATTCAAGCTGACAGTCCTGAGTTTTCCTCCTTTCAGGAATTATGTAGGATTTTGTCTGTAAAAGTGATCATCTTTCTCTGCACTGTGATATAGTGTGGGAAATTCAGTTCAATTCAAAACTACTTTATTAATCCCAGAGGGAAATTGATTATATGTTAAATATGTCCTTCAGAGCCCTATTCCATTTGAGTTTTGTACCATTCAGCATTAATCAATGGGAATGCCATCTGTGCCTTACTAACATTATTTTTGATTAAAAAAAATTGCATGGGCGCTAATTGTCTTGAATGAATTAAAAGTGATTAATGAAGATTAATTAATTACAATGTCTCCAATTTGTTAGATTACATTTTTTAATCGAGCCCCACACCTAACACACACACACACACACACACACACACACACACACACACACACACACACACACACACACACACATATATATTTATATATATAAACACATTATTATACGAATACAGGAGCAACGACTGTTGTTCTCAGCTCTAAACAGCATGGTTATACAACCCCCCAAGGCACTCCACAACACAATCCCATTCACATGCTGGTGGGGATGAGCTACTATGTAGCTACAGCTGCCCTAGGGCGCATGGACAGAGGTGAGGCCTGCTTTACACTGATGCCACCAGTCCTTCTGACTACCAGCAGGTGAGGTGGGTTAAGTGTCTTGCCCAAGGACATAACAGCAGCATTCTCTGGTGGGAGCCGGGATTGAACCTGCAACCTTCTGATTACTGGACAACCAGCTCTACCTCCTGAGCTACTGCTGCCCATGTACAATCTCAACAACATGTACAATCTCCCAAAATTCTACCGTGCGGGAATTGTTTGGGACAGGAAGTAGAAAATACCAACTGCTTTACATTTAGGATTAAAGCTTTTGCAGTCAGAGTAATTGGTTGACTGAAACTGATGTGTGTCCTTGATAATTTTGTGTCCTGTAGACTTGTCACTAAATATTTGTCTTCATGAAGAAACAAATAAGGAACAGAGTTTTGCTGTGAGTAATGTTTGAGTAAATCATCCGCAGGATTGTTCAACGGAACTGTTCAGCGCCTGAGGTCACAAGAATCTAAGTTCTTCATTGATTGCAGCTGAATGTTTTATCTTTTTTGTGTTTGCGCTGAGAATTTGTGAAGTCCTCATATGTGCATATAATCCAAATATCTGCCAGAAGCAAGATAATTAATACTTTTGAGGCTGAACAGAAACGAGGAGCCCTGATAAGACAGAATAGTGAATTTAGATGACCTTGATATAAACTGTCTTTCCTGTTTCTTAGAAGAGCTCTTGTCCCATTTCCTATCCTAGAAAGTGTGTAGTCTGTATTGATGCTGGAATGTCCTAATCCTCTGTCACTGTTGACTCTTTTAGTTTTAGGTGCAGCAGAATAGAAAAGTTTAATGTGGGAGATTCAGTGCAGGCTTGTTTGTTGCCTCAGCCTCGATTTGTTGTTTATAACCCACATTTTTTAGCCCAGAGAGGCTCATTTATCTCAGATGGTAGCAGAGAAGCTGGAGTCATGTGATTTTGTGCTCCATGCACACATCTGAATGCGGTGCTGGAAAATGTTTTAGTTAGTGTGCCTATAACTGGAGGCGTGTGGGATTGTTTGATGACTAA
Organism: Nothobranchius furzeri; assembly: GCF_043380555.1. NCBI lineage: Eukaryota > Metazoa > Chordata > Actinopteri > Cyprinodontiformes > Nothobranchiidae > Nothobranchius > Nothobranchius furzeri. Next base: position 47,361,407 of record NC_091753.1, read on the forward strand.
GACACTGCAAGTCTGGTGTTCATTATAACTTTCCTGATATATTTTTTTATTTATTGTTTTGTGCTGCAGACACAAAGCCAGGGAAGGTGAATTGTAAAATAACTTAAACAAATGCAGCTGAGAACAGGTATTGTTATTTTAGTGCTTTGATGTGATCACCACCAGTTACAGTCAGAAAATAAAATGTTGAATTTACTCAACATGGTCTTGAGTTGAAAAAGGGTAGAATACCTTCTGCGTGTCGGGGATGAGATCATGCCCCCAGTGGATTGAATTTAACTATCTCTGGGTCTCGTTCACGAGTGCGAGTGAGAAGCTCGGTCATCCGGGAGGGGCTCGGGGCTCAGAGTAGACGCACTGCTCCTCCACATCGAGAGGAGCCAGTTGAGGTTGCTTGGGCATCTGATTAGAATGCCTCCTAGACGCCTCCCTGGTGAGGTTTTCTGGGCACGTCCATCTGGGACAAGACCTAAAGGAAGACCCAGGACACGCTGGAGAGACTATATCTCTCGGCTGACCAGGGAACGTCCTGGGATTTCCCCGGAGGAGCTGGCCCAAGTGGCTGTGGAGAGGAAAGTCTGGGCCTCTCTGCTTAGGCTACTGCTCCCGTGACCCGACCCCAGGGAAGTGGACAATAATGGATGGATAGTATAATGTACATGGTTAAATGTTGTGTTAAAAGTAATTGTATATTCCCCTTTACCTTTAAGCAACTAGGCTAAGTAGAAGCAGTTGATGTAAGTTAGTTAAATTAATTCAGCATGTCATTTCTTCGAGTGGTCTGGTTCTCACTCCCATTGACTGCCACCAGACCGAACATCGTCTTTGTCCTTTTTCCAAAATACCACCTATGAATCTTGTGATGATGCGTTTGAGCAGCCACGGACACAACGGAGTGTGAGATATTTATCTTTTAACTCACCGGCAGAGCAGAAAATGAGACTTTCTGTACGTATCCATGGTGAGAAGCTCCGATTCCAACCTGGATAATTTTGACTGACTCACTGCAGCTCCATCAACAGGCCAAAGTAATCGATAAAGAAAGATGAAAGCCTCACTCAGAAATATTGTAAACCTTTCATCTGCCTTTCCTCTCAGACCAAGTATTCCATTACTTAGTAAATAGTGGGTTTGCTGTTCTGTCATTTTCATCCTGATTCACTTTGAAGCCGGCGTAACAAAATATAATGAGTTTTTTTATGATTCCCCGCCAAGCTTTAGCATCAGTTCCTCACTAAGATTGTTTTATTTTTCTTCTCCTGTCAGTGAGGTTTATGCGAGTCGAATCATCATTTTCTGTGTTTGTCCAACTGTGTCCAGCTTGTGTTCCATTTGATAAATCGCATATGGCAGCTTTCCTTGCCAGGTCGTTTGTGTGCCAGGCGACACATGGCTGCAGCATTTGCTGAGAAACAGGCAAACGAACTTATTATGATTGAATTTAGTTTTTGTCAGTGGTATGGTTTGGGCATTTGTGCATCCTTTGCAGGTCAGCTGATCGTTGGATAGACTGAAACATTTATATATATTTTTTCTTGTATGACTCAGTTATTTAATCTGAATTTGTATTAGTCACATAGACAGTCATACACTATTAAAGGTGTAATATGGAACAAAGTGACACTTGGAAGTTTTGCTTGCTTATAGCACCCCCTAGTGTCTGTTATTAATTCTCTGTGGTCAAACCAAAATGTATCTCCTCGCTGTGCGTTTGTTTTTTTTGACACATTAATCTAACAGCTGAGACGTCTCCCAGCCTTCCTGAGTGTCTACAGAAGTTATTCATCACTAAATTAAACAAATTACCTGTGTTCATGGTCTAAACATGCTGGAACCAGGCTACTGCGCCAGGTATGTCAGCTCAATTTTATTCAAAGTCCCAACAGATCGGCCTGCCAGTCTGAAGTTGCAAATGCGGTATTCTGGCCACAGAGGGTGGTGGGATCTGAGCGACATTTCATTAACCATGTAAAAGGTAATTTTAGCAAATACCGGCTCAAAAAAATTTTGTTAAAATATGAAAAAGTTGTAAGGTATGGCTTTAAAACAGAAATCTGTTTTACCACCTATAGGTGGAAGCATGTATTGCACCTTTAATCCCCTCTCCCTTCTTCTATGATACAGCTGAAAGCAACGCCTGTGGCACATGTTAAATTCTTGGCCTGTCTTTGAGGTGCTTTTTGGTCAAGTTTGATATTTCTTTCCTCCTGTCTGTCTTCGAGTAGATGCAGGCAGTCATACAATTAGTACTTTTGTTGCCATGAAGGCAGTTGTAGCCAATAATTTGCTGTATCTTTGCAGCTTTGTAAACATCGTGAACGCAGCTCAGATTAGGTGATTCTGCAAACGCACATGCATCCGCTCTGTGACTGACATCTGTATGTAAGTGGATGTTAAACACACTGGCTAATGCTGAGCGGCAGTCAAATTAAATTGTATGGGAGGAGGCAGTGAGGGGGGTGGAAATTAGTAAATAAACGTATTGCCTACGCTATATCACAGAAAGGTGTCGGACTGTCACTTTTACAGATTTCTAAAAAAATATCACACAACACATTTAAAATGTCTGCAAGCAATTTTAAAAAGTCCTTATTAAAAAACAAAAACACATCCTTTCTGTCTGTGTTCAGTTTTTCCTGTTTGGCCCTCTAGTCGGGTTTCTAAATTTGTCCTCAGACATCTGAACTTTGAGCCTACCTGAAATGAAATAAATATTTAAGAATATTGTTCCATAAGTTAAAATCAATTTATTCCGATTGCGCATTCCGAACAAAAGTCAGATTTTGCAGCAGAGTGCATGAACGGTGACAGGTTGTGTTTATTTTTGACCGTGCCACAAAAAAGCCACAGAATACCCTGTTGTTGCCTTTCTACATCGGTCCTCTGATGCCTGTCTGCCTGTAAATCGACCCACTTCTGAGTGGAAAGCTGAATTGTTGACTGTGCTGGCACTTTGGTATTTATGGCCTCTACACGTTTTTGTTGGCCCCGTGATCATAACTGAAACAAGTTCAGTGGAAGCCCCGAGAGCACAACAGTAAGCAGTCCTTTGCTTGTGAGGCCACAACAAGACTAAATATAGTTCGGCATAGTGCTGCTGTAGGAGCCTGGCTGATTTGTCTGAATAGAGAGCCATGTCCAGCTGACCCCCTGCTCAAAGTGCAGGTGAGAGACTCGTATCATGTGGGGACCCAGCAGGAATTTATCACAGCTCTGCAAAGGCAGTAAAGATCTTTAGAAACAATCTTCAGCAACACTCTACTCTGTAGTATGAGAGGAGACAATAATAAAATGGTATTCATTGACCTTTTCACCTTATGGAGGTCCTTTGTGTTTCCAGTTTCCTGTTGGAGAATGCCCCGATGGAGGAGGCATCCCAGGAGGAGCAGCCACCAACAAATAAAACCGTGTCCCCAGGCACAGCAGATAGGAGCAGAACCGTTATCTCGGTGTCAGGGTGCACGCTGAGGAACATCCGCCGTTACCAGGACGACTATGACACCTATCTGCGTGATGTGGCTCACAATGTCGTCGGCACCTTCAACCCCTGGGCCGTCGTAGACAGGTGAAAAGATAAACAATGATTAAAAACAGAGCTTATAAAGAACCATAATAATGATGCAGCATTTGCTGAGTCATGCCAGAGCCACCACCCCCCTTCGTGTCTCCATCCTTTGCTTTTTGCAGCTCTTGATGTTTGATTTCTTTCATACACTAAATGAACCATAAACCGCACATGTTTTTAGTTTTTGTGTTGGACTCTGATGGTGTCCAGACAACACATGGTAGCATGTGTCCTCTTGAGATGTTTTAGACATAGCTGGACGTGCTTTCTCTAAGGGTATTTGCAGACTTTATGGTTTGCAAAGCATCTTTTTAATGCTCCCTCATCCACACACCGCTTAGCCTATTTAACAGATTGCTTTTGTTGCAGACTGCCTCACCTCAGTGAGCATTCAAAATCCACGAGATTCAGATAAGGTTTGAGCTCCAAACTCGCAGGGATTTATTTTCTCCGCATCATTGTCAAAAATCTATTTGATTTTCAAAAGCAAAGCTCGAAATGACAATCCTGTGCCTCCATGGCACCGGAGTCCTTGTTTAACTTGTTCATTATTAATCCCATGTCAGAGAATCAAAGCTGCCTCAGGATGGATTTCCGATTTTGGTAAGAAAATGGAATAAAGTGAGAGAATATCCAATTATTTCAGTCTTTTTAGAGGCAGAAAGCAGGCACGTTTGCTTGCGCCGCCTCCCCACCCCCCCCTTTCTGCAAGTCTGACAGGGTGCAGAATCCTTCCTGAGTGATGAGATGGTAATGAGTAGCCGTGCGCTGGTGTGGAGCCACACCACCTGGAGGATCCCATTAAATCTGTCTGCTAACAGGCTGATTGCAACATAGAGTCTTGAGCACCCCACATAAAGATACATCCTCGAAGCTGTGATTCTAACAGAGAGAACAACAAGAAACTTGTGTTTGAATGAACTAAGATGATTAAGCCTGTGCATTTGCTGTGCTAAAGTGGTAAATATGCTGAGTGGAGAGTTATTCAGAGGAGCTAGCATGGCTTAGGGAAAATTAACTGTGGTCTCATAATGGCGACTCTAATGCAGATCGACTGATTCTTCGTTGTGTTTCTCCCTAGCTGCTGTTGAAAATATTTTTTTAATCCTTTATTGGTGCAACGGTGCACCATTTCTGCAACATTTGAAAGATTGGATGGGTTAGTACTTAAGATAAGTACACAGGAATGTGTTGGAGCTACTAGTACTTACAAAGTCAAATGCACTTAAATACTTTAATTAAAGCCGTTTTTACTAAAACATTGCCGTCACATGTCCACAACGCTGAAGCGGCATCAGGGAGCCGTAGCTCGTTTCTAAGACAATTATTGCAATATTACTACCAAGCGAGGCGAAACGAATGCCGCAAACTCCGTGCATCGCTGTGCTGTAATATTACACTGATTTGCCGACAGGGTGTGTCTTGTAAAACGGGCGTAAGACAAAGCAGTAGAATGTTAGCAGAAATTTGAATACGCTTACGCTCAGAAATACAAGTTCAGTAAGCGAATTACCAAGTACTATGTACTGGTTTGTCTTAGCTGTAGTAACTTGCATTTAAGTGTATTTAACATTGTAGCTATCAGTAACTCCAACACACAATTATCTATTCCAGTGAACATATTATTTTAAGTGCAATCAGTTTGCATGCATTTTTCTAGTAAGTTGAGCAAATCAGATTTTACAGTGTAGAGCCTCCCTGCTTTGAATCAGAGGACGTCCACACATTGAAATGTAGCATGTTGCTACACAGATCTCATGCATTATGGATTTTATTCTTCGTTCTTAGCTTTTAAGACTAAACATTCATACGTTCACTCAACGTTCATTCTTTCTCCATGTCAGATTACATGATTTTTGGGAGCCTTTCCTAAAAGCTTTCCTTTTATTTGTACTAATTGTCTTGTTTTACAGCCTCGCAGATGAGTTACTGTTGGAGGCGTTGGCTGAAGTCGCCGACGAGTTTCAGGAAGTGGTTGAGGAATACGCCGAGGCTGTCTTCACCTCAGAGTTTCTGCAGCCGATCCAGTCTCCCCCTGTTTCTTCTGCAGCTTTGGTTGGCCAATAGGATGCTACAGCATCGTTAAATAAATGTGCTTTTATTCAGGTTTTTTTTAACCAGAACTGTTTATCATTTTGTATAGTTTTTGTATATTTTATGAATGTGACTTTTGGTTTGGGATAAATAAATTAGTTATTTTTATTTATTCTTTCCAACAATGTTTTTATCCAATGATTTTGCTGAGATTCCTTTTAAAGTAGATGTATCAGGTGATGTTGCTGAATTGCACAAGGAGCATTAGTCTCATCTCTCTTCATGGTCCATTTGTATGTGTGATTGAATCCCTCTGGGAAAGTTAGTTTAAGGTAGATAAGCTTGGGGAGACCGGAACGACATTACAGAGGATTATAAGATTACTGCCCTCTCATTGCACTTGGTTTAACACTCCCTGGGGATTACTCACACTTTCTATTTTCACATCAGAACTAAAATGCAAATGATTGCATACGGTCTTCATCAGGGTTTGATCCGCTGTAAACCATTTTGTTAATTAAATTGACTTTCTTATTAAATAACTCTGATGCTGCATGGTGTTCTTGTTTTTAATTGATAAAATTCTAGTGAAATGTTGATATTTGTGATCATAAAGCATGGTGATTTAAACTTGGCACCTTTAAATCAATATTTGGTCCTGTTTTGTTAAACCTTTTGGAACTGCATGATTATGGAGTTAGTGTTGACCTGAAAGTTAACAGGACATAGCACAGTTGAAAATTAAAGGTGGTGCAGACAGAACGGAGGACACATGCAGAGCCTGTGGAGACTAGCTGCGGCTGGAAAAATGTGCTCACACCAAATTAGATGCTTCTGCTTCCCCTCGGGCTGCTGGAGGCCAAACTACACACAGGTTTCAAAACTGACACAAAATTAAGGGGGCGTGTTATGCAAAATTCACCTTTTGCATGACTGTGCTGCCGTGTGGGTCGCTACTGTCTCTATAAACACTTCAAAATGTGAAAAACAACTCATCCATCCATTTTCTGTCAGTGCTTGGTTTGAGGAAGTATGTGCGTAAAACAAGCCGTTACAAAAGGTTCTTGTTTGTGATGTCACAAATGGGCAAAGTAGAATAAAACCACCTCGTAACATGCTCTTTCAGCAGCAGCTCTACTTGCAGCACTTCCCAATTATCGAAGCTTCGGAGCCAATAACAGCCTGAGCAGGGGATTGGTGGGCGTGGTCAGCTTCCGTTTGTTTTCTTACAGTGACAGAGTCCTGAAAGTCGAGAATAAAACTGCTGAGATCACTTTATGTGAGAGGGATTTAGCTTAAAGAACTTCATAAACATGTTTTTATATCAACCATAGAACTAAATTATCTTCATTTAATTAAGTGCCTTCTAGAGTTCTACCCCCAAGGTGCTTTACAACATCCAGTCATTCACCCATGCACACACACATTAACACACTGGTGGAGATGAGGTGGGCTAAGTGTCTTGTTCGTAGACACGACTGCAACAGACGGGCTCGAACCTGTAACCCTCTGGTTACGGGGCCTAACTCTTCTGTCACTGTCACAACTATTATAATTTTAGAAAAAAGTCATAAAATGTCCCCTCTAAAGCGAGGGAAATGTGGATGGATTTGCTTTCATATGAAGGACTAAAGTTGTTTTGACAAAATACTTAAAAGATGCTACATAACCAACTTCATTTCCAGTCATTTTGGTCAGAAATTAACAGAAAATCAGAGAATGCACCAGATTATGCAATTACACATTTTCCTCTCACAGGTGCGAGTGGACTTGACTCATTATGCGGGTATAAATGAATAGGATGAAGAAAAGAAATGAGGAAGCAGAAGGATTAAGATGACTTTGACAGAGGACACATTTTTAAAATAACAGCGTCTTAACTGCTGCCCTTGCTAGGTTTTTCTCATTTGCTGGGATGAAGAGCAACCAAAACTTGTCCAAATATAAAGTTTTTAATGATTCACATGAGCAGTTGGATCTAGGATCATTACTAAAGAAGTTGATGCTGATTTCTTATAGGAGGATGTCAGTAAACACACGAGCTGTGTCTCATTTCCTGCCAAAAACATCCAACGTGAGCAAGTTCGCATATAACCTGGCACCATAGAGGCAAGGGTGCACCCAAGGGGTGGCCAGAGGTGGTCATGGCCACCCCTAGAAAATTGCTGGCCCCCACAGGAAAAGCCAGTGTTAACAAATCATATTAATGTTCAGTCAAACCATATATTAATCTTGTTTATTCGAGACATCATTGTAAAACAAAATAAAAATATTACAATTAATGAGTAAAGAAATAATCAGAATAAAAAAAATACACATGTTTCTGCTGCTCAACGTTTAAAAAAACGCTTTTTTCTCCATAGTTTTTTTCTTTTTTTTTTGGTGAACACAGCAACACAGGTTATTAAACCTAAAAAATTAAATTTTAAATAAAATTTGGGGTAACATTTTAAATAACTGAAATGTATTTTTCAAAAATGTTTGCGTTTGTAAAATTTAAGTGAAATGTTTTGGATATGTACTGTTATTTTAATAAAAATGAATAAAGGTGCAATGCAGTACATCGCCACAGGCTAAATTCTCCCAGATTTACCACAAGGACCAATTTGGTGTGCCACCCCAAAATTGTCTTTGGCCCCATCTGGCCACCCCATCAACATTTTCTGGAGGCGCCCCTGCACAGAGGAAGGTGATCTGGTTGGACGAATTTCTCTTGTTATCTTCAGGTGAACATTTCTTACAAGCACTATGAGGAGAAGGGAAGCCGAGGAAACTGTGAGGATATAGATAATGTCAGTTTCATGTTCTTGACAACAATGAGTAAATATATGGCGCCTGTATTCCTTCAAGCCTGTGGCCTTTTTCCCTGAGACAATAAAAAAAGCTTAAAAAATGATCCAATAAACAAAATGACTAATAATGTCTTAAGATCATTTTTTCCAGATCCAGTCTAATCAAACGCTTCTATCCGCATCATCATTAGTTATTTTGAGTCACCTGAACTGAATCGAACCAAAGCTCCTGACATCTGATGGTTCTACTGCAGAGCGAGCAGATGTTGCTGTGAAAAGACTAGAATTAATGCTATTTTGCACATTATTATAATTGCTAATGATCTGAGAGGTTAGACCTTGCCTCGGGCTATCGCCGACTCATTATCAGAGCTAATTTTCAAATTGGTCAAGACTCAAATGACTGCAGCATCCGTGATGCATCGAGGGGATGCTGCTCTGTGCAGGCGATGACAGGGTGTGCTTTTGACATTCGGGTTGTTTTTCTCCTCTTTTTTCATCTGAAGCTCGGTATTCATACCAGAAGGATGAGAAGTCCTTATTAGTCGTTCTTGCTGAGAAGCTGGTCATTGTTGAGCAGTCTGTCATGCATCCTAATTTTGTGCAAGAATGTTTTCTTTGTAAGATTATTCTAGGGTGCCAAACATTGCCGGCTGAAGGGACATTTGGTTCCAGTTTGCAGAGATCATTAATAAACAATATAGGAATGAACAACTTGTGAGTTTATTATTGTAGTTAATCAAACCAGGTTCCTGCAGAGTGGATGCAGGCAAACTATCTGCTTCGATTTTATTACTTTATAAGAGACAACTGATGGAAAAGAAGCTCACTTCTGCAGGATAAAGACTTTTTACCTCACTCATATTCAAGAATCACTGCTTTATGAACACTAATAACAATTCAGTGGCCATCAGATCATTTAAACCGTTTTCTACATCTTTGTAATAAGGGTCACAAGTGAAAGAGCCCTGAAGTCTTGAAGGCGCTCCGAATTTCAAAAGGGCAAATTTTGAAACACAACCTTTCTTTCTTTGAGGAAATAAAACATCAACATTGCAAAAGCAAACAAAGTCACGGGGTAGAGTTACATTGCTGTTATCCAATCAGAGGCAACGATGTCAAAATATCAGGAAATAAGACTACAAATCTTGCCGTCTTTTGCCACTTTCTCCTCCAGCTGACTTCTACATCCTCAAACAGGAGCATCTGAGCTTTTCCCATTTTCCTAGTTTTAAATTCCAGAACCGTTTAAAATTTTTCTAAAAACCCAAGCAATCACAATTTGTTTGATCTGTAAATGGACTAAAAAGAAAATGTAAAGGATTTTACTTGTAGTGTTATGGATCAGTATTACTGGGGTAAATTGCATTTTTCTGCCTACAAGGCAGCAGAATTCTTCAGAGAGGAAACAGCAAACTAAAATCTGCACCTGGGGCTCTAAGCTCATTCTGCTGACTTGAGTACTTTGTGGCTTTTTAATAGATCCTTAGTGCTGTTGAAGCAGATCCTACCTCCATTTTTCCAAAAGCACCTACAGCGCTTATAAACAGCATCATTTCCATGACTTTCTGTATGCTGATATCAACATTTGTCATATTTGACATATTTGCAGATACATTTCACCATCCAGCATCTGCAACTTGGAAAATTCTTTCTGCCTTCTGACTAAGAGGAAAGTCCCCTCTTTTGTGAGGAAAGGTGTTTGAGTTGTGTCCTCAAAGGCATGGATAGGGTAAAAAATTAAGTCCCTTAATTAAATTAGCTGTAGTGTTTTTTTTTTTTCATTTAGACCCTGTCAGTGCAGCCATGCAGTGTAATCAGTGTGATCTGTCTCTCTGACTTCCTGGCCTCAAGGCCTTTTCAATTAGTTTTCCTTGCTGGGATCTCAGCTCAGTGTTGCTGCACAAGAAGATGGTTTTCCCTGGCTTCCGATAAAAGCAAATAGCATGTCAGAGTTTGGTAGTGTGTCGTGTCTGGCTCTCAGATTCCTCCATGTGGATGTTTTTTTCCTCACTGGACTGGGTGATCTCATTTGTGATCACATATACAGTGGTGTGAAAAACTATTTCCCCCCCTTTCCTGATTTCTTATTCTTTTGCATGTTTGTCACACAAAATGTTTCTGATCATCAAACACATTTAACCATTAGTCAAAGATAACACAAGTAAACACAAAATGTAGTTTTGAAATGACGGTTTTTATTATTTAGGGAGAGAACAAAATCCAAACCTACATTGCCCTGTGTGAAGAAGAAGAAGAAGAAAGTATAATTTCTATAGCGCCTCTCAAGATAAAAATCACGAGGCGCTTCACAAAAACAAAAAATGTAGAAATATAAAAAAGCATTTAGAAAATGTTTAAAACTATATTTAACATTAGCAAAAATAGGCATTTGTGATAAAAAAAATGTAAAGAAAGAAAGAGAGAGTGAATAGGAAAGAGGGAAATCAGTGGATCCTGAGGAAGGTGGAATAGGTGGGGAGAGCTGAATAAAGAGAGAGTGGTGAAGAAGGTCATACAAAAGCCAGCTTGAACAAGTGAGTCTTCAGCTGCTTTTTAAAGGAGACCACTGAGTCCACTGATCTCAGGCTCAGGGGGAGAGAGTTCCAGAGTCTGGGGGCCACAGCAGCAAATGATCTGTCACCTTTGGTCTTTAGCCTGGTGCTGCACAACCAGTAGGCTTTGATCACTGGACCTCAGGGACCTGCTGGGGGTGTAGGGACTAAGAAGAACACCAATGTAAGATGGTGCTTGTCCATGTAAGGCCCTATAGACCAGAACCAGGATCTTGAAATGAACCCTGAAGTTGACTGGCAGCCAGTGAAGCTGGAGGAGAAGCGGGGTGATGTGGGTGTGTTTGGAGGACTTGGTCAGAAGCCGAGCACAGGCGTTCTGAACCACCTGTAGACGGTTCAGGGAGGATCTGCTCAGACACGTGAAAAGAGAGTTTCAGTAGTCTAAGCGTGAGGAGATGAAGGTGTGGAGAACAGTCTCAAGTTCAGAGCGGGACAGAATGGGACTCAGCTTAGCAACGTTCCTGAGATGGAAGAAGGAAGAGCGAACAAGAGAACTGACATGAGAATCCAGGGTGAGAGCTGGGTCAAAGGTCATGCCAAGATTCCTGACAGAAGATTCCTGAAAAAGTTATTGCCCCCCCTTGTTTAAAAATAACCCAACTGGGGTGTTTCACACCTGAGTTCAATTTCTGTAGCCACCCCCAAGCCTGATTACCGCCACACCTGTTTCAATCAAGAAATCACTTAAATATGAGCTGCCTGACACAGAGAAGTAGACCAAAAGCACCTCAAAAGCTAGACATCATGCCAAGATCCAAAGAAACTTAAGAACAAATGAGAACAAAAGTAATTGAGATCTATCAGTCTGGTAAAGGTTATAAAGCCATTTCTGAAGCTTTGGGACTCCAGCGAACCACAGTGAGAGCCATTATCCACAAATGGCAACAACATAACAGCGGTGAACCTTCCCAGGAGTGGGCGGCCGACCAAAATTACCCCAAGAGCGCAGAGACAACTCATCCGAGAGGTCACAAAAGACCCCAGGACAACTTCTAAAGTGTTCACGACTCCACCATAAGAGAGAGACTGGGCAAAAATGGCCTGCATGGCAGATTTCCAAGACGCTAACCACTGTTAAGCAAAAAGAACATTAGGGCTCGTTTCAATTTTGCTAAGAAACATCTCAATGATTGCCAAGACTTCTGGGAAAATACCTTGTGGACTGATGAGACAAAAGTTGAACTTTTTGGAAGGCAAATGTCCCGTTACATCTGGCGTAGAAGTAACACAGCATTTCAGACAAAGAACATCATACCAACAGTAAAATATGGTGGTGGTAGTGTGATGGTCTGGGGTTGTTTTGCTGCTTCAGGAACTGGAAGGCTTGCTGTGATAGATGGAACCATGAATTCTACTGTCTACCAAAACATCCTGAAGGAGAATGTCCGGCCATCTGTTCGTCAACTAAAGCTGCAGCAATGACCCAAAACACACCAGCAAATCCACCTCTGAATGGCTGAAGAACAACAAAATGAAGACTTTGGAGTGGCCTAGTCAAAGTCCTGACCTGAATCCTATTGAGATGCTATGGCATGACCTTAAAAAGGCGGTTCATGCTAGATAACCCTCAAAGCTGAATTACAACAATTCTGCAAAGATGAGTGGGCCAAAATTCCTCCAGAGCGCTGTAAAAGACTCGTAGCAAGTTATCGCAAACACTTGATTGCAGTTATTGCTGCTAAGGGAGGCCCAACCAGCTATTAAGTTCAGGGGGTAATTACTTTTTCACACAGGGCAATGTAGGTTTGGATTTTGTTCTCTCCCTAAATAATAAAAACCGTCATTTCAAAACTACATTTTGTGTTTACTTGTGTTATCTTTGACTAATGGTTAAATGTGTTTGATCAGAAACATTTTGTGTGACAAACATGCAAAAGAATAAGAAATCAGGAAGGGGGCAAATAGTTCACACCACTGTAAGGAAGCAAGGCACAAAAACAGCAGGGGTTACCACAGCTGCTTCACACACAGTGGTGCGTGGAAAGCTATTTTCCAAATATTCAGTGTGTGAAGATTGAACATGTCAGATTAGGAGTTCCACGTGTGGATTTAGAGGTTTTAAAGTGGAGGGGGAAATGATTCAGGCTTTATTACATTACTACATTTTGATGGGGTTTGCTCTATTTTTGAGCGTCTTTTTAAATTTTTTTTCAAATATCCATTTTCTGTTTCTTTTGCTCGGGTGGCTGCCCCTGCACGACTGAGGTGTCACCTGCTGCTTTGGTGATGAATATTTGACAGATGCGATAACTCAAACGCCTTGGTCCTGATGCAGCGATTAGCTCCCTCACGTTATCCCATAAAAAGACACAAATCCACACCATGAGCAGCATAGGACATCATGATACAGAAGCTTTGAATTATTCTACATTTTTAAATATTTTAATTCCAAGAAGAAAATGTTGTCCTTTTTTGGACTTTTGATTTGTTTCCCATTCATCTTAAGTTGATGGTCTTTATCAGAAAGACATTTGCTTGTTTAGGAGGTGCTCCCCTTGAACAACGAATCATTGAGGCATAAAATCACCTTTGAACTTAAGAGGTGAACTGAACAACAACTTGGGAAAAACATGAATATTTAAGCCCTTTGTAAGCAGCAAAATGACAACAATTGTTGATCGCTATTATGTTACATACTGGTTTTACGTTCAGTGAAAAGGAGGCTTAAGGTTGGTTTATGCTTGACGCGTCCGCGAGGTCCGCACGGAAAAGTTGCGTCATTTTGCGTCATCTTAACAACCACGCCCCTCCACCGCGCCTCCGCACGGCCCAAAATTTCCGCAACGCGAACCTAGGAAATTTTCTAACCACGCGGACGGTCGGACGCGGAAAAACATGGCAGACTGGCAAGAACTAGTATGGCAGAGGTTCGTAAATACAGACATTTGTATGATTCAGTTCTCAAAGATCACCGTGATCAACATGTTGTTAATAATTCTTGGAGAGAAATAGCTCGCACTGTCGGAAAAGACGAGGACGCTGTTAAAAATGCTGGAATGCCATGTTGTAAACAACAATAATTTCTACTTCTACTATGGTGTAGTGTTGGATGCATGCCGTAGAGCTCCATGCTGCCCCGTTCAGTTTGGGAGAATATTGGCTCACCGCAGAGACAAGCCGCATGAACCATAAACGCTGCGAGTTGTGAGGCGCGTTCCATCTGCGAGCCGCATCACCAAGCGGAAAGTGAATGCGCCAAGCATAAACCAAGCTTAAGGCTCAGCATCAGAAGTGTTGCGGGATTGTCCAAGCTTGCTGTGGTGGCACTGCCCACCCTGGACTTCCCCCTAGAACCGCCTCTGATTAACGTCAGGAGGACCACTTCGGTTTACATCTTGTTCAATCAGTTATGATTCTTTTGAGGTAATCGTGTTTATCGTTCTAGTATTGGGTCAAACAAAAACACAATTTTAATCATCCAATTGTCTCATGATTATTCTACACAAAAACCATCTCAAATCATTTAAAATAATTTTTGAGTCCATATTTTCTGCATTTACGGCTGTTTTAAATTCATTTATTTCCCCTTTAATTTAAGACTCTTTAAGGGCGTTTTGCGTTCCCAGGAAGCGGACTTTTACGCCCTCCATGCAGCAGCTGCAGCCGCGGACCTGCGCGCACCGCTGGAGGCAGTCGAGCTGCAGACCCGCTCGCTGCAACTCCGGCTGATGTTTGCGGCGGAGAGAAGACAAGAGAGGGGGAGGACAAGGGGAGCTGGGCGGACATGACATGTGAGCAAAGTCTGCACAGATACACCACAGAGTCAAAGTATGTTATCAACGGCGCGGCGCTCCACCGGACTTTGCGCAGGTGAACGAGAGAGGACTGGTTGAACACTCTGCGCTGAGTGGGGGAGGCAAAGCCCGCTCCTCAGTCCGTCAGTCAGGTGCAGTCCGTCAGGAAGAGCCGAGCAACTGGGTGAGTAACTAAGCGTCCGGCTGAGACCAACACGCCGCCGCGCACTGACAGCATCGTGACGGCACTTCCCAGTGACCGCAGAAAGGGACGCATCGGATAGGACACCATGTCAAAGGAGACTCGAGGCAAAGGTAAGGGGGTGCAACGTCATGCATGGTCGCGTGCTAACAGGTAGACCCGTGTGTCTCGTGCTGCTGGGTTTTGGTGTGTAACCTGTAACGCAGCCGCAGCTGCTGCATGGATCGATGGATGGACTCGTATAGGAATGCGCGTCGGACCTCTGCGGGTCAGACGGTCCGGTCCAGTCCGGTCCGGTGGACTGTCCTCATCTGACACAGACACGGTGCGTGTCTGCAGGTGGTCGTGTCGCTGCGGGGTCAAGTGAGGGAAAGCTCAACTGTCTCTCCTAAATGCGCTGCTGTGTCTTGGTTGATTATTTTGTGTTCAGACATTTAAATATGATCCGTTCTCTTAAAAATCTGGAAGAAAAAGTCAAAGATGCTTAATTGAGGTGAAGTAAATCCAAAAGGAGGGGTTCAGTGTGTGTGTGTGTGTGTGTGTGCGTGTGCATGCGCGCGCGTGTATTGTGCTATTAATAGCAGACATCTTTTTCATGCATCTGATTTGGTTGTTGAATTGGAATAGGCGGAAATGAGAGTCGACAGGGCTGCAGCAGCAAAAGCCTTTGAAGTCGTGACATTTCTGGTTTATTGTTGCTTTTTGAAAGGATCATTTAGCTGCTGGATGAGCCACCTGTTTGCATTGTTGTCACAAAGTTAATCAGTGATTCAGTCTGAGCAGCATTCTCACTTTTAACTCTAACGCGATGTGTTTCCCTCACTCTTAATACTGATTTAAACCGGATTACATTGTCTTGATTTCTGAAATCATTTAGAGGAGCTTGCATTAATGCTGGCAGCTGGGGATGCTGTGTGCAAAGATACACCTCCCATTTCTTCCTTTAAAAAAGGGCAACTTTCTGAATCTTAAACAGCTCCTGCTGGTGCTTGTGGCCTCAGTGCTCTGACCTTTTCCATAGTTGCAGGAGGAGAACCAGAAGTTTCCTGAGGGGACTAACATTTTAGATCACTGTCGGGCTAAGTGGTGGCAAAAAGTGGCAGAGACAGGGTAATGGTCACTCAGTGTGGTCATTAATGCAGCTCTGCATCGTGTGGATTTCTGATGCTGATTTAAGCAAACTGCTGAGCTCAGGTGAGGCATTAACCCTATAAAATCTGCAGTTTAAATAGTCATTTTTACTTTATTCTCATTAATTACCTTGTTGCATGCAGATATTCTTTGCAGATTTTATCCAAGAGTGTTATGCGTGAATAAAATCGGAATATAACAAGCTTTTATGCATAAAAAATCTTTGCAAATATTTCGCTTTTGCATGAATTTCAATTCAACTCAATTCAAAAATACTTTATTAATCCCAGAGGGAAATTGATTTGAATTTGATTCATTTTTACAAACTATTCAGCTCTGTAACCAAAAGCTGCATTCTTCAGACAAAAAGAAATAAATTAAACATTATTTAGCATTACCAACAAGACAGGAATTCTAAAATATTAACATAGTAATGAAACAGAAGGAAATTAGTAATTTTTTGGTGGGTGACAGCTATTTAGTATGGTCCAATTGTTTCACAACTTCAAATGTGTAAAAAAATAAAGTCGCTGAGGACTTTTTCTCTGTTGTTTTGCTGTTTTGGGCTTTGATTTAGAAAGTGGAAAAGGGCCCTTCTGTAACATCTTCCAAACAATCCAAAAAAAGATAAGACAACAAATTTCAACTAAACAGACAAAACATCCACATTTCAGATTAAACCAGAACAATAGCAGGTGTAGCAGGTGGAGAGGGATGAAGCTCATCCAGTTGAACTCTAGTTCACAAACTTGTTAAAATGCAGACCGGTTGTGGAAATGCTCATGGTTATTCTGGCTCGGCGTCAGCTCCTGCACCTGCACAGTCCAGACGGAAAAGAGGAAACCGAAAAATTGAGCATGGAGACTATTTTTAGTTGACAAACCCATAAGACTAATTAGATTCTTCTGCGATATTGAAAACACTTTTAAACAAACTGCTGCAGCTGTATTTTTCTATTTTTCCAGTGAATATTTCTTACATTTCTTTCAGCGACACAGTAAAACTCTCAGGTTAATTGAAACTTCACAGCCAGGCCTTTTATTATTGTAGCAGAGCTTTGTGAAACCATGCTTCAGCTAGCAGGTTGACGGTAGCAAGCTGTAGCTGTGTTGCTGTGTTGTTATTGTCGTCACTTCACAATATCTGCATTCATGAGTTATTCCTTCACATTTTTCTTAGGTGGAGCAGCTCTGTTTTCAGCTTTCTCAGTACAGACGTTTGATATTATGCAAGCTTCTCTTGTGCACACAGATCTTTGTCATTTTTTAACTGAAGGAATGCCGTTGGGCATCCTACACATCTTAGTGCTTCACTGCAAAGTCTGCATAACTTTACTTAACGCAGTGTGTGAAATGCAAGGCATATTATGCTCCATGCTTCATCATTTAGTCAGTGTTTTTGATCTGAGAGTTTCGGATTGCACAGCCTTTTTCATCCTCTTGCTCTGATTTTATTAAACAGAAGTGCCTCCTCATCCAAAAAATGGAAAGATAAGTTGAGAGGACCAATAAGGATTAAGATGTGATGAAAGCTATTTTCAGAGATGAGTAACTCATCAAAATAAAGCAGGTGCTACTGTGAATTTAGAGAACTTTAATATGCCATTTTAAAGGTTTTTATTGCAATGACTCTGCATTCAAAGTGAACCATTTTTATCTTTCTGCCATTCAGTTTTCTTCCCATACTCAAGGTTGTCAAATTTAGATTGTTAAACTGAGTTTAAACCTTTAACTGAGCTAAGGGTGCCGGTACAAAACATATGTTCTGTTAATTTTATTTTTCATCAATTATGCATAAAAAAAGTGTTGTTTAATTGGTAACAGATTGCAATGAGTCGATTGCTATGAGTTTTTCTGTAAAAGTAGGATTTACGGCCGAGACAAAACTGCAAACAATTGCAAGAATTTCTCTTTAGGGGTTTTTACAAACCAGCTGAGAACCTCGCGCTCTAGAGCTCTCTGAGCAACCAGTGTTTAAAGAGGGACTGCACACCATCAGAAAAGGTAACTCCACCCCTAGTCAAGATTTTAATAACACTATGAAAGTGGGCGTTGCCAGGAGGCACGGAGTGGCATGGTCAAGTGTGCGGAATTTCCATCCCAAGAGGGAGTGGGAGTGGGAGGAGACAGTACCGATGACGTGAAATTGTGGCAGCCTCAGTCAATCACAAATTTAAAATGCAGTAGCCAGAGTTCAACCCATAGGGGGCGGCACTAACGCATTTTTAGACATAGATTCTAGATTTAATCAAGTTTACTCAAACATGTCAAAAATGCACAGAAACAGAAAGATTGCATTTGTAAAAGCCCAATTATACAGTTTATAAGCAAAAAAAAAACTTAATTTGGGGTTTAGTTACTCTTCAAGCATCTTGCAAAAAGTTTGAGTTGACTCAGCTGAATGCATACTTTAGAACCTTTTGCAACTCTTCTGTATATTTTTTCTGTGTGTTGATTCATAATTATCTTCTTTTTTCTTATTTAACACAGTGATGTTAAATTAGATGTTTCTTTACCTTCGGCTGACATGTTTCGGCCGGAACTTCCGCCTTCGTCAGCGCTGCCAGCTGTTCATGGCCTCTCTTCCGTTTTTGTGCTGGGCAACAACCATTTACAGTTTTCGTACTAAGTTGAAAGTTTAGATTTTTGGAGTTAAGTGTACAATACATCTTCTGATGCACATGGACCCATCATCAGTGTTGTTTTCCTGGAGTCACTGGGTGTTTTGAGTCTTTAAACATCACATAGTCTCTTCCAGGCCATAGCTGGTGTCCATATAGCTGAATGGTTCTCCTCTCTTGAGCCACAGCCATCTAGAGTTGCTTCAGTGGTGCTGTGGATGGCTCGTCTCTTATGCTCACCCTTGATACCAAGACAACACAACATTCAAACCTGGTATGCAGCCGGTGAACCCTTGCATCCAGTTGATGATGTCACACAAACCTTTGACATATCTAAATATGCATTCTATGGTTTATTTCCTCTTCTAACTTGTACCTCCAACATAAAGCACTTTAGAAATAAGAAAAGGCACACCGGTGACGTTCAGAACCTTTTGTCACACAAAATTAAAGCATTTTTGAAAGGTGGCTTATAGTTTGTGCAAACAGCAGCTTTTCTCTGAGGCTTACTCTTTAGGCTTTGTTTCCATCTTTATATCATTAGGTTTACTCACTGAGAGATACACAGGTGTACAGTTACCATGGTAACATAAAAAACTACCAGTAAATGGCCTTTATTTGATGTAGCACCTTCTGGTCTTACAACCCGCCAAGGCATTTTATAGCAAAACCAGTCATTCACCCATGCTGGTGGTGATGAGCTATGTAACCACAGCTGTCCTGGGGTACATTGACAGAAGTGAGGCTGCCATAAACAACAACCTGCGAACAGTGTCAGCAGGCAAGGTGGGTTAAGTGTCTTGCCCTAAGGCACAAGCACTGCGACAGAGTCGAACCTGCAACCCTTTAGTTACAAAGCAGTGATGTCCAAACTTTTCAAGACGAGGGCCAAAATCATGAAGTTAAAACTCCTCATGGACCACAAAAAATATATTTTTATAAGAATGCAAACATTATTTAATATTTTTCATTGGTTCTGCTCAAAAAAGTCCTAAAATAGATGTATTAGTAAACCGCCTCCTAATGCTGAGGGCCACGCAAAATCACTCAGAGGGCCACACATGGCCCCGGGGCCACACTGTGGATGCACCTGACTTAAAGTACAACTAAATAGTTTTATAAACTTGAAGCTAGAGCTTTAACATTGATCGCAGTTGAGTTAGAAACTTGACCAGTATAATATTTAACACCACTCTGCAGCCCTCTACTAGCCAGATACTGCACATAACAGTTTTGTGGAGCAGGTAGCTACCTGCTTTACGACAGTTAGCTGTTATGCTAACAATTAGTATTTTCAGTTTGCCAATCGACAATAAAAAGCACAAGAAGAAAAAAAAGAAGTTTGCCTTTTCTTTTGGCATCACGGTGGAGCCTGAAATTAAAAGTGTGAGCATAATGTCTTTGTAGGCGAAGCAAAGAGCTAAAACCAGAGTGAACATCGACACGGCCTACACTAGTTTGAGGGAGCTAAAGGAGGCTACAAAATCTTGGCTTTGTTGCTACTGGTCTTGTAAGTAATAATATTTTTGTCCAACAGTGTGAATCTTTTTCCTTGAGGGTTTACTTTAGTACTAGTAGTATTTTAGTTTGGTTGGCTCATGATAGTGTTAACTCGTTGTTAGCGGGTTGTACAGCAGGCTGCTGCAGGGTTGTATACAACAGCTGTAATTCCACTTTTAACCAGTAGGGCAGAGGAACAGGAAACGACTCACCGTTACTTTAACTCCTCTCCCCCATCACCTGGTTACCATGGTGACAATGAGGTACTGGTCGCTACCATGACCATCCTATAATGAGCCACTAGCAGGAGCTTCTAACCTTTCTGTTATTGTTGGTTTTCTTTATTCTATTTTAAATGATTGTGAAGTTGTTGTTAGAATTAGAGGCATTAGCACTCTTTAAATCAGTCATTCTTTAGTCTTAAAAGCTTATTAAATGTTGTGGTTTTCAAATTTCGAGAATTTTACAGGTTTAAACATTACAATGGCCACTTTCACCCACCACCTTGGCTGTAGCATGGAGAAAGAGAGCCAAATCCCCTGTAAGATATTTAGATTTTTTAATCACCTTCTGCCGTGTTCGTCACCACCCCCTCCTGCAGAGTTAAGCGTCTCCTGCTGTTTGTCTCGTCCTCAACTACGCTGAGCAGTTAAGGGCTCAGTTTGAGATTCGGCACCCCTGAGCACTTTGCATTCTTCATATCTGATGGCACTGAATCAGTCTGAAGGTTTATTTCGGCTGCTGTGCAAATAAAATAAATGGGTAGTCTACCTGCTGGTTTGCTGAGGTTCTGCCACGTACTAAAAATAGAGCTGCGGGATGCTGATGAGCAGTCTCCCTCGCTGTCTCTTCCTTTTTTCTGTCTCCTTTCTTTTCTCTCCTTGTTAAAGTAAATTCTGAAATGAAAACCTGTTGAATAAGAGTGTGTTCAATAAAGAGAAGGCTGATGGCACATTTCTGTTTAGAATAATTGAGTTTAATAATAGCAGTGGTATTCTAAAGCCTTTCTTATCACCTCAGCACGATAGATATCTTATTATAATTCAGCAGCTTTCTGTTTGTTGTGTGTTCAGATTAGACAACCGTCCCCAGACAGCCTGTTTGGCAAACAGCGCCCCAGTGTTCTCAGTATTACAGAGGCGGGTGCTAATGCATGCAGCCTGCTTGACCTCTGTTATTTTAGTTGATCTTACGAAACACTTTTAATTTAAGTTTAATAGCTAGTTGTCATGGAGAGACACAGAGCGCTTGTGTCAGAGAGGGCACAACTGTTGGGGTTCTCGGCCATAGGGGGTCAGCTGGGAGCTGGCTCAGAACCAGAAGGTATTTTCCCCCCTATACCAACTCAGTGTGGCTCGACTCAGTTTGGCCTAGTTGCAAGGTGTTTCCACCAGAAATGGATACCAGCTTTCCACCCCTTTTATCAGTAGCTGCTTCAGAAAGATTCTAACCCCAGCTTTCCACTGGATGCGTAAGCGCTGTGGAACATCCACGAGGCGTAAAGCACAGTTAATAGCTGTGGTCATAGTCGATAGGTGTGTTTTCACCATCTGCAAAGCGGCATGTTTTGGGTTTGTACATAACCGGGGACAGCAGAAACTCAGGAGGTTAAGCAATGGCCAGTAATCGAAAGGTTGCAGGTTCGAGCCCTGCTCTGACCAGAGACTGCTGCGGTTGTGTCCTTGGGCAAGACGCTTAACCCACCATGCCTGCTGGTGGTAGTTTGAGTGACTGGTGGCGCCGGTGTGTGGAAGCCTAGTCTGTCAGTGAGCCCCAGGGCAGCTGTGACTACATTGTAGCTCTTCACCATCAGTGTGTGAATGTGTGTGAATGGATGAATGATACTCTGTAGTAAAGCACTTTAGAGTCCTCTGACTCTGAAAGGCACTACACAAGTGGGGGTCATTTATTCATTTATTTATCAGGCCGTATCAATGGGCCTGGTACCCGACACTCCCAGAGTGCCCCCCACAGGACTCCTAGAGGGACTTGGTCGAACGCCATCTCCAAATCCACAAAACACATGTAGGCTGGTTGAACAAACTCCCATGCATCTATAGCCTGGCAAGCCAGACTAAATAAATGTATTATTTAGTCTGGCCATGCTCCATTGACGGCTCTCGGTTGTGGGGCGGGTTCTACCGTTGTCTTTCAAATGATCTCCGCATTCCACTGGACAATGAATGTGACATACTCTTGTTTCACTCTGTTGCATCATCCCACCCACCAGGCATATAGAGTGCCCTGATTGGCCCACAAAGCGGATAAAGCTCAGTGATTTGTTCACTAAGCAGATAGAGCACTATGATTGGCCCACCATTATGGACCAATCACAGCTCTTTATGTGTTTGAAACCCCTCTAGAGAGCTGTGATTGGCTAGCCAGAGTCCTGGTAGGAGCTGCGGAGGTTCCAATGGAGCATGCCTAGACCATTCTTTGCAAAGCAAGAATTTGGTCTAGTTCACTAGGCTAATGCATCTAGCTAATGAGCATATAAACCATATCTACCTGGAAGTTGATAGTATATTAGTTTTCCCTTAGAGTGTTTCCACATCACCTAAAAAAACAAATATTGTCACCTAAGCAACCTAAACAGAAAACGGGGCATTTTCCACTGTGAAGGAAGAGTTTTCCTAATGAATCTCCACACATTCGGTCTTTCTCAATCTGCACATACAGGAATTGGTCATTGTTACACAGACAAGGACACAGAACAGAAGCATAATTACCACCTGTTTGTAGTCTGGAATCCATTAAGAGTCTGTGCAAGCGTTGATCTGCTTCAGTGTTGATAGATTACGTCGAGGGAAGGTGACCGACTCCAAATTTTTGAGGAGAGATCAATGCGGTGTGTGCCTTTCATTGACTGTAGGGATTGATTTAGAATGCGAGCTAAAGCTGGGATGAACTGAGTTGGGGAGACGTTTCGGTTAACTTTGGGGTGTATAAACAGCCTGAAGAGACTGTCTTTGTTTTTTGCTGTAGATTTCTGTTCAGTGTCATATCCAGTCGGCTCGGTGATTTCATTCTTCACTCAAGCATGTTGCATGGTGAAGAGCGTCGCAGAGACACCACTCATTTCCCCTCTTTTCTCCATGCACAAAAGAAAGATGTTATTGGATTTCCTCTTGACACTGTAGGCGTCACACTGTGAAGCTGTGGTTTGTCCAATATTCACTCAGGAGTGCTGTACGGCACCACAGACCATTCTTGCTCCTCCTTTCTGCTCTTGCTTTTGCACCAGGCTGCTCTTTTAGGTGCTCCTTGTATTATTTTATTTGTAAGATGAAGATGTTGGCAGCAGTGCAGCTTTCAGACCATCTGCGTTGGAGGAAATTGACTTCAGTTTGAGATGAAGAGAGAATAAATTATTTTAGGACGTAAGCAAGTGATCAAAAGATGATGTCTCTGATGAGGAGGATTATTTGTTCTGGGCCTTCTTAATGCTCAGTGAGTGTGTGCTTATTATTTTTATAACCTGCTGGACCCTAATTGCCTTCTTTAATCTTGTCCTGGAACATGTTAATAATTCAAATTCAATTCAATTCAAAAATACTTTATTAATCCCAGAGCGAAATTAATTGCTGTAGTAGCTCAGAATAATAATAATCAAGTCATCAAAGAGTTGTTGTAAATTACAACGGTTGTTGGCAGGAAGGATCTCCAGTAGCGGTCAGTGTTGCAGCGAAACTGAAGAAGCCTCTGACTGAAGACACTCTTCCGTTGTCGGACAGTCTTGTGAAGAGAACGCTCAGGCTTGTCCATAATTTTCTTGATTCTCTGGAGAATCCTTCTTTGCATTATCTCCTCCAGTGGTTCCGCAGTCATCCCCAGAACAGAACCAGCCTTTTTTATTAGGCTGTTGAGCCTTTTCAGGTCCCTGCTTCTGATGCTGCTACCCCAACAGACGATGGCTGAAGAGATTACACTCTCAACAACAGACTTGTAGAAGATCTGCAGCATCTTGCTACAGACATTGAAGGACCTAATGGGCCATTCCCATCTGTACCGGGTCGGCCCGGGCCGGGTAGCCCCAGTCGGCCCCAGCCTGGCCCGGTTGATTCCACACATCCTTGTCTTAAGCCCATGTGGGCTGATTCTACCCACCAATCAGAGGCTTGCTCTAATGGAAGGTGTGAATTTGCTGTCAGCAGTGGGTGTGTTGGCCCTGGTCGGCCTGAAGCAGACCCCCTCGAGAAGAGGGCTGAGAATGAGCCTTGGTTGGCCCGGAAAAATACCAGGCCACCCAGATATGTAAACAACCTATGCTACCCGGCCCGGGCCGACCCGGTACAGATGGGAATGGCCCATAAGCGTCCTCAAGAAGTGCAGTCTGCTGTGTACCTTCTTGTAAACGGCTTCGCTGTTCTTTCTCCAGTCCAGTCTGTTGTCCAGGTGAACTCCAAGGTATTTGTATTCCTCAACCACCTCCACTTCTTCTCCCATGATGGAAACAGTGGTTGACTCCACCCTGTTTCTTCTGAAGTCTAAAATCATCTCCTTTGTTTTGTTCACATTCAAGGTCAGATGATTGTTTACACACCATGCCACAAAGCGCTCCACCAGCTCTCTGTACTCAGCTTCCTGTCCATCTCTGATACACCCAACGACTGCAGTCATCTGAGTATTTCTGTAGATGACAGGTCTCTGATTTGAACTGGTAGTTTGAGGTGTACAGGGGGAAAAGGAAAATCGGAATATCTTTACACATAAAATACACGTGTTAAATATTTAGAAAAGAAAACAATCACGACATAACAAGACTCAAACATTCTAGATCACATATGTCAGACACAAGGCCCGCGGGCCAGATGCGGCCCGCGGAGCATTTTTATGTGGCCCGCGAGATAAATATAAAAAATATATTAAAACTGGCCCGCTGGCCGATTTTACCGCAAAGACTTCAACTCCCATGATGCTTTGCGGCGTCAGCGCGGAGCCGACGCGCCCCCTCCTTTGTGTTTTTTCCAGCGCCTGCTGCCGGTGTGCAGGGACAAACTAAACACTCCTCTCACTCAGCGCTGAGTTCACTCAGCTATTTTCTGACGTTGAAGCCCAGAAACGGAGATTCTAGCCGCTCAGTAATGTGTTCACGACTGAAAGAGAAAGTTTTCCGACTAACTTCCAGACAGAGCTGATATAACTCCAGCGAACAGCGACACGCTCAAACCAGCACGACTCTGTGGTTGCTGTCGTTCTGTTTCCTCCCCAACACACAACAACGTGGTCAAGCTGCTCAGACATGTTCAGCAGCACAAACCTATGTGAGCACCTGTTGTCATCTAATGTTGTCATTATTATGATGAAGATGAACAAAACAACAGGAGTCTCCTCCTCAGCTCAGATCAACCCCATGATGCAGGTATCTGGCTGGAACAGGTGAGCATCACAGTAAACCAGTGGAGCAAACTGAGCTTTAAATATGTTGGTTTTATGCTCTTTTTCTGCTCCAAAACATGAAAGTTAACAGGTGAGATGTTGCATTTTCATTTAAGATAAAGTTATATTTTTATTTTGTTGTTGGCCCGTGAGAAAAGATTTAACCTACAGTAAACAGGAAGTGGAAAGGCTGCAGATAGATGAATAAAATAGAAAATCCTTTTATTGTTCCTCAGTGGGGAAAGCTAGACGTCACAGCAGCGATGACACGTATTACAGGAGAAAAAAAGGAGAATAAAAATAAGAAAAATGAATAAACAAGAAAACATAAATCCTGAATAGATTTTAAAAATGTTGATTATACCACATGTAATGAATACCACTGATGCCTTTTATTTAAAACTGACTTGCTCGTGTGTAATTTGGTTATTCCACATTCAGTGTTAATGCAGAAATAAGTTTGTTTCCAAATTTAAAGGTTCAAAATTGCATATATGTTGATAAAGAAAATGTGCAAATTTACCGTCACTTTTTCAAAAAATAATAAGTTTGGCCCTCGACTCCGTCCCAGAGTTTCATTTCGGCCCCGTGTGAGTTTGAGTTTGACACCCCTGTTCTAGATGTATTCTGTACCAAAACGTTATCCATGCTGTGTATTTACAGTAGACTGGTGAAGGTTTTCACTTGCTCTCCGTTGTGGATAAAAGTGTTGAAGTTTTATTACATTTCTCTTGCAGGTAGGTATTTCTGATTTTAAAAAAAAGCTCCACATGCAGTTTTCTGCATTGAAGCAGATTTTAATTGGCCACTTTATTAGGTACACCTGTCCAACCGCTCGTTAAACGCAACTTAATAATCAGCCACTCACATGGTGGCAACTCAATACGTTTAGACATTCAAGAGATCCGCTGCAGTTCAAACTGAGCTTCAAAATGGAAAGCTGATTTAAGTGACTTTGATCATAGCATGGTGGTTGGTGCCAGAAGGGCTGGTCCGACTATTTCAAGAAACTGCTGATCTTCTGGGATTGTCACGCACAACCATCCCTAGGGTTTACAGAGAAATGGTCTGAAAAAAGGAAACATCCAGTGAGCGGCAGTTCTGGGGGTGAAAATGTCTTGTTGATACCAGAGGTCAGAGGAGAATGGCCAGACTGGTTCGAGCTGATAGAAAGGCAACAGTAAGTAACTCAAATAACCACTTGTTACAGTCGAGGTAAGAAGAGCATCTCTGAACATAACTCATCAAACCTTGAGGCAGATGGGCTACAGCAGCAGAAGACCACACCGGGTGCCACTCCTATCAGCTAAGAACAGGCAACTGTGGCTACAATTAGCACAGGCTCACTTAAATTGCTTCTTCACACTAAACAGAAAAGAAGACTGTATATCTTGTGGATGTTTGAATCTTTATTGTCTTTAGTCATCAAGACAAACTGATACAGATGTTTGGAAACAATTTGCTATTGAGAAATCTGACAAATAACCCAAAATACGAAGAAAAGAGCACTTATTTCTTATTTTAAGAATGTTGGCTGTTATACAGCAATCATGTTCAGCATTTATCAGATAAACATAGATTTCAATTTACACCATAATGAAACAAACCTACCATACACTTTCTGTTTCATAGCTGTTTTGTAAATTACATAATTAACTCCTTGTCCATGATAGCTCAGAGACGAGAGATCGCGTTGTCCGTTCTCTTCTAGATTGTGTCCGTTTTTGGGTGACTGGAACAGGGTTCTTCATCGTCAAACCAAACAACAAATACTGTAATGTTCTGATGATCACTGTGTACCAATATTGGTTTGCAGCAAATGATAAAAAAGCCAACTCAGGACAGAGCACTAATTCACATTCAGTTCATTTTGGGAAACATTTGCAAATTATCTTTGAAGCATGGCGGCAATTCTCTTTCATTTAGCGGCACATGAAGCACGAGTTCCTTTTTTAGTGTCCAGCTGCCTGTTGTCGTTAAATCTTTGCTGGATGTAATGTTTTCTCTGTTGTCTTTGTAATTTTTTTAGCGACCACATAGACCCCAGTAGATGATGGATGAAGCTCTCAGCGCAGCTGAGTGGCCACTCAGTCACCAGAATGAGAAGTTTTGATTCAGACTTTTACTTGTGTCTCTGTACAGGATGCAGGATAAAAGGAACTTGTTGCTCAGTGCAAGATGATTGAAATCACAAATTGCTTAGTCACACATTAAAATGATGAGATTGTAGAAAAGAACATGCTACAAAATTTTACCACCAACCATTCTTAAACAACTAGCCCAGGTATGCCCAAAGTGTGGCGCAGGAGCCACTTGTGGTTTTGTGTGGCCTCCAATCGCATTCCTAGAATGATTAATTTTGTAGATGGATATTTTCTGATATTTCTGTGTTCAGATTTTTACTAATATGCTTACTTTGGACCTATTTTAAGGAGTACAAATACAAATAATAGGAATATGAACTTTACCATTTGATCCTTTTCCTAAAACAACTGGACACCCCTCAAGTCATCTCACAAATGTGTTCATGCTTTTTAAAATTAATATTTTACAATTTACTAAACATTGCAGTCATTTATTCCCATTTGCAGTGGAAATTTAGCAGAGCAAGCTTAGTTGCAAAGGTTCCTGTTCTTTGTTCATTTCCAGTCATAGTTTCTACTTTCTTCTGCTTTAACTGACAGCAGTGTAAAGATTTTACATTAGCATTTGCACAAATAGTTGAGATTTTTGATGTTTGAGTTATTTTAAACCATAGAAATCTACTTGTAAGTGGCTTGACTGTGACTAAGTGTTAACTTGCTTTTTCAGTCAGAGCTATTGTCTAAATCTTCAAAATCATGTTACAAAAAGTCTTTCTGCAGCAGATAAGACAATAACTGTTAAAGGTGTGGAACACTGAAAAGCTTAAAAAAATCTTATTTCTGATAATAATCAGTCACTCTCAGCTTGTCATGCAGGCTGAACATGAAAATAGTCTCCTACATCTATCACCTGCATTAGCTTCTGATAGAAAATAGACAGCAAAACTCTAGGATTTGAAAAGCCTGACAGATCTACGTCACACTGTCACTTCACATCTTGACTCGTGACTGGGAAGGCTATTGTTGGTTTAGCGCCCAGGAAACAGTAGCAAACGTCTCGGCTAGTAGATGCTAACCATTAGCATTAGCAACTCAGCCACATGGCAGAAGCTCCTCCAGGCATGGGTTATTTGTGAGAGTCACATTGCTGTTATCCAATCAGAGGCAAGCTGTCCAAATATCAGGAAATAAGATTTCAAATCCTGCCATCTTCAGCTCAACTCTGATTTGCCTCTCTTCTATTTACTGAAACAGGCACACTGGAGCTTCGTTTCCCCCGAGCAAGATTTACAAGATATTCATTCCTACTAGAGACCACTGCAAATGTAATTATTAAGCGAGTCATCCACATCTTTAATAGAAATAATTTAAAAGACTTGAAAGCACCATTTCTTTAAATGGAAAATTGCAACATCCAAACACAAATTTAAGTATGATTTATAAGTCAAAACCAGTTTATTTTTCTGAGAAGCTTGAAAGATGTCAACTTTTTTATTCTTCAGCACAGTAGGAACTATTTTAGATGAGCTATCCTGTAGTTTCAGTAAGACGTGCTGAGATCTTGAAGTTTCTTCAAGTACGTTTCAAAGCTTTTCTCTAGACGCTGGCTGCCTTTCGTTCCATTCTCAGGAAAGACGATCTCACGCTGGTTCAATAATGCCAGGGTCCAGATTTCTCAGAAGGCAAATCCATCACTGATGATTTTCGGCATCCAGGTATACTTCTGCTGCTTTGGAAATGTGTTCCAAATGGATGTCGTGACACAAGAAAGGTATTCGTGAATGAGACATATTTCAGATGGGTTTTCAACATGCACTGGTTCTTTTGTGTAAATGGTAAATGGCCTGTATTTGATATAGCGCCTTCTAGAGTCCTGGACCCCCCAAGGCGCTTTACAACACAGTCATTCACCCATTCACACACTGGTGGTGATGAGCTACGATGTAGCCACAGCTGCCCTGGGGCGCACTGACAGAGGCGAGGCTGCCGAGCACTGGCGCCACCGGTCCCTCCGGCCACCACCAGCAGGCAACGTGGGTTAAGTGTCTTGCCCAAGGACACAACGACAGCGACAGACTGAGCGGGGCTCGAACCTGCAACCTTCTGATTGCGGGGCGAGCACTTAACTCCTGTGCCACCGTCGCCTCACCCTGTGTTTATATTCTGTATAGGTTAAAAAGGTCCTCACCACTGGCTGAAATAAATCATGACAAAATATCTAGAATATGATGAATAATGCATGTTCTGTTCCCTGTTAAAAATAATTACAATAATCCAAACAACAAAGCCACCAAAAGTGGGTTATTGAAAATCATTGAACGATATCGAAACCATTTTCCGATGAAGCGTTAACAAATGATCAAGATCCAGATTTCATGTTTTGCTTTAGTGATTTTTCATTTGTTTAGAAACAGTACACCATTTTTATACACTGAAAACCATATGCCAAGTTTTCAGTTGACCAAGTTTACGCTTTGTTTTTCTATACGTTTGCAGTGACCTCTAAAATAAATCGATACCTTGTGAGTCGATCTCTGGGGGAAAAAAGCTGTTTCAGAAACTACACTGAATAAAACATATTGTACACATATTGTTCACAAGTATGTCTAAACCTGTGTTAGTCAACGCTTCTCTTTTGCTGAGATAATCCATCCCACCTGGTCAGAAATCCAGTCAGTATCTGGCATGGCCACAGTTTGCCTCATGCATTTTGACAAGTCTCTGTTACACAGAGTTGATTAGGTTTTAATTGTGGCCTGAGGAATGCTGGTCCACATGCAAGCCAGACTTAATAAATGTATTATTTAGTCTGGCCACGCTCCATTGACAGCTCTCGGTTGTGGGGCGGGTTCTACCGTTGTCTTTCAAATGATCTCCGCATTCCACTGGACAATGAATGTGACATACTCTTGTTTCACTCTGTTGCATCATCCCACTCACCAGGCATATAGAGTGCCCTGATTGGCCCACAAAGCGGGTAAAGCTCTGTGATTTGTTCACTAAGCAGATAGAGCACTATGATTGGCCCACCATTATGGACCAATCACAGCTCTTTATGTGTTTGAAACCCCTCTAGAGAGCTGTGATTGGCTAGCCAGAGTCCTGGTAGGAGCTGCAGAGGTTCCAATGGAGCATGCCTAGACCATTCTTTGCAAAGCAAGAATTTGGTCTAGTTCACTAGTAGGCTAGGTCCACTCCTCTTCAGTAGCTGTGTGAAGTTGCTGAACATTGGCAGGAACTGGAACACGTCGATCCAGAGCATCTCTACACGCTGAATGAGTGACATGTCCGGTGAATATGCTCGCCATTCAAGAACTGGGATGATTGTGTACAGATCCTGGCAGTATTGGGCCGTGCATTATCATGCTGCAACAACAGGCCACGATGTCCGCCTGGAACTGGAACCTGCTCTGCCAGAAGAAACAAGAGAATGCTAAACACCAGTTGCCGTTTTCTAGATCTTTTGGTGTCCGTGACTTCAAATGGACTCGGATAGTTTGTCCTAAAGTTGAAGTGGTAGCAGCCAGCTGTTTCTCCCTCTCTGATGTTAGTGAGCGGAGAACCTCTCACACCAGTGGTGTTCTGTTGCAAAATACGCAAGCGTATAATGAAGGACTAGGACAAATGCAGAAGTGCGCTGGTTTGGTTAAACGGACTACTGGATGGTCCAGTTGTTGGTTTATGATAATGTCATGTTATTGTGAGAGAAACACAAACATTTTTGACTTTTTTTTTAACCCTCACAACATATTTATAACTGTACTATGTTAGAACATTCTTAAGAGATATGGAAAACAATGTTTTAAGCTAGTTTGTTTTGCAGATTTGCCTTTGTAGCTTTAAAGATTGGTTGGGTTTAGAAAATAAAAATCTCCCGCATACGTCACGTGTGATTTATGTAAATGGGACTCCTCTCTAAAAGCCACCTGTTAGGTAATTAAACTAAAATTAAAGTCTGGAGCACAATGAGCTCTGCTTCAATACATTGCTGAACCTCCATTCCCCTTAGACACTTTACAAGTTAATGAATTGCAGATGAAATCTTTTGTACCTTTGTTAAATTGAGAATCAAAACTCAAAATAATTTATCACACTTTTGCCCTTTTTTGATAAAGAGGCAGGGTATTTCTAAAAACTGAAAAAGCCCTCTTTGATCATTTATGACTAACCAGGACAGAGGGGTGGAGTAATTACCAGCATGAACTTTCACCTCCACTTTATGTAGCCCTAGTATTTCCTCAGTGTAGAGCAAATCATAATAATAAAATGTCCAAATTATTACATAAAAAATATCACAACTGTTAATTTTCTTTCTTCATGTCTGGATCATTAAAGGACATTCTCTTTCCACCAAAACCCCAAGATGCAAGCAGCCAAATGTCAATGTGCAAGCTTTAAAAATAGTGGAAATACAAATCAATGAATAAAATTACAAAGTCCTGTTAGTCATTTATATACAGTCTGAGGTCAAATACGCCGACTGCCAGGGCTTCATGTGAGACATTTCTTACACATTCAGTGCACTGCTGGAATCAGTTGCTCAGTCTGAGTTTAGATATCATCCTTTTTAGATGATTCACTCTTCTGACAGGAAGGAAAAGTGATGAATGAATTCAATTATGCATTTTTTAGCAGCTGCACCTGAACCACATCGACCCTCCCAGAGGTGCTAATCTATATTTTCACAATGTCTCCAACACCTGCATAGGAACGATCTAGAAAAGCAACACCACAAACAATAAACAGACTATAATTATTTAGTCTGTTAAATTATATAAATGACTTTTCCTGACATGGTAATGTTCTTGCCAAAGCCATTTTTACAGTAATTGTAACCTTTGCAAATAAGTTTTGATTAGTTTTTTATGCTCCACTTCAAATGTTGAAAACTTTGGAAACCCATTTCTGCCACATAAAAGAAAAAAAAAGATTTCTTCTTTGCTTGTTTTATTGCTGTAAAGTGTCCTCGTGTTTCCTGAAAGGCACTTATAAATAAAATGCATAATAATAATAATTATTATTATTATTAGTTTTTATCTCATAATAATAACTTTTAATCTATAATGATGACTTCTAAACTCATAATTTTAACATTTTGTGGGACAATTTATTTTTATTATTCTTTGAGTGAAACACTTGTTTAATCAATACATTTGCAGTGGTCTCTAGTAGGAATGAATGCCTTGTAAGTTGTACTCTGGGGGAAAAAGGCTCAGAAGCTCCTGTACCAGCAGAGGAGTCAGCTGGAGGAGAAAGTGGCAGGACACGTCAGGTTTTGGAGTCATATTTCCTGATATTTGGACATCTTGCTTCGGATTGGCTACCAGCAACACAACTCTACCACTGACTCTGTTTGCTTTGCAACGTTTCTGCTTTATCTCCGCAAATACCACAGGCCTAGAGGAGTTCAGCTGTGTGGTTGAGTTGCTAATGCTAACGAGGGATGTGTATTGATGAAATTCTGGCGATACGATGTGTATCACGATACAAGGGAGACTAGCGATGGGTACCGAATTCGGTACTTTTTAAGGTACCGACCGAATTCCATAGTACCGACTGAGCACCAATTCACATCATTTGAAACGGTGCCTCGTTTCGGTACCCGTCCTTCATAACGAGAACTTGCCTAGACAGCTGCGAATGCGCAAAAGCGTTATGTCGTCGGTCGCTGCGAGCCAGTTGTAAACAGAGTAGCATGGTAGAAAGAACGCACACTAAAGCTTGGGTCCACTTCACTAAATGTGATGGGTAACTGGGTGATGATGAAACCAGCGACAATGATCTAAGTGAGACATCCTCATCTTAATCTGCTCCGGTAGGTAAATAAAATGTTTACGATAATGTTAGCTTGATATGTTAGCTTCCATTTCGCTAATGGTGCGTTCGCTTTCTCCTCAGAACTCCGAATCTCCGGCTAGAAGAACATGAACGCGCTCTAAAGTTTGGCTTCACTTTACTAAATGTGACGGGTGATTGGGTGAAGATGAAACCAGCAACAATGATCTAAGTGTGAGGCATCATCGTTTTAATCTGCTCCAGCGGCTAAATAAACTGTTTAAGATAACGTTAGCTTGATATGTTAGCTTCCATTGCCACCATTGTTATCAGCTAATGGTGCGTTCGCTTTCTCCTCGGAAATTCTAACTTCCCAGTAGGAAAAATCAAATGAAAAAGGACGGCAAAAGGAATGAAGATACACAGTAAATTTAGTTCACAATAAAGATGTTTGCTTCAGTTTAATTATCAGCTTATAAAACTACAAGAACGATGTTAAAATACAAACAGTTGTATGTTATTTATCGTGATATTTATCAAATATTGTTATATATTGAGAAAAATATATATTTAATTATAAAAGAGAATTAAAATATTAAACACTCAAAAGTATCGAAAATTGGTACCGTTAAGTACCGGTATCGATTCCTAGGTACCGGGAATTAGTACCGGATCGATTCAAATATCAAAGGTACCCATCCCTAGGGAGACGATACGTTTTATCATGATATGTTGTGATGCATTCAGGCAGACGATATTAGCGATTTTTTAGACTTAATTTTATAGTAAAATTCAATAAACAGTCCAAGCTGATACGTAAAACATGATGTATCTAAACCATAATAACAAAACCCATTTCACACTGCTGTCATCTAGTGGTTGGCGTTTGAATGCACCAAAAGAATAGAAAATACTTTAATGTTTGCATGTAAATTCTTTCCAAAATTTTGAAGAAAAGCTTTTGAATATCAATATAATATTGCAGGAAAAAATATCACGAAATATTTCCATATCGATATTTTTTTACATCCCTAATGCTAACAGTTAGCTTCTAATAGCCGAGACATTCTCTGCTGTTTCCTGGCTAAACCAACAACAGCCTTCCCCGTTGCAAGTCAAGATGGGTGAGTCCACTTCAGAATGGGATGTTGACATGAAACTAAGTTTAAGATATTCTAAACTCTAGAAACCACAAAAAATAAATAAATAAATAAAAACTGGGAATTAAATTAGAATAAACTGTAAACAACTTAAGACACAATATAGACACATTTACACTTTTGACTTGTTTACTTTCTCAACTTTTACAACAATGCCTTGGAGTTTTGACAAACAGAAAAACGTGTGCCAAGCATCATTTGTCCAACCAAAATTTTGCATACTTTCATGGTATTTTTACATAAAACCAGCAACAACAGCTGTCGTGCAGTGACATATGGACTAAATAAACGACCCAGTAGCTGCTAAGCACTGCTGCACTTACTGTTGACAGAGTCTGTTGACTTTGATTGCTGTGAATAATTTATGTTTCTGTGATTTTTAGAAGGGTTCTGCATTCAATCGCAGCTATCATTTTTGACTGCATTATGGTATTTGATAGAGCTGGAAAGTCACTACAGTAACAGATGTGTGTGTGTGTGTGTGTGTGTGTTTGTGTGTGTGTGTGTGTGTGTGTGTGTGTGTGTGTGGCTTTGACCAAAACGAAGCTGCTATAGTGATAAATGCTGTCAGCACCGTTTCAACTGTGCTTCTGTGTAAGCTCCGCTGCTGGTGCATAATATAAAAAAGGAGATGAAAGAGGGATGAGATGAATCAAGAGAAGCCGTTTCTATGTTTCTGCTCTGAAGTAAAGCCTTTTAGATATTTGGACACAGGTTTTCTTTGAACACACCTCATTAAAGAGCTGTTTTCTCTTCCTCTTTTCATAAGTTTCCCATTCAACAGTAAAGAAAACATTTTTTTCTTTGATTAAGCAGAAAAAAAAGATATTTCATGCTAGCAATACCAGGTTTTCCACAGAGTTTTCAGAGCAGTAAACAAATCGAAAATTGTTATTGGCTCTCAAAACCTGAATCAGTGCGTCTGAGACACAAATATCAGATCTGATCTGATAAATAAATCTAATTTATCAAGATTTATGTAAATTTTCTTATGGGACCAAGTTCTGTTGGTGCAAAAACTAAAAAACAACACAGAGGAACTGTAAAGCCAGTCGGTTGTTATAATGGCTTATGGGAAAATCTTTTAACTCAATATTTAATGAGAGATTTAAAATTCCCTTTAAGTGCTAACGAACATACAGCGGCGTGCCTCGAGCCTTTGAATCTTCAACGTCCACATCAACAAGCACAAAAGTATTTAGAGATAATTACACTGGCATGCATGTGACATCATAATTTTTCTCAGTTTATTTTAAACTGCCACAATTACATCGTTCACACAGGAGCTCTGTTTGTAAGTGGTGTCTTTAATTATTAAACACCACTTGCAGTAGAGTGCAACTACACAAATAGTGATTTCCAATATTCAGTTTAGTGAAACAACATTAGCCTTACTCTCATAAAGGGTGTGAATTTGTAAACATAAAAAGGAGCTCTCCTGTCTCAGAAACCTGAATTATCTTGCAGGTATTTGAAGACGAAGGACATCCTGTCAATAAAAAAAGAGACAAGGCCTGCCACCACCCAGTAGTCGACATGGTTCCCCTATACCAGCGCGATGTGGAGATTTTCTCAACTCTAGATCTTCACTAAGTATCTATTGTTACACAGTGTGCAGTAAATGCCCTGCAGGGTGCAACAGAAATAATTTTCATTACTCTGTGGGGAGCACGTTGCTTGGTGATAGGCACACCGGTGTGGCTGCAGCCACAAGCACTTGTTTAGATTTAGCCAGACGTCTTGAGACATTCAGAGTTCATGCTCGCTCCTGGAGTAAACCAAATAGCGTTCAGTGCACAAGACGGTACATCTGCAGGAGAAATGTTGAATAACAGCAGCTTTTAAAAAAACACTTGCAGGTGACTGACAGTGCATTCAGTACAGCAGCAGCTGTGTTTTTATTCTCTAAAGTAGCATATTTCTGCTGCAGGCTCGTTTCCCACCCAATCGGCTCCTCCTAATGCGTCTTATGCACTAAGGAAGCTCTCAGCATTGCTGCACACAGATACGCCCGTGCATCCATATATCTCTTTGGCATGTCAAACACTTGCACAGTCAAGTAGAAAATGTAGTGATTGTGCACCAGATGTGCCCCGCCTGCCAACTCTGCTCAGGGTTCTGTGTTTACAGATGACATACCTCTGGTAATAACAAGCCAGCTGAAGTAGGCATTCACTCGAGGACCAGAACATGAGCAGCATCTATCCAATAGAATATAAATCAGTGGAATTGTCTTTAACCTACAGACGGGCATACAGGAAGATTACATTCCCAGTGTGCTAATTTAGCACTAGTTCTACACAAGAGCTTAAAGTTCCTCATGTCTTGTTCTATAGTAATAATAATAATAATAATATAATACAATTTATTTAAAAGCACCTTTCTATAGTGAGAACCAATAGAACGTTATCCACTGCAAAATATATTTTTGCTGACAATAAATTGCCAACACTAATGTTGAATTAACATTAAAGCAAAACAGAGGTTAGCTACTTAAATAGGTGCTAAATGGCAAGAATCAATCACAAATCACAAATCATTCAGGGGAACTGAGCTCAAGAATTCAGCCGACACACAGAATGGAGCTAATCGTAAAAGCAGGAGAAACAGGAATGTTATAAGGGTTAGCATGGCTTGACTTGGCATGGTTTCACTTGAATTACTTGACTGAATTTGACTGGGACAGGCTGCATCTGATCTGCATGACGCCTGTGAATTATCTGGCATCGGAGCTGTGACTACAGGGAGTGTAAATCTTGGGAACCCAGGTGGAAACAGTCAAGTCCCAGGTGAGCATGGCTGGGTGGTTATGTGCAGAGCAGAGAAACGATGAAAACGGATCAGGGACGTGAAAGATGTCTGAGTCTTACTTCTAAAACCACAGTGCACAGGACTCTTTAACTGTTACTTCTTTAACGTCTATCAGCTAGAGCCAATGTTGCCATTTTAGTAACTTTATCACTAAGTTTATTGACTTTTCAAAAATATAATTATGTTGGTGTTATTGGAGCTTTTTGGAGACTTTGACATGACAGCATTTGTCATTCTTACTCTCCCCCCACCCTAACCTTGAAATCTAGAAAAACTGTTAGGATTATTCCTGGACCCCACCAGAGAATGCTGCTGTTGTGTCCTTGGGCAAGACACTTAACCCACCTTACCTGCTGGTGGTGGTGGGAGGGACCGGTGGGGCCCCAGGGCAGGTGTGGCTGCATTGTAGTTCATCATCACCAGAGTGTGAATGGGTGGATTTCTAATTGTGTTGTGAAGCGCAATGGGGGGGTGGGGGGTGGGGGGGTTGTAAAACCCTAAGTAGGCGCTTAACAAATACAGACCATTTAATTTACAATTATCAGCGTTGTCCTAATCATGTAGATATAAACCCTTCTTGTCCACATTGTAGCGGTTTGAACAATAGAACAATATTAGGATAAATTGCATGTTTTATTTCAGCAGCATCACTTTTGTCTCCATGGAGAATCAGCTGGATGACGAATTGTTCAGTCACTTTTGACTTTAGCAGCTTTTTTCATTTTGATTGTAGATGTTTATTATGTAGCCGTCCAGCTGAGATGCCTTCAAAGAGCTTCAAGTTTCAAACAATCTGAAGAGATAAAAATTCTGCTGAATCATAAAGCAGACGGCACTCTTAAACGAAACAAATCTGTCTGTGGTCTCTTCAGCATGTGCCAATGAAACGTTTACTGTTATGTTTAGTTGTTTGAAGGGTGACTTTACATTTATACTAAACGTTTTTTTAACAAGTTTAGATTTTTACGCAGCGTTAACATCATTTATTTTCTTTCCATTCCTTTTCATCAGCATCTCCTCCGGTTTCACAAATAGGGGTCGTTTGGCGACCTCTGCCTCTGACTTAGAACCAATCTGCATGAGTTAACCAAAAGTCCCGCTCAGCGACTCTATCGGCCGTTTTCTGAGTACATACCTTCCTTTCAGGATGGCCCTAGTAAATGGAGATGAGTGCATGCCTAGGGGACAGTGCACAGTAGAAACGGTCCTAGGTTTTCAGCAGACCTGGACACAGTGAAGGTTTACAAGAATGATACATAATAAATGCTTATTTAAGAGCTCCTTGAGAGCCTCCTCAATCATCTCCTTGGATAAAAATATTGTTGACAGTAAAAGCTCATAAGTGATGCAGGGTTTCTGGATTCCCTAGAACAGGGCTGTCAAATTCAAATTCACATGGGGCCGAAATGAAAATCTGGGACGAAGTTGAGGGCCAAACTTGATATTTTTTGAAAAAGTGACGGCAAATTTGCACATTTTCTTTATCAACATATATGCAGTTTTGAACCTTTTAATTTGGAAACAAACTTATTTTTGCATTAACACTGAATGTGGAATAACCAAATTACACACGAGCAAGTCAGTTTTAAATAAAAGGCATCAGTGGTATTCATTACTTGTGGTATATTCAGCATTTTTAAAATCTATTCAGGATTTATGTTTTCTTGTTGTTTATTCATTTTTCTTATTTTTTATTCTCCTTTTGTTCTCCTGTAATAAGTGTCA
This sequence comes from Nothobranchius furzeri, assembly GCF_043380555.1. Taxonomy (NCBI): domain Eukaryota; kingdom Metazoa; phylum Chordata; class Actinopteri; order Cyprinodontiformes; family Nothobranchiidae; genus Nothobranchius; species Nothobranchius furzeri. The sequence continues at coordinate 47,400,495 of NC_091753.1, forward strand.
TCACTGCTGTGACGTCTAGCTTTCCCACTGAGGAACAATAAAGGGATTTTCTATTCTATTCATCTATCTGCAGCCTTTCCACTTCCTGTTTAATGTAGGTTAAATCTTTTCTCACGGGCCAACAACAAAATAAAAGTATAATTTTATCTTAAATGAAAATGCAATATCTCACCTGTTAACTTTCATGTTTTGGAGCAGAAAAAGAGCATAAAACCAAAAGACCGGGCTTTCTCAGTCCTAGCCCCATCACTTTGGAACCAGTAGCCACCCTCAGTCAGGTTATCCCCATCTCTGCCAGCCTTTAAGAGTCGCCTATAAACCCATCTCCTCCACTTGGCATTCCCTGAATGTGTTTGAGTTAGGCCTTCATTTATGTTGATTTTAATTCCCTGCATTCATTGGTCTCTTTAGCTCTTGTTTTGCCCATTTGTTTTCTATTTTAATGTTTGTACCTTTTTTTCTCATGTTCTGTGTTCAGCGCCTTGGGCTTCCCGACAGGGTCGCGGAAGGTGCTTTATAAATAAAGCTTTGATTGATTGAATGAAAATATTTAAAGCTCAGTTTGCTCCACTGATTTACTGCGACACTCACCTGTTCCAGCCAGAAACCTGCATCATGGGGTTGAGCTGAGGAGACTTGTTTTGTTCATCTTCATCATAATAATGACAGATGACAACAGGTGCTCACAAAGGTTTGTGCTGGTGAACACGGAGAGCGTCTGAGCAGCATGACCACATTGTTGTGTGTCGGGGAGGAAAAATAACAACGACAGCAGCCACAGAGTCATGCTGATTTGAGCATGTCGCCACTTGCTTGGAGTTATATCAGCTCTGTCTGGAAGTTAGTTGGAAAACTTTCTCTTTCAGTCATTAACACATTACTGAGCGGTTAAAATCTCCGTTTCTGGGCTTCAACATCGGCAAATAGCTGAGTAAACTCGGCGCTGAGTGAGAGGAGTGTTTAGTTTGTCCGAGACAGCGGAGCTGCAGACACTGGCAGCAGACGCTGGAAAAAACACAAAGGAGGGGGTGCTTCTGCTCTGCGCTAACGCCACAAAGCATCATGGGAGTTGTAGTTTTTGTGGTAAAATCAGCCAGTGGGTCAGTTTTAATATATTTTTTAAATTTATCTCGCGGGCCACATAAAAATGCCAGATGTGGCCTGCGGGCCTTGTGTCTGACACATGTGCCCTAGAGCAATGTTTCCCAACCCTGGTCCTCAAGGCACACTGTCCTGCATGTTCTTCTTCTTCTTTATGGAAATCCAGCAGCTTAGACGCCTTATAGGCGTATTGCTGCCTTTGCAATGTCACACGCTACAGCTACGTCTACGCCTTCCTGCTATATACTGTGCACTGTGCGCAAGTAGTCCATCAACAGCTTCACACGTTGTTTATCCTGAGCCTTCAACAACGTCCGGAGACTGAACACTTCCACCCCACACTGCCCCAACATCTCAAACAGGACTCGCCGCTCATCCTCGTACCTTCGGCAGCTCAGCAATACATGGGAGACCGTTTCCGGTTCCCCACAAACACATCTCCCATCTGGGTGTTTGCCCATCAGGAACAGGCCACATCCCAGTCCACAATGTCCCAGCCTCAAACGGGTCAGCACGACCTCATCCCTCATCCCTCCTCCCACATCCTATATCTATCCTTCCTTCACCCACCATCCCCTGTAGATCATAAAAGCTCCTACCCTTTTGCTTTGTCAACCAGAGTCCTGCCACAAGCGTCTGACCTTCCGGCAGATCGCCGCACAGTATTCAGGTGACCCCATACCCACATCCAGTCCCACTGTGTCGTTCCTAATGGAACCTTTCGCCGCCTGATCCACCTCGTCATTTCCATCCACTCCCACAAGGACGGGAACCCAAACGATCCCCACAACACTGCCCTGTTTCTGCAGTTCACAGAGCAACTGGTGTATGGAGACTAGCAGATCCGGCCTAGAGCCAGAGCTCATATCTGCCACCGCTCTCAACGCTGCCGCCGAGTCGGTGCACACGACCGCCCTCATTGGCCCATGTTCCCCCACCCACCTTAAGGCGCGCAGTATAGCCACCACTTCTGTCGTGAACACTGAACTGGGGTCACGTAACCGGCTACCAAACACGTGCCACAAGCTAGGAATCACAAATCCCACCGCAGCCCTGCCACTCTCAGGATCCCTAGAGCCATCCGTGTATAATGGCACGAGGACCATCCTGTCTTCAAGTACTCCTCTACCTCCTCCACCTGACCTCTCCCCCCTGCCCTGCCCTAAGAGAGTCATATCCACCTATGGGTCAGGCAACTGCCATGGCGGAACATCCGACCTTACCAAATGTGAATCTACTGGCCAACCCAGGAGATCCAACCTACCCACATGTCCCCTGAGCCTTTCCAAAAAGCCTCCCCGCCCTTTCCTGCCGCCAAACTACCACAGCTCCTCCAGCAAACCCGGTGCCACAGCCGCATCCACCATGCCCCGTACCCTTATCAGGTATCGCAGTCCCAGCTTGACCCAACGATACTCCAGGGGCATCTCTCCCACCTCCACCTGAAGTGCCGGCACAGAGGTCGTACGAAAGGTCCCTCTACATACTCTCATTGCAGTTGCCTGCACCATATCCAGCCTCTGCAAGGTCGAGGGGGCTGCAGAGCCATACACAATGCATCCATAATCCAGGATTGAGCGCACCACACCCCTGTAAACCATCAGCAGGGTGGACCTATCTGCCCCCCAGTCCGTCCCAGCCAAACACCGCATGACATTCAGCACCTTAGTGCACCTGTTCACTAGATTTGTCACATGAACCCTCCATGTCAACCGTTCATCCATCCACATACCTAGATACTTATACGAGGCCACTCTCTCCAGTCTCTGTGATCCCAACCTCAGCTCCTCCTCCGGTCATTTCCTCCTGAGTCTAAATATCATGTACTTTGTTTTAGAATCTGACAGCTTAACACCCCAACACCTCGCCCACCTCTCAACCCGGTCCAGATTGTCCTGCATCTTACGTATCACATGGGGCAGGTTCCGTCCCCTTCCCCAAAAGGCTCCGTCATCAGCTTACAAGAATCTACTCGTTCCGACACTCAACGAGCCAGACATTCCATTAAATAAAATATTAAAAAGAAGCGGACTGATGACACTACCCTGAGGGACCCCATTCTCTACAGTCACCGACCTAGACAGGGTCGATCCCACCCTCACCTGCATTGTCCTGTCACTCAGGAAATCCCCAATCCACCTCAGTATTCTATCCCTCACCCCAGCCCCATGAAGGGCCTTTAACAAACCCTCCCACCACATCATGCCATACGCCTTTTCAATATCCAAGAACACCGCCACCACCACCTCCTTATTGGACAGGGCTTTCCGTACATCCAAGTCCAGACGCGTGACAGTGTCCATCGTCGAGCGCCCTAACCGAAAGCCACTCTGATAAGGCTCAAAGTGCCCGGTTCCTTCTAGGAAATGTACCAACCTAGTGGTCACCATACTCTCCATCACCTTGCATATGACTGACGTCAAGACAATAGGCCTGTAGGACACTGTCCTGCATGTTTTCCATGTGGCCCTTTTAAACACCAGTATTTCCCTGCTGCCACACACCTGACTTAAATGAATGAGTGATTAACAGGAATCCACAGCACTTGATGTCTTCCTGAGGAGGGAATGTAATTCAGGTGTGCTGAAGCAGACATGGAAAACATGCAGGCCAATGTGCCCTGAGGAGAAGTGTTGGGAAACACTGCTCTACAGAACAGTTTCCTGATGGTCAGAACATCTGCAGGATTAAAGTTTGCAAAGACTTTCAGCTTATATTGGTGATTGTTAATGCTCAGAATGTGTTGAGTCACCTTGACATAAAATCTGGTGAGTTGCCAGTTTTCTGTAACTAAGGTCGTTTTAGCAGCAGGGTAGTGCTGGAGGCTCCCGTGAATGCTTGCTGCAACCTGCATGACAAAAATGCTGAATATAATAAGAAGAAATATTAAATGGAACAGAAAATCAGAGTGTTACCGAAATATCTGTATCATCAGATAACTTCCGTGGATGAAAGTGTTAATAAAGCAGTTTCAAGGCTAAGGAGAAAGTGTGAAAATTCTTCTTAATAGCTTCTGAACAATGGAGCATTGCCAGGAGGAAGTCACAGCTTCATGGTGGTTATTGCCGAGGCCTTTTCACTGTGTCAGTTCTCTCTCACAACTCGGAACAACTAAAAATGGAACATCAGTGAATAAGAAAACAGAAGAGATGAAGTTTTAAAATGTGGCTGGAAACTGTTAAAAAATTCAGCGTGGAGGAAATGATGGTACAACAGCAGTGTATGCATGCTCTCCAAAAAAAACACACACCATAGCATTATTTATGAAGAGCTATTTGAACTCTCACGTGTGAAATGGAAATTTAATATTACTGCATTGACTTGTAAAATACCAGAAAATTAAACTTTAGTTGTTATAAATTTATGTGTGTGACTATAAAATATTTTAGAAGAAACTGATTACATAAGTCAACAGTTTTTGAGATAATACTTCACACATACAGCTGAAATGTTTTTAATCAACTCACATTTCTGTTTCTGAATGGGAGAGTTAGCTTAAAATGAAGCTCACTCCTTTCTGCATTTTAGTTTTTCTGTACTTGCTTGCATTTTTGGTCAACCATGTTGTGACTCATCTCACGGAGAAGTACGTAGTAGGGAAAAGTGAATTGTGTTGGACTCTTGGATGCCTGCAGCAAACAACTTCACCTCCTTTCCCCTCCTGTCTTTTCCCTTCCTTTTCAGCCCCCCCATTCTCACACACATTCTGCATTCCCATTCTGTCCCCTCTGCATGGTTATTGGTCAAAGGTACCAAATGAGTGTAGGCTACAGCTCCACAAAGTTACTTTGTATTTATTTCTAGTCCAGTATTCTGTAATGCAGCAGCTATTCAAATAGTCAAGCACTTTGTGCAATTTTGCTGCATTTTTGTCCAGGACTCTAACACGAGAAACTTTATGAACAGAAAAATATCCTCCTGTTAAAATGAGTGACTAATAAAAAGCAGATTACATCAGAACAAGCTTAAATCTCTTTTCTAGTATTTCTTACAGCTTTAGCACTTTGATTGCCCAGCCTGTGCGTGAATCATTGAGCCTCGGCTTCCTGTGACCTCCTGGCCAGTTCTTCGGTTTTCTTTCTTGGCAACAGCAGATCCCTCAAGAGATGTATTATATAATAAAACCTAGCTGGTTTTTTACAGTTAGTCTCTTGCCAGAATCACTTAAATTCTTACTCTTTACCTCATTTTTACAACATATTAAAAAAATACTGTTTGTTCACTCAGTGTCTAATAAATCAGACCATCTGATGAGTTTGGAACAAGATTATGGCTTTTATGTCACCTTGGTCATAATGTTATGAGAAGTAAGTTATGCCATGAAAAGATGAAGATTGAGAAATATTATTTTTTTAAAGTAATGGGACAATTGGCTTCTCTAGGGTGATATTTTTTCCTAAAATAAAAAAAATGCCCTTTTCAACTCTCCCATTGAATCTGATGTGATAAAAATCAGTTCCTGTATCCCCTGTTTAGCCACTTGTCCACTATTCTCCTGAGGAAACATTTAAGAAACCATCTACCTCCACCCGAGGCTCCCACACTCTCTTCTCCCTGTGGATCTTTGCAGCTGTCAACAGGCTGACACAAAGATAGAAAAAACCCACCATAAAGCCTGATCTGAATGTCCCATGGGTTCTGTGATTAATGGCACGACCCTGCCTGTCATCCCTAAACACTAAAGGCTGATTTTTATTTTCTTCTTTCACAGGTTCAGCACGAAAGCACAGTGCCACTCACTGGTGTCTGCAGAATATCGCGCAAGAATCAGTGGAAAGCTCTGACGAAGAGTTCTTTGATGCCAGAGGTTAGAATCATATTTAATCTCTTATTTAAAGGTGTACAACATAAGAACGAAGTAAGGACATTGTGTGGTCACATTTGGTTACTGCAGCCTGTTTTTAGAAACACACTAGTCACTATCTCACTCTCGTTCTGTGAGTTTCATGGCGGCTCAGCGCCAAATGATTTAATGATGAGCGACGACGAGTCATGCTTAGCTGATAAGTAGATAAATACATTTCACTATAATATTGAGTTGCTGATAATTGAAAAATAGCTTGTGTTTTTAATTCACTGCTAGCTCAACGTTAGCCTCTAGTCTTTAAGTGATATTATAGTAAAATAAAAAAATGCCTAGGGGAACAAGAAATAACTTCTGGGTTGCTCCTGTTTGGTGGCTTTGGTTCTTTACATACACTTCTGTGTTTTGCTGGCTGGTGTCAAATTACAAATGCCAGCACTGACTCTGTAACCCTGCAAGTTCACAGATTAGGTGTTTTTATAAGACACACCATGCTGGCAAATCGGCTTAATATTAACGCAATGGTATGTCTATAAACACGCCATGCCGGCATGGCGTTGCGTGAATGTTGCGGCATTCGTTCCGCCTCGCTTGGTAGTAATATTGCTGCAAGAACCCCTCGCCTCTGACGGCAAAACGCGTGTCAGCCCCGCTAATCCCTTTGGAGCGACTGGGAGGCCCCCCTGCAAAATAGGGTGGTCGCGTTAGTCACGTATACTGCGCGCCAGGTCCCGGCCGGAAGGAAAGCCGGACGGACGGACGCGAGACCATGGAGCTTTTGGTTGTGCGAGCGGACGAACAGATTAGTCGCCTTTTTACGGAGACAGTGAGAAACAGCCAGCTGTTCGACAGAGTGGTGAAAACACTGGCTGAGCGGGGCGTCAAGCGGGACAAAAAGCAGGTTGCATCAAAGCTAAAGGTCCTGAAAAATAAATTTCATCAGTCTGACGTGTCTTCCCTCTGAAGCTGAATGCGCAACCCTGTACGTCTTGGTATATCCCATCTTGGTTTGAGAGGTGCCTGATGGCAATTTATTCTAGCTTCAGCTTTGCTACTATTAATGCCAAAATCCTCCCCAGGGAGCCGCGGCAAATCCCGTTTTGCAAACGCTATGGTCCTGTAAAAACAGCTAAAGTAAACAAAGACTACGTCCCTCTTTAGCTTTTTTAAGAGGAGATAAGCTGACAAGCTCCCCAGCCAGCCGAGAAAGAAATTTGTTTTAAAGTAACATTCCTTCCAACACGATTGAGAGATTCGACTATTTTGTGAATATTTCACTATAGAATTTGTGCATATTGTGCCTATAATTTGTAGTTTTTAAATACAGTCAGGTCCATAAATATTGGGACATCGACACAATGCTAACATTTTTGGCTCTATACACCACCACAATGGATATCAAATGAAACGAACAAGATGTGCTTTAACTGCAGACTGTCAGCTTTTATTTGAGGGTATTTACATCCAAGTCATGTGAATGGTGTAGGAATTACAACAGTTTGCATATGTGCCCCCCACTTGTTAAGGGACCAAAAGAAATGGGACAATTTTCTTCTCAGCTGTTCCATGGCCAGGTGTGTGTTATTCCCTCATTATCCCAATTACATTGAGCAGATAAAAGGACCAGAGTTCATTTCAAGTGTGCTATTTGCATTTGGAATCTGTTGCTGTCAACTGTCAAGATGAGAGCCAAAGAGCTGTCACTATCAGTGAAGCAAGCCATCATTAGGCTGAAAAAACAAAAGAAACCTATCAGAGAGATAGCAAAAACATTAGGCGTGGCCAAAACAACAGTTTGGAACATTCTCAAAAAGAAGGAGCACACCGGTGAGCTCAGCAACACCAAAAGACCCGGAAGACCACGGAAAACAACTGTAGTGGATGACCAAAGAATCCTTTCCCTGGTGAAGAAAACGCCCTTCACAACAGTTGGCCAGATCAAGAACACTGTCCAGGAGGTAGGTGCATCTGTGTCAAAGTCAACAATCAAGAGAAGACTCCACCTGTGTGGATACAGAGGGTTCACCACAAGATGTAAACCATTGGTGAGCCCCAAAAACAGGAAGGCCAGATTAGAGTTTGCCAAACAACAACTAAAAAAGCCTTCACCGTTCTGGAACAACATCCTATGGGCAGATGAGACCAAGATCAACTTGTACCAGAGGGATGGGAAGAGAAGAATATGGACATGGAAAGGAACTGCTCATGATCCTAAGCATACCACCTCATCAGTGAAGCATAGTGCTGGAAGTGTCATGGTGTGGGCATGTATGGCTGCCAGTGGAACTGGTTCTCTTGTAATTATTGATGATGTGACTGCTGACAAAAGCAACACGATGGATTCTGAAGTGTTTCGGGCAATATTAAATACTCATATTCAGCCAAATGCCTCAGAACTCATTGGACGGCGCTTCACGGTGCAGATGGACAATGACCCAAAGCATACTGCGAAAGCAACCAACGAGTTTTTGAAGGGAAAAAAGTGGACTGTTTTTGCAATGGTCAAGTCAGTCACATGACCTGAATCCGACTGAGCATGCATTTCACTTGCTGAAGACAAAACTGAAGGGAAAATGCCCCAGGAACAAGCAGGAACTGAGGACTGTTGCAGTAGAGGCCTGGCAGAGCATCACCAGGGATGAAACCCAACGTCTGGTGATGTCTATGTGTTCCAGACTTCAGGCTGTAATTGACTGCAAAGGATTTGCAACCAAGTATTGAAATGATAAGTTTGATTTATGGTTCTTATTCTGTCCCATTACTTTTGGTCCCTTAACAAGTGGGGGGCACATATGCAAACTGTTGTAATTCCTACACCGTTCACCTGATTTGGATGTAAATACCCTCAAATAAAAGCTGGCAGTCTGCAGTTAAAGCACATCTTGTTCGTTTCATTTGTCATCCATTGTGGTGGTGGAGCCAAAAATGTTAGCATTGTATCAATGTCCCAATATTTATGGACCTGACTGTATGAGAAAATAATCTGCACAATTTAAACAAAGAGAAAAATGTAAAGTTCATATTTGGATTTATTTATTAAATAACTGGCAACAAGTTGACTGTAACATGAAGAGCAGTAGACTTTTACTGTGTCTGTATTCAGCAGAACAACTAAAAAAGGACAGATCTGGACATGTCAGAGGAACTGTCAAGTCTACATCCTTATAGTGTTTGAAACAGAAACTGAATGAGTTGGCAGACAGAAACCAAATAAAAAGATGTTTTTTTTTTTTTTGCTTTCTGCGGAAATTGGATGCTTCACATAGTGAGGAGAAAAATACAAAGTAACACTATCTGCTATCTTAGCTGTAACATTTGAGATGACTTGTTTTTACTTTTTCCAAACTGATCTGTTCGTGTGTGAAATAGAAGTGACTCTAATCTGGTGCTTTATGAATTTTTAAGTTCAACTGGCATTTATCTTCTTCACGTGCATGACCACAGTGGCTGCTGACCCTCGACTCGGCTCCAACACTCTTGACTCATGTTTCATGACATTAGAGCAGTTCATTTAGGAAAGAAGCCACAAAGTCTCCGAATCTGAGGCTGCAATACAAAGAAACAAACACAGCTGCTTGACATGTTTATATAACAATGCGTTAATTAAGCATTTCACTCTGCGTTATTTATTCACATTAGCCATGCAGAGAGTGAAGCAAGCAGTCTGATGAATGCTCCAAGTTTCGGATTCAACTAATCTTTAGAGGGAATTGGGCATAATTTATTTATTTCACTTGTTTTTAATAATCAGAATAGAAGATTCTACATGAAATCGGGCTTCAAGAAATAGTTTGATCTCTAATTCTTTAAAAAAACACTCACTGAATCTTTGGAAAAAGTAAAGTTTCAATCTTTGAATTGTATAGGAACAATTACAAACCTTGATTTTAAATGTTTATATGGTTTTAAGTGCACTGACAAAGGTAATAATAGAAATAAACCTTATTTGAATCAAATAGCATAATAAATGAAATAAAAAATAGTTGAAATTTACTCATTTAGATTAAATTATTTTATAATTATTGGCCTTTTAATTAATTACACATTTTTATATGCAAACAAATTTATCATGTTTGAAAAAAATCATCTGATAATTGTTGGCCAATTTTCAGCAACATGTGATCTATAAATTGTTAGCTCTTCTGAAACTCAAAGGTAGGATTACAGGTGCTGGCCAGTAAATTAGAATATCATCAAAAGGTTGAAAATATTTCAGTAATTCCATTCAAAACGTGAAACTTGTACATTATATTCATGCAATGCACACAGACCAATGTATTTCCAATGTTCATTACATTTAAATTTGATATTCATAAGTGACAACTAATGAAAACTCCAAATTTGGTATCTCAAAAAATTAGAATATTCTGAAAAGGCTGAATATAGAAGACACCTGCTGCCACTCTAATCAGCTGATTTACTCAAAACACCTGCAAAGGCCTTTAAAAGGTCCCTCAGTCTTGTTTTGAAGGCACCACAATCATGGGGAAGACTTCTGACTTAACAGCTGTCCAAAAGACAATCATTGACACCTTGCACAAGGAGGGCAAGACACAAAAGGTGATTGCTAAAGAAGCTGGCTGTTCGCAGAGCTCTGTGTCCAAGCACATTAACAGACAGGCGAAGGGACGGAAAAAATGTGGTAGAAAAAAAGTGTACAAGCTCTAGGGATAACCGCACCCTGCAGAGAATTGTGATGACAAACCCATTCAAAAATGTGGGGGAGATCCACAAAGAGTGGACTGCAGCTGGAGTCAGCGCTTCAAGAACCACCACGAGGAGACTCATGAAAGACATGGGATTCAGGTATCGCATTCCGTGTGTCAAGCCACTCTTGAACATGAAACAGCGCAAGAAGCGTCTCGCCTGGGCCAAGGACAAAAAGGACTGGACTGATGCTGAGTGGTCCAAAGTTATGTTTTCTGATGAAAGCAAGTTCTGCATTTCCTTTGGAAATCAAGGACCCAGAGTCTGGAGGAAGAGCGGAGAAGCACAGAATCCACGTTGCATGAGGTCCAGTGTAAAGTTTCCACCGTCAGTGATGGTGTGGGGTGCCATGTCATCTGCCGGTGTTGGCCCACTCTGTTTCCTGAGGTCCAGGGTCAATGCAGCCGTCTACCAGGAAGTTTTAGAGCACTTCATGCTTCCTGCTGCTGACCAACTTTATGGGGATGCAGACTTCACCTTTCAACAGGACTTGGCACCTGCACACAGTGCCAAAACCACCAGCACCTGGTTCAAGGACCATGGTATCCCTGTCCTTGATTGGCCAGCAAACTCGCCTGACCTTAACCCCATAGAAAATCTATGGGGTATTGTGAAGCGGAGGATGCAATACGCTAGACCCAACAATGCAGAGGAGCTGAAGACGACTATCAGAGCAACCTGGGCTCTCATAACACCTGAGCAGTGCCACAGACTGATCGAGTCCATGACACGCCGCATTACTGCAGTTATTGAGGCAAAAGGAGCCCCGACTAAGTATTGAGTGCTATACATGCACATTCTTTTCATGTTCATTCTTTTCAGTTGGCCAACATTAGAGAAACAAACATTTTTTCATTGGCCTTTAGAATATTCTAATTTTCTGAGATACCAGATTTGATGTTTTCATTGGTTGTCACCTATAAATATCAAAATTAAACGTAATAAACATCGGAAATACATTGGTCTGTGTGCATTGCATGAATATAATGTACAAGTTTCACGTTTTGAATGGAATTACTGAAATATTTTCAACCTTTTGATGATATTCTAATTTACTGGCCAGCACCTGTATATCCCCGGGTACCCATGCCAGGATCCTTGTTTGTGGAGGTCAGCTCTGCCTTCAACATGATCCTCCCAGACCTCCGCCAAGACAAACTGTCCCAGATGAACATGTCTGACCCCATCTGCAGGTGGATCGCTGACTTCCTGATGGACAGGAAGCAGCAAATGAGGCTGGGGAAGAATGTCTCGGGCCTGTGGACCATCAGCACCGGTTCTCTCGGGATGGTGTTCTCTCCTCTCTGCTCTTCTTCCTGTACACCAGTGGCTGCACCTCCAACTATGAGTCTGTCAAGCTTATCAAGTTTGCAGACGACACTAAATGATAAATGACCTGGGGCCTCATTTATAAAGCTTGCTTTCACACAAAACGGGCTCGGAAAACGGCGTAAACAACTTTCCACACAAACTTTGGGATTTATGAAAGAAAACTTAGCGGAAAAATATGCGCAATTTTAAGTTGACTAAGGACCTGGCTTACGCACATTTTGGACATGGAGAGCACCTTCAGTGCTGCTGCTGAGAAGGATAAAATTATGAAATCCTGCAGCATTATCACTTGTAGTGCTTCGTTTTCACACAGAACAAGACCACCCACACGCGCTCGTACACACACATGCGAGCACACACACACAGCCTGAAGCGCAGAATACGCAATGCAGAATGTCAGCAGGGGGACAGATTGAGACAGAATGTCATGCGTCTGTGACAGTGTGTGTCCTGTCACTGTGATCCTATTGATCATGCGCCCTGGCTACTTGTACAGGGGAGATCTCTGTTTGGCTGACTAGGTAGTGTGCGTAATTTTCACCCGGGAGTCTGGGAATCGAATCCCAATTGGACCATTTTTTTTATATCCTCCACAGATCTCTCTGAAGAATTCACAACATTGACGGCTTCAGCAACGCTGTGCCACTCCGTGGATTTTCTCTTATTTGTTTTGCAAAGGCACTTCCTTTCATTTCTCCACCTCACCCATAAGTACCTCAATTTCTGCTTCTGTGAAATTGAGCATCCTTGATCTGCCTTGATCTACGGTCGCCGTGTCATTGGCCGAGTGCTGCAACAACCGGCTTATGTATATGCATGAGATCCACAAGGCACTTTGCATTGACTGTTTATGGCAGTAAGTGGGCTTGGTGAGGGCGGGATGTGACTAAAAAGTAGCTGAGAACCTGTCTAGATAGTTTCTGAGTTATGAAGCAGAGATTTTGTGCATACTCCATGTTTGATAGATCACAAACCTACTTGGCGTAAGTACATTTTTTTGCTGAGCTTAAGTACGGTTTTAGTGACGATTCTACGCAATGTTTGATACATGAGACCCTGCACTTGTATAGCACCTTTCAGAGTTGGAGGACTCAGAAGCGCTTTACACTACATTGTATCATTCATCCATTCACACACACACATCCACACACTGATGGTGATGAGCTACGATAGCCACAGATGCCATGAGGTGTACCACTATTGGACTATTGGACTTATCTCGGATGGGGATGAGTATGCCTACAGAATGGAGGTTGAACGGCTGGTGTCGTGGAGCAGCTACCACAACCTGGTGCTAAACCCCAAGTAGACAGGGGAGGTTGTTGTGGACTTTAGGAAGCACACAGCCCTACTCCCCCCCATAACCCAGTCTGATACTTCATCAAGATGGTGTCGCTTCCTGGGCACCACCATCACCCAGGACCTTAAATGGGAGTCCACCATCACCCCTGACATTAAAAAGGCCCAGCAGAGGATTTACTTCTTGAGGCAGCTGAAGAAATTCAACCTGCCAGCACAGTCGATGAGACAGTTCTACAACGCAATCATCAAATCCATCCTCACCTCTTCAATCACCGTGTGGGATGCTGGAGCCACCATCAGGGACATGAGGAAGCTGCAGCTTGTTGTGCATGCTGCTAAGAAGGTCACTGGCTGCAAACTCTTCTCCATACAGGACCTGTACACCTCCAGGACATTGAGGCGTGCAGGTCAGATCACAGCTGACCCATTTCAGTCTGGACTCAGTCTTTTTGACTCGCTCCTATCTGGCAGGAGGCTCAGATCCATTTGGACCAGAACATCTCAGCACAAAAACAGTTTCTTCCCCTCTTCGGTCGGACTCATGAATGTCAATCGTAGGACTGCCCACTCCAGCTGCTTTGTTATGGTCACCTGACTCTGAGTTGTGTTTGCACCTGAACTGACCTGCTCTGACTAGTACCTACACTGACTTGTATATAGTAGCTGCTTCTCTAATTATTGCCTCCATATATTATTAATATGTCATTATTTAATTCTTAATTCAAATTTTTGCTTATCATTTATTTTTTCTTGCACCAAGTTCTGCAGCAATTTGCTAATGTTGTGATTCTAGCACATATAGCAATAAAAACCTTCTGATTCATGCGTTTTTCAACACATCTGCAGTGGTCTCTATAAATGAATCCCTTTTGAGTTGGTCTCTGAGGGACAACGCTTTTGTGCTCCCGTTTCAGGAGCTAGAAGCTAGCCATAGCAGAGGTGAGCTTCAGACAGCAGGATCTGAAATAATTTCAAGATATTCTCACCTCTGATTGGCTAAAAGCAACGCAACTCTACCACTGACTTGCAACGTGAATGTTTTATCTCCACAAAAAGTCTGGAGGAATTCTGTCATGTGTGCAGTTGCTAATGCTAACCGTTAGCTTCTGCTAACAGAGATGTGCTCTGCTCTCTCCTAGTTGCTAAATCAACACAACCTTCTGCGTTGGCGAGCCAAAGTGGTTGAGATTTTGTCCAGACTGACACAGCCAGCTAAGCGCTAATTCACAATAACGATGTAGAATTTTCTTCCCGCATCATAACTTTTGAGTCAATTAAAGGAAAATGTGTATCAATCATTATTCTGTGAAATAAATCAGAACTGATCAAATCTGGTATGAGTGCTGTGCAAATATTGGAAATTTGTGTGAACCCTTGGTTCTAATGATGCATCTTCAATACTATAATTTAATTACAAAACTAATAATCAACAACTAAGCCGTCTGACATCAGAAGAGCCAGATCATCTCAGTCTGTTTCCTGCAGAAGATACAACTTCACTGAGATGTGAGACCGACCAGAAATAGACATACTTGAGAACATATCTAACCATTTTCCTTTTTTTATATATACAATCCCAGAGAGAGTTCATTAGAGAATAAGGAGAATACTTACCCATCCAATTATCCTCTCCAAGTTCGTATCCCCAAGAGTCTGATGATAGAGATACTTATCTGCTGTGTTTTAGATTTAAAACGTGTTATTTTACATTTATCCAGTCAATGTCCTGCAGTGTGGGTAAAGTGTTTTGAGTCAAATGTTTTTTTTAAAAGAAAAATTTAGAGAAAATGTTTTATTGAAACGGAGTTATACTTACTTGTTGGAAACACATCTTTTTTTTCATTGCCTTTCATTCTGTTATATTTTACTTCTTTTTGCATTAGTTTGTTTTTCACTCACACCACCTCAAACTGTCATTCTCTCCCTTTTCGACTTTGATTTTACTTTATTCTCATCACTTTCTTATTCTATTTCTCAACAAAAAAACTGCTTGTTCACAAAGAGGAATAATTGACAGCATTTTTTCATCACTGAACTATAAACTAAAGAGTGTCCAAATACGTTTTAATAATCCGGCCAAAGATTTCATCTGAGGAGAAATGCTGAATGAAGACAGTCACCTTCATTGGCATAATGTCTGCAGCGCAGCCTTGCAGTTGGACAGGAAATGTGTGTAAAAAGTGGTGAGGTTTTCCAGGCACGTCCAACCGGGAGGAGACCTAAAGGAAGACCCAAGACACGCTGGAAGAACTGTCTCAGCTGGCCAGGGAACGCCTTGGAATCCCCCAGAGAAGCTGCTCCAAGTGGCTGGGGAGAGAGAAGTCTGAGCCTTTACAGTCTTTCATTCATTCAAAGGCCTTTGAATTGTGAATGGTAAATCACTGAGTGACATAAAGATGAGTTAGTCAATAATTAAGAGAAATAGATGTTAATTCTTTCAACTTTTACATGATTGTAAATCTGACTTTACATGGTTTACACAGAGTCAGATTAAGTTAGCAGCAAAAAGGAGCTCAAGTGATTGCTCCTTGCACTACTCGATGCATATTTGAATGTTATTGTAACAAATGATCAGATTTTATAAATAGGCCCCTTTCACACAGGATTAAGATCCCACTATTAAAATATGACTGGATTTCAGTCTAACTGGGAAGCAGGGCACTGCGAGTAGCTGACCATGTATCTACTGGGGGTTTCCCAACTATTTTCTGCATCTTTGAGATCCTCGCCTGCATCCTTGCCATGTCAACAGTAGGTTCCCATGACAACCCTGCCATATTCTCCCATGACCGGGCTCGATGACACTCAGACCAGGTCAGGATGCAGCTATGAGTGAGAGCAGTGGTTCCCAGCCTTATCTGCATTGTGAGTCAGTGAAATGAAAATACGTTTTCCATAGACTATATGGGGATGGGCAGAATTATGTGCATGTGATGAAGTTTTATTACTACATTGTTATATATATATATATATATATATATATATATATATATATATATATATATATATATATATATATATATGTATGTATATATATATATATATATATATATATATATATATATATATATATATATATGTGTGTGTGTGTGTGTGTGTGTGAATGACTCTATGTATATATACAGATATTTTGTATTATACATAAATAAATAATAATGAAGTTAGTGATATTTAAATAGTTTTCGCAGCTACAATCTTGATTTTGATCTTAATTCATGAGATTTAGAGTTGAGTCTATAATCTGAAATATTCCACATTCATCTCTCTTGAGGTACAAAAATATGGAGACCAGCTGTGTCACATCTCACTGTGATTTCTCTCAATGACAATAATGTTGTTGCATGCCAAGATTTTTAAGGCATTAGGTTGTGAAAGCTTGGTAAAATTCCTTTAAATTGCAAAGTGGCATTTCCATTTTAATCTGCAGGGAAGAAGTTCGAGGAAGAGCAAAAAGTTCTTAAAATAAAAGAGTGAATGAAGTGTTTGACAACATTGTTTCTGTTGAGGGAATGTGAGCTTTTGTCTGAGTTGAGAGGGAGACTGGAGCTTTATCTTTCAGCAGAGCCAACAGAAGAAGCTATTTCAAAAATAATCATGTGCTCAATATGAAGAATGCCTCCCTTAATGAGGAATCCAGAGCAAGGTCATGAAAGGTTGATGAAATTTTGGCTCAGTGTTTGTGCATTTTAGCAACAACCCTATGCTCTTAGCTCTGGTTTTGACAGCATGGTGTTTAATTAAATTATTTAACATATTTTCAAACACACAACAAACAAATCATAGAGTTAAACAGGTTATTTAAAGTCTTCACTCCTCATAGAAAATACCAGTCCCCCCCAAAATTGTCTCAAATAATTTTTGACTAAAAGTAATTAGGAAATGTGGCTGCATGGTGGTGCAGTTTGCAGCCCTGTCACCTTGCAGCATTAAAGGTGCTGGTTTGAAACCCAGCTTTGTTTTTTTGTGTGAAGACTTTGCATGTTCTGCCTATGCTGGCATGAGGCACTCTGTTTTTTTTCCCACAGACCCAAAATATGCGTATCGGTCTCTACAAGGAGACTCAAAGGCCATGCACCCATGTAGCCAGGTTTTTGTGAGGTCAAATATCCTCCACCGCCCATCTAGGAAAACAATTTGGGTCCACGCCATCTCATTAGCAGCAAAAAAGCCAGTGCCATGTGAAGCACATTCATAGGCATGTCAAGCCTGTAGAAGGCAGTGGTTCCCTGGATTGTTGCTATATCTACTGAAAAACATTCCTTGGATGGGGTATGTGGACGGTGGGTGATAATTGTCCATAAAATTGTCCTTTGCTCATGGTTTTCTACATAGAGCAAGTGAGTGTAAACACAGAATACACATGTCACATTGGACCGTTTTTGTCATGGGCAGTGACGTTCAAAACCTAAAATCTGGTTATTTTTGTCCAGAAACAAAAGCTGACAATGGAGAATTTGAAAATCTCCACTTTTGTCAATGTTGTGCCATATGTCTTCACTTTTGTGTGGATGACAGGCCAGACTTCAGAAAAATCTTTTTGATTCATGGACTACGTGCACAGAGAGCCCAAAACTGGTCCTGGAGGGTCACTATCCAACATGTTTTAATTGCTTCAACACACCTGATTTTAATCAACAGGTGATTACCAGGCTTATTACAAAGAGAGATCATATCTGTCCTGTCTTAGATCCCCTACATTGGCTGCCTATTAAATTCAAATAGATTTTAAGATCCTTCCACAAAGCTCTTAATAATCAAGCTCCATTGTACATCAGTGATCTGATTGTTCCATATGTTCCTAACCGAGCACTTTGGTCTCAGACTGCAGGTTTACTGGTGGTTCCCAGAATATCTAAAAATAGGATGGGAGGCAGATCTTTTAGCTATCAGGCTCCTCTCCTGCGGAACCAACTCCCAGCTTTAGTCCGTGAGGCAGACACCTTGTCTACTTTTAAGACTAGGCTTAAAGCATTTTTATTTGATAGGGCCTATGGTTAAAATATGATGTTAGCCCAAATCTGGACAAGTGGGGGAGTAGAGGGAGGTGGAGTGTACAGTCGGTAAAGACAGCTCTCCCTTGCCCTGCCTCCAACATGCCTCCATCTAAAAGGCTAGGTTATCCGGAGTTATCACTGTAGTTATGCTGCTATAGGCTGCTGGAGGACATACTGACCACTTTCCACCCTTGACTACTTTCTTCTACAATTTGCTCTTTAACAGTATTATTTCCTGCTATTTCAGCTGTTAACTTTATTTTTTCTCTAAGTGTTTTTCTCCCCAGAAGAAGCTACAATGATGTTCTGCTGAGCTGTGGTGGCCTCATGGAGGGGGCCATCGGCTTGAACACTGTTGCTAAACACTTAAACATTCTCTCTCTCCTGATAATAATATTTTACTTTCTTTGACATTGAATGTGCAACTACTAGTTTACCCGTTTAATTATAAATTCAGTAGGATAAATACAATAAAGTTTATCTCTCACCAAATAGAATATTTACTAAGAAATCACAATGTAACCATAGAAACATTACTTGGTATATATGTTGTGTGTGTGCATGTGTTTGTGTGTGTGGGTTGGTGTTGGTGTTGGTGTGTGTCTGCGCTGTATTCTCGATCCCCAGTGAGTCGTGGTGGATGGCTGCTTATACTGAGCCAGGATCCTCTGGAGGTTTCTTCCTGTTAAAAGGGAGTTTTCCTCTCCACTGTCGCTAAATGCTTGCTTAGTGTGAGAATTGCTTTAAAGCGACTTGATGCAATTTGCTGGGTTCCTTATATAGTAAACTTTTTTCTGATTGGCTTAATGAACTGACCTGTATTTGAATGTTTATTATGTGAAGTGCCTTGAGACGACTCTTCTCGTGATTTGGCGCTTTATAAACAAACTTGAATTGAATTGAATTGAATTGAAAACTGATGAGTGAATGAGTGATTTAGTAGTCACAGAAAAGCGAAGGGAGTGAAACGGAAATGGAGAAAAGAATGAAACCATGACTGAGTGGTGCATTTTTCACATTGTAGGTCCGCTATTGTAAGTCAACCATGCAGTGTAACCCAATAAACCTACCAGTAAAGATGAAAAGAAATGAATTCTGTCGGGATTTTACACTTTTTTGCAAAGCAGATGAGTCCAGATTGCTGGTATTAAAACTTTTATTTCAACAAATATTATTATTTTGCTGATCTCCTCGCTCTTCAAAAAATTTTCTTTTAACAGATTGTCTGGAGAATTGAATAGTTGGGTTAGAGCCAATTAGAACACATTTTGGGAATTTATAAAGTGGATTTTGAAGCTATTTAGGTTTTTTATTGGAGACGCATCAACATGACTGACCTGAATGCATCACCGTGCAAAACAAATGACCGGAGTTTTGACTCTGATCCAAAGGAAGATTTTTGCTTTCTTTTGAAAAAGAACAAAATGGCTGATGAAATCAGACATCCCTTATCAAACATTATTGTTTATAAGGTACTTCAGTTCAAGTACAAACTTCCTGTTCATTTGACATCTTAAAGTTAAGCTTCACTGAGAAACAAATTTTAAGTATCATTTATGATTAATCAGTCACTCCGAGTTTAACATGCAGGCTGAGCATCAAGTTTCCTACACCTATCTCCTGCATTAGCTTCTGATAGAAAATAGACAGTGAAACTGTAGGATTTGAAAAGTCTGACAGATTGACGTCACACTGTCACTTAACATTCATGACCATCTTGACTCACAACTGTCATGGTCTGCGTCTGCCCCTTTCTTCATGTGCCTCCTGGTGTCCTCCATCCCTCTCTAGATTCCCTTTTGTGTCTCTTAGCGCCCTCATGTGTCCTTTGTCTGCGTTTCGGTTAGGTGTCTTATGTTGTAGGCTTTAAAGTCAGGTGTACGTGTTTGTGTGAGTCCTTCCCTCAGTTTTAGGTTTAGTTTTGGGTTTGAGGTTATCTGCCCTCCATTGTTTCTGTTTCCCCCATTTAGATAATTGGTGTCACTTGCCTTCCCTCCAGCCCTCACTCCACACACCTGCTTCCTGTTTCCTTAATTGTTCTCCCTGTGTATTTAAGCCCTGTCTTGTCTCTGTTTGGTGTCGGTCCATTGTTGTTTGTGTCAGCATTGCTTGTGTTCTGTGTGAGCTTTTGTCCTCGCTTCTAGGTTTGTGCTCTGTGTGAGCTTTTGTCCTCGCTTCTAGGTTTGTGCTCTGTGTGAGCTTTTGTCCTCGCTTCTAGGTTTGTGCTCTGTGTGAGCTTTTGTCCTCACTTCTAGGTTTGTGCTCTGTGTGAGCTTTTGTCCTCGCTTCTAGGTCTGTGCTCTGTGTGAGCTTTTGTTCTCCTGATACTCAGGACTCTGGTTTTTGGCTTCCTGCCTTTTTGGATTATTTTGTGCTCTCCTAAATAAAAGGATTTTTATTTTTAAAATACTCCTGCCTCGTGTCATCTGGGATATCTGCATCTTGGGTCCTAACAACCTCCTCCTTGCTCTCAATGTGACTGTTGTTGGTTTAGCGTTCAGGAAACAGCAGAGAACGTTTTGACTTGTGGAAGCGAACTGTTAACATTAACAACTCCACCACACAGCAGAACTCCTCCGGGCTTGTGTTATTTGTGGAGATAAAACATCAATCTTGCAGAGCAAACAGAGTCAGTGGTAGAATCGCATTGCTGTTATTAGAAGCGAGATGTCCAAATATCAGGAAATAAGACTGTTCCTGCTCCGGTATTATTTCTACATCCTCAAACAGGTGCACCAGAGCTTTTTTTCCTCCAGTGAACTACTTACAATTCTTTCATTCCTTACTAGAGACCACTGCAAATGTTTTATGATCACAAACACAAAACAGTTAAATGAAAAAAAATCCCTATTTAGGTCAAAGCAACCAAGAGGCTAAATATTTTACTATAGATGTGTTTATCTTCTCCTCAGCGCTGTGACCTCAAACCATCCGGTCACTTCCTAAAGAGAAAAGCAGCCACTAAGTGAAAACTGGGTCACTTTCAAAGAATCAATTACATGATTTATTGTTTATGTCTTATCTTATATAAAATACAGATGCTTAGTTTTATTAACACATAAAAAAATAATAATCTGAGAACAAGGACAAAAAAAGTATGTTTTTGTTCTAGAAACTCTTTGCTTAGTGGTCACTTTTTAGGATTAAATGGTAGAATTAGAAGTCACCTTTTAACTGAGAGGAAGGTCTGTTATGTGTGTTGTTTCTCACGAGAACAGACACTGAGGTTAATTTTCCATCAGCGGATGTTTGTTTTGGTGTGGAGACAGCACAGCTGTTTGCTGGATGGTTAGACGCTGTCATCTCTGCAGATCAGCTCCTGTGACGTGCACAGCTGCTACTAGAACAGCACAGAGTTAAACCTAAAAAGCCATTTAAAATACACATACATACACATTAAACACAGATAAAAGCTGTCATAAAATAGAAACACCTAAAACAACACAAATGTATAAAACAGCCAATAAAAGAGAAGTAAATAAAAAACAGAAGTCAGTAAAACAGAAGAGCCACATCTTTCACCATCATCAAATCTAAGTTTTCAACCCACTAAAGTAAAGTCTTACCCTGTAAAAATCCCCTCATACTTCATGAGGGGTTGAGGAACAACTGAACCAAGAAATATTTTATTAAACTAGGAGATAAAGTGCTGTAAAAATAGCTTTTTTTGCAATAGTTTCATGTAAGCAAACCAAAGGGTGCTCACAGTTTTGTCTGAGCCGAGGTTGTGAGGTTGCCAAGATTATGTTTGTAAAAATTACAGTTTAACATCCTAACAACACACCCAATAGTATAATAAAAAAACCTGTATAAGAGTTATAGTTTTTATTTAATGACTTTTAATGTGTGTATGTAGGTAGGAGTTAGAATTGGGGGGTTCTTACTTGTCTTGGACACAGATAAGGAGGTCCTTTGGACAAAAGGTTGGGAACCAGCAGATGGAGGAAGATGTAATAGTCTGAATAACTTCTGTAATAATACAGAAAAGATGAAGGAGCCGGCTGTGGATTTCAGGAGAGCATGCCATTGTTGAGGCATCCATTAGCAGCAACGAAAAAGGTCCAAAGCAGTATGTTGGAGTCTAGATTTCCAGAGACTTGACATAGTCCATTAATGCCACCATCACCACCATCGCTGTGAGAAAGCTCACTAATGCCTACATTTCCTCTTTTATATACTATTCTAATATTTATGGCATTTCTAGAAAAAGGTACTATGTTGATTTGGATGCTGCAGCTTCTGAGACCAATTTTATTGACGTGTGAAAACCAGAAAATTAAAATAATTGAACGGTAAAATCTACATTTGTTTCTGTCATGCCACCGCTCCAGCCAGGCCCGGTTTCCCCAGCAACCACAACCAGCTCATCATCTACCTGATTCAAACCACCTGTCTCACATTAACTCATCAGCTCCACCTGCAACCACCTCTATATAACATCAGGAAAAACACCAAGTCAGTGCCAGATTTTTGAAAGCATTTGTTAGTAGATTATCCAGCATTCTAAAACCCTGCCTAAACCTCAAGTTCCTGACCTTGCTTCTGAACCTCGACCTTGCCACCTGCCTGCTCCCTGACTGGATTGTCTCAGTTTCTGATCTTCTAGACTCCTGAATTGGATCTGTTACATGGACTCTGCCTCTGGATTTCCCCTCCTGACCAAGCCTTCTGCTACTGCCCTTCCTACAGACTGGTAACACTCCCCTGTGTGTTCTCAAAAACTTTAAAGCGTCTTACTGTGTCTGGTGCTTTCACGGTGCCTCCAGCCCTGGTTGTTACAGTTTCCTCAGATTTGGGAATCATGATGTGAAAATGCACGCACGCACGCCAAACCAAACATCACAGGCAGTGATGACAGTAAAGCGACCGCTGAGAGACTCTCAGGCTCACTTTCATGGAACAAAAAGATCAAAATTAAGATATCGAGTGGTTTCCTGACTGGTCCACCTCACTAGTCACCTGTTGGGCATAAAGCATTTATTCTCCACCTGTGACAGTTTAATCTCTGCTTTATCTACCAAGGACTTTATCAAGAGTCAGGAACTGACAAATGAAAGGAAAACAAAAGTTCGTAAGAGAACGGTTCATTTTAGACATGAATCTTTTAGTGCTTCGTTCACTTAAACATTTACTTTTTAGTCATTCAAAGCCAAAGTTCTGCTAAAGACTTTTTAACCTCTTACTGAGAAGAGCTTAATGTCCTTCTCCAATTTTCAAATAATGAATTCAATTGTGTGTCGCACTGGTCAAGATAGTACACCAAAAAAAATGTAAAATAAAAACCTCTTCAAAATACATAAAAACAAAATAAAACAACTTAAAAGCTCAGTTTCACATTTAAAAATCCTGTTTGAAAACAGTTACTTCTCCTCTGGACATAAATGTTTTTACTGTACATTTCAAATCATTTAGATGTTGGATCTTCACCAGCCAACAAAATCTCACAGGGATAATTATTATTGCCACAGAATCTTTGTTTTCCTCTTATGCTTTTAAAATGATGCGTGCATTAATTGCTTTGAAGGTTTGCTCGCAATGAAGTCTAAATGTGCCTCGGAGCAGCTGAAGTGAATGCCAAGTCAATCACTGCATGGTTTATTGATTTGCTGTTGACAAATTTGCTGCGTGTTAATCCAGATTTATTGTTTGATGACATGAATTTAAATAATCAGGCAAACTGACAGATTCAGTGTGAAAGGAAATTCATTATGACGGCTGCACATCAGACTCATTTAAGCTAAAGTGTTGCTGAAGGTAAAAGCTTGCAGGCTGAAGCCTGTCTGCTCCTTTATGTAGCTCTGAACCGCTTTGCACTAATTACTGAATGAAGCTAACATGTCCTTAAGGTTTATTATAGAACGTTACAAATATTAAAATGTGTTTAGATTTAAAGGAAGCAGGTGAGAAGACCGGTCGCTCTAATGTCCGTTGAATATAAAAAAGATTTTTGCATTTTCGGGTAAAAGCTGGAAAAAGAGAAACAACAAAATGGTATCTCCCCAGATAAAGTGTGTATTAACTTCTACTTAGGAGAGTGTGCATGGAGTTTAAATGATTTATCATAACTAGTTAATTTTAAGCAGCCAAAATACAGATTTGCACTCAAGTGACTAAGGCAGAACAAACAAAACTGATACATAAAAAAACTGTGAAGAAACAACAATAAATGCAAAAAGGACTCTTTACAGGGTTAATGAAAAGCTACCCGGCCCCTATCGCCCCCTGTGATCAGAATATTCTACTTGCAACTTCAAACTGGCGGGCCGCTCTGTTGGGACTTAGAAAAATGTAGCTGACATATCTGGCTCTGCAGTCCACCTCCAGCTCATTTCCTGGATGTTTTAGATCAGGGGTGTCAAACTCAAACTCACACGGGGCCGAAATGAAACTCTGGGACGGAGTCGAGGGCCAAACTTAATATTTTTGAAAAAGTGACGGCAAATTTGCACATTTTCTTTATCAACATATATGCAATTTTGAACCTTTAAATTTGGAAACAAACTTATTTCTGCATTAACACTGAATGTGGAATAACCAAATTACACACGAGCAAGTCAGTTTTAAATAAAAGGCATCAGTGGTATTCATTACATGTGGTATAATCAGCATTTTTAAAATCTATTCAGGATTTATTTTTTCTTGTTTATTCATTTTTCTTATTTTTTATTCTCCTTTTTTTCTCCTGTAATAAGTGTCATCGCTGCTGTGACATCTAGCTTTCCCCACTGAGGAACAATAAAGGGATTTTCTATTCTATTCATCTGTCTGCAGCCTTTCCACTTCCTGTTTACTGTAGGTTAAATCTTTTCTCATGGGCCAGCAACAAAATAAAAATATCATTTTATCTTAAATGAAAATGCAATATCTCACCTGTTAACTTTCATGTTTTGGAGCAGAAAAAGAGCATAAAACCAGCATATTTAAAGCTCAGTTTGCTCCACTGGTTTACTGTGATGCTCACCTGTTCCAGCCAGATACCTGCATCATGGGGTTGATCTGAGCTGAGGAGGAGACTCCTGTTGTTTTGTTCATCTTCATCATAATAATGACAACATTAGATGACAACAGGTGCTCACATAGGTTTGTGCTGATGAACATGTCTGAGCAGCTTGACCACATTGTTGTGTGTCGGGGAGGAAACACGTCAGCAACCACAGAGCCGTGCTGGTTTGAGCGTGTCGCTGTTCGCTGGAGTTATATCAGCTCTGTCTGGACGTTAGTTGGAAAACTTTCTCTTTCAGTCGTGAACACATTACTGAGCGGCTCCGTTTCTGGGCTTCGTCAGAAAACAGCTGAGTAAACTCGGCGCTGAGTGAGAGGAGTGTTTAGTTTGTCCGAGACAGCGGAGCTGCAGACACCGGTAGCAGACGCTGGAAAAAACACAAAGGAGGGGGAGCGTCGGCTCCGTGCTAACGCCGCAAAGCATCATGGGAGTTGAAGTCTTTGCGGTAAAATCGGCCAGCGGGCCAGTTTTAATATATTTTTGATATTTATCTCACGGGTCACATAAAAATGCTCCGCGGGCCGCATCGGGCCTTGACTCTGACATGTGTGTTTTAGATCATGAGCACATCTGATTTGTTTAATTCAGTGATAAATCACTTCTGTAGACACTATAGATCAGGGGTGTCAAACTCAAACTCACAAGGGGCCGAAATGAAACTCTGGGACGGAGTCGAGGGCCAAACTTAATATTTTTTGAAAAAGTGACGGCAAATTTGCACATTTTCTTTATCAACATGTATGCAATTTTGAACCTTTAAATTTGGAAACAAACATATTTCTGCATTAACACTGAATGTGGAATAACCAAATTACACACGAGCAAGTCAGTTACAAATAAAACACATCAGTGGTATTCATTACTTGTGGTATAATCAGCATTTTTAAAATCTATTCAGGATTTATGTTTTCTTGTTTATTCATTTTTCTTATTTTTTATTCTCTTTTTTTCTCCTGTAATACGTGTCATCGCTGCTGACGTCTAGCTTTCCCCACTGAGGAACAATAAAGGGATTTTCTATTCTATTCATCTGTCTGCAGCCTTTCCACTTCCTGTTTACTGTAGGTTAAATCTTTTCTCATGTGCCAACAACAAAATAAAAATATCATTTTATCTTAAATGAAAATGCAACATCTCACCTGTTAACTTTCATGTTTTGGAGCAGAAAAAGAGCATAAACCCAAAATAATTAAAGCTCAGTTTGTTCCACTGGTTTACTGTGATGCTCACCTGTTCCAGCCAGATACCTGCATCATGGGGTTGATCTGAGCTGAGGAGGAGACTCCTGTTGTTTTGTTCATCTTCATCATAATAATGACAACATTAGATGACAACAGGTGCTCACATAGGTTTGTGCTGATGAACATGTCTGAGCAGCTTGACCATGTTGTTGTATGTCGGGGGTGGGGGGGGGGGGGGGACACGACAGCAGTCAGAGTCATGCTGGTGTGAGCGTGTCGCTGCTCGCTGGAGTTATATCAGCTCTGTCTGGAAGTTAGTTTGAAAACTTTCTCTTTAAGTCGTGAACACATTACTGAGCGGCTAGAATCTCCGTTTCTGGGCTTCAACGTCAGAAAACAGCTGAGTGAACTCGGCGCTGAGTGAGAGGAGTGTTTAGTTTGTCCGAGACAGCGGAGCTGCAGACACCCAACTACCTCTGACTGCCTCGGCACTGAAAAAACACAAAGGAGGGGGCGCGTCTGCTCCGCGCTGGCGCCGCAAAGCATCATGGGAGTTGTAGTCTTTGCGGTAAAATCGGCCAGCGGGCCAGTTTTAATATATTTTTGATATTTATCTCGCGGGCCACATAAAAATGCTCCACGGGCCGCATCTGGCCCGCAGGCTGTACTCTGACATATGTGCTATAGATGTAATAAAATATCATTATGGCAATATATTGTGGTATTTGTTTCTGCGATATTAGATTGATATTCAAAAGCTGTGTATCAAAGTTTTAGAAGAATTTACATGTAAACGTTTGTGTATTATTTATTTATTTTTTCACCATTGAAATGTAAATCCCTGTATTACATTTACTTCATGTTAAACATGTTAAGTATCAGTTTGAACTGTTTATTGAATCTTATTACAATAAATTCAGTCTAAAAAATCGTTAATAACGTCTGACTGAATGTATCGCAATATTTCGTGATACATTGTATCGACTCCTTGTAACGTGAAATGTATCATATCGCCAAAATTTCACCAATACACATCTCTAGTAGTCACTAAGGAAGGCTGGGGAGACATTTCAGCTCCCAGATTAAGGTGTTAGAAAAAGACGAAATAACAGCGAAGAGATAGGTTTGGCGTTCAGTTCTATGAAAAGACACTAGAGGGAGCTGAAAGCAACCTAAACCTGCCTAGTTCCACTTTAGTCCCTTAAATTTCCAGGTTTAATGAACCCAATGGGGTTTTGTCCCATGGGCGGGATGCTTGAACGCTAAGGGGTTTTAAAGGCTGAATAGAAATAAGGTAGACATTAAACCTGAAAGCAAATTGATAATAGGGAAATAGAAACCAAATCCAAAAATTTCAGTGAAGAAAAACAAAAATAAAACAACATAACCAACTACAACATGACCTGTCCTTCAGTTATTCTGCCTCAGTTTTCCATCCATCCATCCATCCATCCATCCATCCATCCATCCATCCACCCACCCACCCACCCATCCATCCATCCATCCATCCATCCATTCATCCATCCATCCATCCATCCATCCATCCATTCATCCATCCATCCATTCATCCATCCATCCATCCATCCATCCATCCACCCACCCATCCATCCATCCATCCATCCATCCATCCTCTGCTTATCTTGATTTGGTTCCTTTCACAAGACATCTTAGTCAGAAGGACAAATTCAGTCTCCTGGTATCTTTTCCACAGTTTCTTTTAGGGAACCATGAGCTTTCTCAGGTTCACAGTTCCATGTTCATGTTCTGCTTTATCCCCAGCCACCACTGATCTGGTGTCAGACAGAAGTACAGAGAATTATTTTCCTAATATCTGTAAAAATTTCTGAAGGGCTGATGAAACTGCAACCAGCAGTGAAACTACTTGAATCAAAAGTCTGTAGCACTTTCTTTTCCTTGGTAAAAACGCTTCCATGAACAAAACTACAACTCAGTGTCGCAGCTCTGATGTATTTGTGGGGTTTGAGTTGATTCGTGGGAGCAGAGTCTAAAAACATGGATCCTTAAAAACAGGTCAGCTGATCAGAGCCTGTCATAAAACATGACAAACCCACAGCTGCTCACTGTAAACATCTAGATTTTAGACGTGACTTATTTCCCATACTGCATTGCTGCATTTGATTTAAGGATTCATCCGTCTAATAAATCCCAGTTTACCCTTGGACCGACACACGGGAGAGAGTGACTGATGCAGCACTACATCCATGAGAATAAAAGGTGGAAAGAACAAGATCTAACGTGGAAACAGTTTTATTGGCATAATGGCAAAATCAAGTTAAATTGACCATATAATAGGAATACTGTTGTTTGAAGTGGCGTCGTTGCACAGTGCTATTGTAAAACACAATAAAATATTTGTAGCATCTTTAAGAATCACCAGCTGTTCTATAATAAGAAATTAAATAATGCTAAAATTATTTGCAGAAGCATGCAGTGAATAAAAAAATGCAAACCAACAAAATCTGAATCAATCAAATAAAAACAAAGTCAAACAAGGTAAAAGAGAAAAAGGGAAAAAGAAAGGCAGTAACATTTTGACTTTTTCCTGTAGAATGTTTGATTAAACTGTGAATATATTTAGGTGTTTCTGGTCCAGTGTTAGTGAAGATTCGCAGTCTTTCAAGACATATTTCATAGATGATTATTTCAAATGCATTTCAAAAAAATTTTCTAAAGGTGTGGAAAACATTCTTTAATTATTACTACTGATTATAATTGATCACTGAGAGTTTTCATTCACGTTGAACGTGAAAACAGTCTCCTACACCTATCTTCGCTTCTGATGGAAAATAGATGGTGAAATTCTAGGATTTGAAAAGCCCGACAGATCTACATCACACTGTCACTTAACATTCATTTTGACTCACGAAGGAGAAGGCTGTTGTTGGTTTAACGTCCAGGAAACAGCAGAGAACATCCTGACTAGTAGAAGCTAACCATTAGTTTTACGGCCTCGTGGAAACCTTTTCCACTATCCATTTCGTTAAACACCTCCACACAAGAAGTTGCAGACGCCTGGGTGGTTTGGATCTTGTACTTTATACGGCAGGTGTGAAACTGTAACAACAAACACTGCGTTTGCATCAATAAGTAAAAATGCACATAAGTCAGAAAATAAATCATAATCATGCTTCATTGCAGCCACAAACAATTTAAGGATGCCCTTTAAATAATACTTGTAAATAGGTCCTTACGTCCTGGATGAACTCAGTTTTGCCATTTGGATAACTAATTATTCATATAAATATCATGTTAGGAATGCCCTTTCTGAACTGAAAACCCATGGCTGTTAACACAACACCTCGCTCTCTGCAGGCTGCTTCACACTGCTGCGATCGCTGCACGGCGTGGCCTGAACGCTCAACTTCCTGATTCTCTTAAAGAGACAGCGCCCATAAATAAAATGTATGGCAGAGCCAGAACAATTAGCATTAGCAACACCACCACACAGCAAAACTCCTCCAGGCTTGTTTTATTTGTGGAGACAAAACATCAACATTGCAAGTCAGTGATAAAACTGTGTTGCTGTTATCCAGTCCGAGGTGAGATGTCCAAATATCAAGAGAGTCAAGAGTCAAGAGTCAAGAGTCATTTATTGTCATATTCTCCACATGTGCAGGACATACAGAGAAATGAAATTCAGTTTCAGCACACACAATTCAAAGATCAGACATACGTGGGTAAGACACATAACAAGAATTGGTGACTGCGGTCATTCGCAACATGAGTCGCGCTACCTTAATAGTTAGATGAAAAGGGTGTTACATGAGGAAAGTTCAGGGAGGGGAAAAAAAGGCATTAACAGGGTTACACCAGCAGGGTGTAGCACTCCAATGCAAAAAAAAAAACACCCGACATGGAAGCACAGACAGCACGTGTACAACATCAGAGTCCAATGGGGAGGTGGGGGTGGGCGGGATCCTGAAGCCTCCAATGGGAGCTGCCCCTGCGGCGCATCGACCAGCTGCAGAACAACAGGTGGGAGGGAGAGATAAGGAACAGAGAGCACATTGAGGTCCCTGCAGATATAGCCTGAAGGGAGAGGGTGAAGGTCGGGACACAGCATCTGTCGGCATTCCTCCTTTTGTGGGGGTGTGTTGAGGCAGCCTTGAGAGGCTGCTATGGCGTCGGATAAGGATAAACATAACTTTGTTTAGGGTAGACAGAGATAATCTTCCCCTCCGTCTTGTAGTCTCTAAGTGGTCATTCATGTCCACCAGTGAAGCCAATTTTACATTCCACATCCCCGCATCGTCCGGCGACCCTCTCCGAGATCAAATCCATCTTGCGCACTAACACAGGCAACGCCGCAAGGACATTGTCCAGCTTACGGTTCACCTCGAGTAACGTCCCAGTCTGTGAGGTCACCGCACGAGCGGCACATTCCGTGGGTACGGGTCGCACTCCAATCGCTCCCGTCTTCCCAAATTTCCAGAAAACCAGATATCCTCCCACTCCAATCAGAAGAAATCCAGTGATCATCAGGCCGAATATCCACAAATCTTCCACGTCCTCGATGGACAGCTGAGAGAGGCACACGATTCGCCAGACCTCCCAAGAATCGAGTGCATATCCCGATACGAATGTCCCCTCGGGACAGGTGGGAGCCCCCTTCTCATCGTAGAGAAAATTTTGTCAATCACGTTGAATGACCAATTAATTAAGTCCATATTTCCAAAAAAAGAGTAGTGGTTTCAGGAGAAATGCAGAGAAGTGCTCTGTAGGCAGACAGGACAAGAGCCTTGGGGAAGCCGATAAGGGAGCTGAGAAAAAAGCGTCTGTACTCTCTGAAGGCTGGAGAAAGAAAGAAATAAGGAAATAAGACTCCAAATCCTGCTGTCTGCTGCCACTCTCTGCTGCAGCAGACTTGTCCATGCTGATCCAAGAATTCTGGGCTTTTTTTCCCTGCAATTACAGCTTGCAAAGCATTCATTCCTACCAGAGACCACTGCAGATGTATTGATTAAACAAGTTTCCCACACCTTTAATTTGAGACATTTCTCAGTTTCTATAGCTTTTGGGGGTCTCAGTCTTCTTTTTTCTTCAAAATATGTCGATCACTCTAGAGTGAATATCTGAATGTGTCTGGAGTCGCCAAAAATTGTTCATTAGGAATGTCTTTTATTATCGGTCTACAATTAATATTGGCCAAAATGGCATTACAATTCAATCTCGGAAAGAAAAATAGTTTTTGGTTTTCAGTCTTCTAATGATCCAACTTTCACTTACCATCAAACGTCTCTCTCTCAAAATGTCTAAATATAACAGATCTGAGGTTTAGTTTTTGAGATAATTTAGTTTATTTGGCAAAACTTGCTAAAATTGCCAAATGGGAACCTATGCTGTCTGCACAGAGCTACATGTAGCTAGCCAGCAAGCAAGCGACTAAAACAAAAACACCTTCACCCAAGGCTTGCTTGTCATATCTGAAGATCTTTATAAACGCTTTATCACTGTAACTGCAATATACAGAAAATAAACAATATACATTTCTAACTGATATACACATCTCAGCATCACGCTAGATTCAGCTGCTGTTGACAAAGGAAACATGGCATCTTTCCTGTAAATAACTTAAATTGAAGTAGTTGTGGTTTTGCACAGTAAATGTTTAAAATGGAAGCGTGCATGATAGGAGATATGTGACGTTAGCAACCTAAAATGTTTTAGTTTTTCTATTTTTATGAGAGGGGGTCACAGTATAAATCAGTGTTGTTCATATCCGTAACGTTAATTACCGTAAGAGTCAGACAACATTGGTGTTTTGAATATTGGTTATAAAGCCAATATCAAGTATCCTTGCTATTTATGACTTCATAATCTGTTAATTATACTTCTATAGAGCTGTTAAAGGATTGTAAACCAGTAACTGATTCATAACTAGAATCTGAAACTCTTGTGTATTTGCATCAATCAAACACAAACAAAATCCATCAGCAAACTCTGCACTGCTGGTGTCATTTTGCAGACTAACTGGGCTTTAAAACACACAGTTGATATTTGTAATGCAAAGTACTTTAGATGTGTTAATAGAAAAAAACAACATGACCTGAATCAAGCATGTTTATATTTTTCTTACTGACATGTTTTAATGTCCGTGACACAACAGCATTTTTATCAGACTCATCCCGTTTGACATTTTACACGATAATCCCCAAAGAAGCCCTGCAAGCCTGTCAGTTTGAACAAATATAAAACCATTCAGCGGGTTTGTGGGAATGAGTCAGCTGCAGCAAAATGTGTGAGATGAGGAGGTAAAGAGTCTGGGAATTTCTTGGACTAAACACCACTATCACAGATTAGATTATTTTTGCTAGTGAGACCTGAAAGGCTGGGGGAATGGACCTTGGTCATTTTTCTCAGTTCGAGACATCATCTGTAGTTTTTGTGCATCATCCTCCTCCCAATAGACAACTCTGACCTTTGTTTTTAGGATTTGTCGTAGCGTCTCTTTTGCAATCTCGTCTTGTCCTAACGAATCCTTTCTAACACCCTGCAGCGCTTTGTTTGGATCAAATGTGGGCTTTTTTTGCTCCTTGGTTGAGCCTGTATTTGTTTTAACCTGCATGAGTGTGTCTGCATTATTGCATTCAACTAAGTATCTTGATAATCAGGAGAGGAGGGAGACACCAGAGGGGAGGGTGTCAGAGCAGATAGTGAGAGACAATCTGTGACCAGTGAAGCATCCACAGTGGGATCCAAACGGACAGGCTGTGCAGACCCGTGTCAAAGGCTGTCAGAGCTGCCAGTCAGGAACTGCGGTGTCTTCCTGCATGGCTCATCCCACCTTAAACTGTCATCAAGCTTTGACAAGCAGGCAGCTGCGTTGGTATGGACCACACAGCACAACGGTCCTGATTTTCCTCTCCTTTTGGCAGATATTTTCTATTGCAGCATTCAGATTCATAGAACAACAAACACGTTGTAGTCCTCACAGTAGAGGAGGATACTGTTTTAATTAAAAATGCCACATTTGGCTTTTATGGCTTTATGAAAAGTGAACATTTTAATTAGATTTATTTGGAGTAGACAAAACAAATATCATTTAAAATATTTGTTTTTGGTCAGTTCAGGAATGTCTATTAATAAAATAACACTTTTTATTTACTAGCTTCAGGCAGCGTTATAGAGTCATTTCATAAAATGACCAATCAGCACACAGCATCATTTAATATCCAAGTCCTGGGTGGAGTAAGCCAGTCTTTCCATAGCTTTATTTTGGGGTTGTGTTTGGTTATTTATCAGGACTCCTGGGCCATTGTGAGCATCAACAAAGTTTCAAAAGCTGTATAGAGGCTCAAAGACCAGTTTCTAATGATGAAATACTGTCTTGTAGTACAACTTTAAAGTGTTGTGTAGAAGTATTCACCTTGTAGCAGAATTCTTTCCTTTTTGCTGCTGGTTTTACTGTCGGTTTGCTGCACATTTCTGTCAAAATAAACGTTGACATTAGAGCAGTAAACCCAGTTATCAGTCAGAATGAGAAAACTGTGAAGCTGACAGCTTTTCCTGTTTATCTGTCCCGTTATTTTGAAGTAAAAGCAGAAGGTTGTGCACTCTGAATCTCTGTAACAGTCGCTCATTACACAGGTTGGAAATGCTGGGATGCATGGCTGGTCAGACAGGCCTGTGATTCTCTGGTTGTACTATCACTTTCACTTACTTGATCCTGAACCAACCTGGAGTTTTGTTGACAGTGTAGATTTTTATGTTTCTCACCCTGAACCTCATCAACAACACCTATTACCGCTTGATTTAATGCTTTAACCAAATAGAGCTAAATGAAGTTTAGTCTTGAATTAATGTTTCAGGCTTCAGGGTTATTTAGTGCAAGCTGGGCTAATGGTACCCTGAATAAATATGCCATTTGGCGCAAAATGACCTGAGTAAATGTCATTATAGATGAAAAGATTTCTTTCTTTCAGTTTGCCCGTCTACATCGTTGCTTGCTTTAATGGAGACAAAAACTCAAATATAATGCTGTTCTTTAAACATGTTACAAATATTGATATTATAATGACTATCTTTGGGAAAATGTAGATATTCTAGATAGTGTTTTTTTTAAATTCAGTATTTAATCTTTAAAGCTTGTTTAGCAACAGAAAGACATTCTGCATCAAGGTTTTAGTGAATCTCAGTTGTTTGGAAGGAAGAGGGACAGCAGGTTAGGAGTTTAAAGTCTATTATTCTTATCATTCGCATGTTGTTAAGTATTAAGGACATCAAATAGACCAGTAATTCCCTAAGCTGCTATTGGGACTCCACTCAGGGTTTTCAGTAGTGTGTTTTGCTACTTTATAAGGTGGAAGTTTAGTTATAAAACCTATTGCTCTCCCAATGATTAAACTGGGAGGAAGCTGGATGCTGGCCAGTTGTAGTCATGGCCTCCGTTTAAAAAGCAGGATCTCTGTCACCAGCTCCCTGGAGTCCATTTTCTATCATAGGCCACGCTACGATAGCATTGCAAGTACAACCTGCACTGGGATTACATCTTTTTCTTTTTACCCACGTTGCTGTGAAACAGGAAGAATCCAGACTACCCGTTTCAGGCCCTTCAGAGTTTAACCGTAATGATTTATAAATAATTAATGCTATTTCGTCAACAATTATTCATGTTTTACTTGTTGTTTTTATGGCAAAACAGCCGCAGAGTTCCTTTGTTTATCTTGACCTTGTCTGTTTGGTCGTGTCAGCGGTGTACTTTAGCGTTAGATACTTTTAGATTCATGAGCTGAGAGCGTTTCCTCGCTGGTGGAAAACAAAGATCTGACAGTGAGCTGAGACAAGTGGGGGCAACAACTGCACTGTGATGAACGGATGAGTCGCAGGAGAATGCCCTCGATCTAGGATGCCATGGTCGCACACACACACACACACACACACACACACACACACACACACACACACACACACACACACAAACACACACACACACACACACACACACACACAAAGCAGGATAAACAATGGCGTAGGAAAAACTGGGATTTGCATTTGTAAGAGAATTAAATTTACATTACAATTAATCAGAAAAATAATTATTGTCATTGGAGTGTGTCGAGTTTGGTGGCAGACGAATCTCGTCTCTGCTTTTTGTGGATGATGGGGTCCTCCTGGCTTCATCCAGCTCTGACCTTCAGCTCTTGCTGGGTAGGTTCGCGGCCGAGTGTGAAGCGGCTGGGATGAGGATCAGCACCTCCAAATCTGAGACCGTGGTTCTCGACCGAAAAAGGGTGGCTTGCCAACTCCGGGTCGGGGGAGAGGTCCTACCTCAAGTGGAGGAGTTTAAGTATCTCGGGGTCTTGTTCACGAGTGAGGGTAGGAGGGATCGGGAGATCGACAGGCGGATTGGTTCGGCGTCTGCAGTGATGCGGACGCTGAACCGATCTGTCGTGGGGAAGAGGGAGCTGAGCCAGAAAGCCAGGCTCTCGATTTACCGGTCGGTCTACGTCCCAATCCTCACCTATGGTCATGAGCTTTGGGTAATGACCGAAAGAACGAGATCGCGGATACAAGCGGCCGAAATGAGTTTCCTCCGTAGGGTGGCCGGGCTCAGCCTTAGAGATAGGGTGAGGAGCTCGGACATTCGGGAGGGACTCGGAGTAGAACCGCTGCTCCCCTGGATCGAAAGGATCCAGTTGAGGTGGTTTGGGCATCTGGTCAGGATGCCTCCTGGACGCCTCCCCGGGGAGGTGTTTCTGGCATGTCCTGCCGGCAGGAGGCCCCCGGGTCGGCCCAGGACATGTTGGAGAGGTTTCATCTCCAATCTGGTCCGGGAACGCCTTGGGGTCCTGCCGGAGGAGCTGGTGGAGGTGGCCGGGGAGAGGACGGTCTGGAACTTCCTATTTGGGATGCTGCCCCCGCGACCCGGACCCGGATAAGCGGAGGAAGACGACGACGATGACGAAAAAAAAAATACATGAAAACTAAAGTCACCTCCACCAGGAGGTATAGAGAGTTGTCCAGTAATCAGAAGGTTGCAGGTTCGATCCCAGCTCTGACCAGAGAATGCTGCTGTTGTGTCCTTGGACAAGACCATGCCTGCTGGTGGTGGCCGGAGGGACCAGTGGTACTTGTGTTTGGCAGGCCTCACCTTTGTCAGTGCGCCCCAGGGCAGCAGTGGCTTCATCGTAGCTCATCCCCACCAGCGTGTGAATGTGTGTGTGAATGGGTAATTGACTGATTGTGTTGTAAAGTGCTTTGGGGGGGGGGTTGTAGAACCCTAAAGCCTGATTCATGCTTAAACAAAGGCACATTTATCCCCCCCCCCCCCCCCCCCACACACACACACACACACACACACTTCTGCAGCCTTGGATCTCCTCTGTATTCATACTGGCCCGACCTGTTGCAAAGAAGTTCTCCACCAGGACAGCAGGAGGCACATTCCTAACTTATTGGCCTGAGTTTTGAAGAAATTCTCCACCAAAACAACAGAGGGCGCGCTCCTATGCAGGTGTGCATACTCTTGTAGTGACGTGTCTGCCCTACTACTATTTATTATTTGTGACACCAAAAGATGGACAACACAGACACAGAGCGAATTCTTATTGAGCAGGAGCTGCTTGAGCTAGAAGAACAACAACTCTGCTCCATCTGTTCCGTGTCTTCAGGACTGTGTCAACACTCGCGCTGTTTACATTTTTTAAGGGAAGCTACGTCGTGCCGGCTGACCAATAACAGACGTCCAGCATACAACGCCGCCGTCGGATGTTAAGAAAATAGAGCTCGACTCCAACCGACGTTCCAACACGATCCAACACTGTTGAATCGCCCATACGTCGTCGCATCATGGCGATCCAACAGATCCGACATGCTGGAGCAGTGTCAGTATGAATCAGCCTTAAGAAGTCGCTATCAAAACCCAGACCATTCACCATTGCAAATTGTTGTGGTTAATTTGCATGCCGAGCTGGTCCTGTATCTTGGAGTGGTTGTACTCTGTGATGACAAAGTTTTAAGGGGCATTATGGAAGTTTGACAGCCAAAACATGCATAGAAATAATAAATTTCTTCTTCATACATTCTCCTGCAATGCCCTGGTCCTCGAGAATGAGCCCTGGCCTTTTTACTGTGATTGCCTGTTTTTCTGTAAAATCACAGAAAAAGAGAGCTGGTTGGGTCGAGCAGGCTGCTTCATGCGCGTTCACGCTCAGGCATAGCCCGTAGCATTTGCTATCCGTAGCTTTAGCAGCAGAGAGAGAGGTAGTGCCAACTTAGCGACTTTGTCGCTGTTCCTAAGGCCTAGTGATGAACCTAGCTACATTTCTGAGGACCCTTAGCTACTTTCTTCTAGATATGTCCTGCAAATTAGCAACAAAATAGCCATTTTCGCTCCGAACCGTTCTTTGAACATTGTTTCAGCTGTCATCAAAGATATAAATGTTACAGATACAAAAGACGTCACTGGCACTTTAGCTCGCCTAGTAAGACGTCGGACTCTTGTGCAGCAGAACTGGGTTTGATTCTGGATGTGAACATAGTTTATTTAGAGTTTATTTTTTACGTTAATGGTATTTTTTTTTTACAGTAAGATGCACCAATTTTTATTTGAGACTTGCCGAACGGCATTGAATTCACAGATAAAAAAGATGTGGGTTCAACTTTCATTTTGGAAAAAATTTTCAAGCAAGTTCTCCTGTCCTCTGGGCCACACACACACACACACACACACACACACACACACACACACACACACACACACACACACACAAACACACACACACACACACACACACACACACACACACACACACACACACACACACACACACACACACACACACACACACACACACACACACACACACACACACACACACACACACACAGGACTGTCTCAGCTGTTATTTTCATTAAGGAGTGTGCACGTACAGCATGCGCGCCTCGTGCATGAGCCTACTATTGAAGCTGCCGTTACGCTTTTGGCCTGAGGGGGCAATCACGAGCATAAAATCTCAAATCTCCGTAAAGTCCCTTAAAGTAAAAAAAAAAAAAAAATATATATATATATATATATATATATATATATATATATATATATATATATATATATATATATATATAACAGGTTTATTACAATCCAGTCCATGTTAAATACAGACATCGGTACACCGATGGAGAACCATGCAGCCCAATAGTGGTTCTGACTTTCTGGTACCTGTCCACTGCTTATAACTCTACAACAGCATTCCTTAAAGTCCTAATTTGGTAAAGGCACATTCCTAAACCTGCTTATAATAGCAAAATGCTATTGTAGGAGAATGGAGTTTTCACCAAGTTCTCTTGTAATTTATGACATCTTGACAACAGTCCCAGCTGTCTCTCCACAGCCTCTAAGATGACATTTCTTCTTTGGGGCTCCAAATGAATAAGGATGACACATTCTTTTAAGCTGCAGTTATTACAACATTGTATGATATTATATGATATTATTTTATATACCGATGAACTGTTTAAAGCAGATAATCAGACACCTCACTGTGCTTGAGTTATTTGTGTTATCTGTTATCTGTGCATGTCAGAACTCCCCATTTGACCTTCATCATTCCATTTACAGTTGATGTAATTAAGGTTTGTTAATTTCAATTAACTTTTTCCCCTCCCAGAGGATGATTTCAATGTTAACTTACATTTCCATCCATATAAAGAATCATGTAATAAAAAGTGAGCGTATCTCTTAATATCTGTGCTGGGGGAACAACATTTTTATTAGAGAAATTAATAAATGTATAAGAAGCTGACCATAAACCAGTAATTTATAGCTTTAATTGGTTTATTCTTGTGCTTGAAATTTATATTGACAAGGCTCAAGGTAATAGTTACATTGATTATTATTTATTACATTTTCAAACATGTTAATAATTGAGTTGATTGAACAGTTGATCTATGGCAGGTTGTTTACTGACTGAATGGAGCAGAGGCTAAAAAGGCCTGGCGACGGACCTGCAGACACACATCTGAGCCCATGAAATGTAAATATAGATCCTAAAGTCCAAATCCTTCATTTAGTTTAACTATAAAATAATGGAACAGTGTTTAGCTAAAGCTACAAGACAAAAATCTAATTTCTTTTGTTGCATAAGCAGCCGTAAAAAAGCAACTCCTCTTGGTGTTCGCTCCATCAGCTCCTGCCATGTGCTTTGGTTGTGTTGTTTACGTGCCACATGTTGAGCTGCATGTGCACTTGGCATGAGAACTCATACTGCGACGTGGGCCAAACCACCACACCCATCAAAACAAGAACATAAAATAATGGAAGAGTTCAAATCGAATCCTATTTCTAAATTTTTGAACACAGAGTTTCAGTAACAATAAGAGATTTATGTTTGTGATGAGATGCGGAAAGAGGAATGGGTTTTGGCTTTTGCCTCGTCTTCTTATTTATTTGTTTGTTAAAGTGTGTATTATGTGTGTTTTTGTGTGTCTTAGCAGATGTTATAGAAGGGAAGAGTGCCATTCTGCTGGGCATGAGTCAGTGGAACTCAAACGACCTGGTGGAGCAGATCGAAACTCTGGGACACATGGAGGACCAGTCTCATGGTACACACACACACACACACACACACACGCACGCACGCACGCACGCACGCACGCACGCACACACACACACACACACACACACACACACACACACACACACACACTGTTAAAATCAGACTTTATTTTGACCTGGAATAACTGAATGTTAGCCAGTGAATTGTGACCACAAATGGAGCACAGCTTCTGTTTAAAGCGACATTACCGTATTGACCCGAATATAGGACAACCCCGATTATAAGATGACCCCTCTTTCCAAGACTAATCTTCAGGAATATACAAAAAAACAAAAAACTTTTTAAATAAACTTTTATTTTTTTTAAATTTGAGAACAAATACTGAGCAAAATCAGTATTTTAATGCAAACTATCAGAACATTGCTGACATGTGAAATCAAACGTCAAATGAGGCTTTTAATTCAGATGCCCTCTGCCTTGAGAGTCACTTTTTAAACCATATGACCAGAAAGCGTACAGTATGTTATTGGTGAATGTTAATGATTTTGTTTTGTGTACCCCAACCCTAACCCTGTGAAGAAAAAGACATATGCATATACATCTAAATTAGGGGTGGGAATTTAATGCGTTAATTATGATTAATTCATCAGAAAAACAAAATGTGTGTATATATATATATATATAGGTCCACCCATAGAAATGCACGTTGACCCAGCGGCAACGCCAACGACGCGCCACACTGCGGCGGCCTTGCCTTTGCATTGGCAACAGAGGGTGCATGACCACCTACTTCGGGACGAGTCCCTGGGCGTCATCGAACGTGTCCCGTATGGCGAACCAGTGACCTGGTGCCACCGGATGGTGGTCACCTGGAAGCACGACAGAACCCCCCGCAGAACCGTCGATATCTCACCTCTTAACAAATTCTGCAAACGTGAGACTTTCGCAACTGAGTCACCATTCCACCTGGCGCGCCGGATCCCGAAAGGGACCTGGAAGACTGGACACTGACGCCTGGAATGGGTATCACAGCATGCCCCTGTGCGAGTCAGACCATCATCTCACTACCTTCATCACTCCCTTCGGACGCTGGCGTTACACCAGAGCCCCACAGGGCTTTCTGTCGTCTGGCGATGGCTACAATCGCCGCTTTGATGCGATTCTCTCCGACTTTGAACGGAAGGAAAGGTGCGTGAATGACACCATCCACTATGACACGGACCTTAACACTCTTTGGTGGAGAACAATCGACTTCCTGACGCACGTTGGCCGATCCGGCATCGTGCTGAACCCATCAAAGATTCAATTTGCTGAGAGGGACGTTGATCTTGCTTGTTTCAGGGTCTCTGATGCTACAATCGAGCCCCTCCCAAAGTAACTGACAGCCATCAGGGACTTCCCCACGCCACCTCGACCACAGACATCAGGAGCTGGTTTGGTCTGGTCAATCAGGTGGCCAACTACGCGCAGCTGCGTGACATAATGGCGCCATTTAAACCCTTTCTGAGCCCTCGATGCAAATTTGTGTGGTCACCCAAGTTAGAGGCAGCATTTCAGGCATCCAAGCTGGCCATCGTGGACTCTATCCAGGCAGGCGTAGAGATCTACGACATGGAGAGGCGCACTTGCCTCCGCCCAGACTGGTCCAGGCGCGGCATTGGATACTTCCTCCTCTAGCAGCACTGCACCTGCAGCTCCGGTGTCCCTGGCTGCTGTCTGGATGGATGGAAAATTACTCTGGCCAGCTCACGCTTTCTCTCCTCCGCTGAGCAGCGATATGCCGCTATTTAGGGGGAGGCCTTGGCTGTAGCATGGGGTCTGGAGCAGACCAGATACTTCACGCAGGGGTGCAACAATCTGGTCGTGGTCACCGACCATAAGCCCCTGGTGAAGATCCTTGGGGACCGGACATTGGATGAGATAACTAACTCTCGCCTGTTCAGGCTCAAACAGCGCACACTCCCATGACGCTTTGACATTGTACACTTGCCTGGCAAGAGCAACTGCGCTGCCGACGCAGCCTCCAGGTATCCCTTGCCCTCTGGCTCTGATGAGGGCCGTGGCATGGGCGCATGGAATGTGACCGAAAGCGAGGAGTCGGTGCATATGGCGTCCATTTGCAGCGACGCACTGGAGTCTGCTGCCATTGCTTGGCCACTCGCCTCTCCGGCTGGGTGGAAGTCATGAGCTCTCCCACGGGCACCAATCTCGGGGCCTCCATTGGGCTTATCCATCACTTAAGGGCTTTCTTCGCCACGTTTGGTGTGCCCGAGGAGTTGTCAAGTGACGGAGGCCCGCAGTTCTCGGCAGGGCGCACAGCGGATTTCCTCCACTTATGGCAGGTCAAGCACCGCGTGTCCTCGGTTGGGTTCCCCCAGTCTAATGGAAGGGCGGAGGTGGCTGTCAAGACGGCAAAGCGCCTACTAGTCTCAAACACTGGCCCGACAGGGAGCCTCAACCATGATTGCTTTCTGCATGCGATGTTGCAACTGCGTAATACGCCTGACCTCGACTGCGACCTGTCACCTGCGCAAATCATCTTTGGACGCCCCCTTAGGGACTCGCTGTCATTTGTTAGGCTGGAGAAGTTCTCCAACCCTCACATCCGTCCGCTATGGCGTCAGGCATGGGCGGCGAAGGAAGAGGCCCTCCAGACTCAGATGGCCCATACCACTGAGTCTCTGAGAGAACACATACAACTGCTCCGCCCTCTCATAGTCGGGAAAGCGGGGTTCACCAGAACCTAGCTGGCGGTAGCCTGCGGGCATGGGACAGATCTGGGGTGGTAGTAGAGTCACTAGGACATGACCAATACCGTGTCAGGGTCGATGGGTCTGGCCGCCTCACCCTGCGCAACTGGCACTTTCTCCGCGCCTTCACCCCGGCCACCTCTTGCAGTAACCCAGAGAGTGCTGCGCCCCTGCCTGCGTCCAATGACGAGACACACAACTTAGGTCCCACCAACCCGGGGTCAGCAGGACCCCTGCCAGATCAGTCACACACACCACCCGAGCCCCAAGGCACAAACCCTGGCACCGCCCAGCCAGTACCGAATCCTCCAGACATAGCCAACAGGGATGCTGCCCCAGCGGCGCGGACCCCGGAACAGTGCCCATCACCCCCCTCCTCCCAGCCAGCGAGCTCCGGTAGGGTAAGGTGGCCACCCAAGCGGTATGCACCTGAAACTGCCCAGTAGGTTAGGTCATGAGTCCACTGCGCTGGTGTGTCACACGGCTTCCTGGACTGGGGGGAGGGGGTGGGGGTGGGGGGTGGGGGGTGGGGGGGATGCAGAGGTCACCACTGGCCACTAGGGTGTGCTGCAATCAAGCCTCGAGGGAAAAAGGTGTATTCAGGGATGTGCCTGAAGTCACGTACAGGTGACTAATCCCCTGCAGGGACGTGCCCGAAGTCACGTACATGTTACTATCCCTCACTGTACATACTGCTGCCTCTCATTTGGATTGCTGCTGCTCAACCATCACACTGCTGTCTATCTATGGTACTGTTCGACTTGTATCTGTAAGTCTTCACCTGCTTGTTAAGCTAATGTAATGGTCACATTCTCAGTATGCATGCTAAGCTGTGCTGCATTTATTTACCTATTTTATCACATTGCTTAGCTTTGTTCTTCAGCCCATGCTGCTGCTTCATGTGGCCATTAGCTTCTGCTCACTCAGCTTTGTATGTCGCTGCAGGGCTCCTTCATCCTTGTCATTAAAACCATTTGACATCGAGG
Organism: Nothobranchius furzeri; assembly: GCF_043380555.1. Lineage (NCBI taxonomy): Eukaryota > Metazoa > Chordata > Actinopteri > Cyprinodontiformes > Nothobranchiidae > Nothobranchius > Nothobranchius furzeri. Next base: position 47,444,169 of record NC_091753.1, read on the forward strand.
AGTGCATTTCTTCATCTTTGGACCCCGCGGTGCGGATCAGCCTCTTCCAGCTGTTTCACACTCACTCTTTTGAGCGTAGCCCTCCATGGGTCGCTCCAAATTCTCTGGTGCGAGCGCCGGCGGTAAGGTCGCGATCCCAGTCCTCAGACGTCGTTCACGTGACCTCGAACACGTGTCCGCTGTCGGAACGCGCGCAAGAATGGCGCCGCCTTTGTCTCATGAGCAAATGGATATCGGATACCATTCATTGCGGTCACACACTCCATTTTCAGTCCGCTCCTCCTCCCTTCAACGGGATCATGGAGACGACGTTCATGTCACAGGAACAGTCTCAGGCCCTGGAGCTGGAGCTGCTGGAACTTTTGTCCAAGGACGCCATTTCCCAAGTCCCTCGCGGACAAGAGCTCTCAGGCTTCTATTCCCGCTACTTCGTAGTACCGAAGAAGTCGGGAGGAATGAGACCAATTCTCGACCTTTCCCTGTTCAACTGCTCCATGGCAGTGATGCATTTCCGCATGTTAACAATGAGGCAAGTTCTAGAATACGTGCGCTCAGACCTGAAAGACGCATACTTCCACATCCCAGTAATTCCCAAACACCGGAAGTTCCTGAGCTTTTCATTCAAGGGAGTTCAATACCAGTTCAATCATCTCCCTTTCGGCTACTCGCTAGCCCTGCGTACTTTCTCCAAATGTCTGGAGACCACTCTGAAGCCATTGCGCATGGCGGGAATGAGGGTTTTATTTTACCTGGACGATCTGCTCCTATGCGCCCGGTCCAAGGTCGAGGCATCAGAGCAAACCAGGAAGTTAACCTACGTCACACGTATCTGTTTTTACGGATGCATCACTGTTGGGATTGGGGGGCACATGCTTGTCTAAAACGGTGGCAGATCACTGGCCCTCCCACACGCACGAGCACATAAATGTGTTGGAGCTTATGACGGTGAGAAATGTGATCAGACACTTCGCTGCCCTTCTCGAAGGCGGTCATGTCGAAGTTCACACAGACAACCAGGTGGCGGCAGCCTACATAAATCGCCAAAGGGGAGTTCGATCCCTCCCACAATTGCGTGTAGCCACAGATTTACTGTGTCGGGCATATGTCCACCTGCTGTCCATCAAAGCCACCTACATTCCAGGGGTCCTGAATATGGCAGCAGACACCCTGTCAAGAGGGGGACCCCGCGACTCCGACTGGCGTCTGCATCCCGCACTGATATCACAGATCTGGATCAAGTTCGGGGAACCCTCTGTGGATCTGTTCGCGGCTCGCGAAAATGCTCAGTGTCGCCTATGGTTTTCCCTGAGTCCCCGGGTCCACCCCCCGCTTGGAGCGGACGCCTTCTCACGTCAGCCCTGGCCTTAGACGCTCCTGTATGCATTTCCGCCAGTCCCACTGATTCCCCGTCTCCTGGACCGAGTTCGGTCGGAACTACTCTCGGTAATTCTGGTAGCCTCCAGACGCTTGTCCGCGTCATGTTTCCGGACCTGCAAGCGCTAGTGTCCGGCTCCCCATGGAGGGCAGACGCCCTTCTCCAGGCAGATGGGATAATCAAACATCCTCCAGAAATAGGCCAATGGCTGTGGGTCTGGCCGCTGAGCGGTCACGCTTAGAGGCTTCTGGGCTGCCGCATGATGTGGTTGCCACGGTTCAGAGTGCACGGGCGCCTTCTACCGTCGCATCTTATGCTGCTAAATGGGCAGCTTTCCAAAAATGGTGCACAGAGCGGAATGTTCAAGCGCTCTCCTGCCAGCTGGCGGATGTCCTATCGTTTCTGCAGATGCTGATGGACAGGGGCCTCGCATTCAGCACTATTAAAACATATGCTGCAGCTATCTCATCCTGTCACCAAGGTTTTGGAGATTGATCTGTTTTCAATCATCCCCTCACAAAATGTTTTCTAAAAGGTGTCAGAAGGAACAGACCTGTGTCCCGCCCGCTATTTCCTCAGTGGGACCTAACAGTGGTTCTGCGCGGCTTATCTGAAGCCCCATTTGAACCCTTGGACCAGGTCTCACTTAAGTTCCTGTCACTCAAAACAGCCTTGCTGCTGGCGCTGGCATCGGTCAAGAGGGTGAGCGACCTAACCGCCCTCTCAGTGGCTCCCGCATGCCTCAGGATCCGGGAAGATGGCGGGTCTGCTGTTTTATGCCCCAACCCAGCCTTTGTGCCCAAAAACATTAATAATTCCTTCAAATCCAGGTCAATTTCATTGGCTGGACTTTTCCCTCCTCCCCATAATTCTGATGAGGAGGCGGCTTCCCACCTTCTCTGCCCGGTGCGCGCTCTCGCACGATATGTGTCACGCACTTCAGGGATTCGCCGCTCACAAAGCCTGTTTGTGCACTACAGAGATTTTTCCCTTGGGCAAGCGCTGTCGACCCAGCATCTTTCACACTGGCTATGTGACGCTGTTTCACTCGCTTACACATCATCAGGGCGGGATCCTCCTGAGACACTCAGGGCTCACTCAGCTAGAGGGATTTCCTCTTCTATGGCGCTCCACAGTGGTGTGTCGATGGAAGACATTTGTTAGGCTGCTTCATGGGCTTCAACCTGTTCCATTACTCATCATTATTTACGAGATGTGTCTTCAGGTTCCATCACTCGTTCAGTGCTTGGACCTCAGCAGGCTGAGTGAAAGCATTATGGCATCCCATCAGCCCTGCTTGAATGAATTTCTTCCCCTTGTGGATTATATTTTAGTGGGAACCCCACTCTTCTCTCTGGCTGCCCCAGCCTTTTAAGCCCAGGGTTGAGGCTGAGCGACCCTCGCTAAAAGGAGACATGTTGGGTGTGTCCATTTGGTTGAGCTAACCAGTGTGGCGTAAACCCATCCAGCTGCGCATTATTCCAATAGCAGCTAGCTTAAGGGCTAAGACTAGATGAAATAGAACGTTGGTTACGTATTGTAACCCCAGATTCTATGAGTCTAGTCGCAGCCCTTAAGCCACTGGCCCCACTGGTTCTGTTAGGATCAAGAGCAATCGGAGGCGAACAGTGGAGTCGCTCCACTTACTGTATACCCACAAGGGGTGCCCACTATTGGTGGGCGTACATTTAAGCTCTTCATGATTGGCTGATGCTGAGATCATCCTTCCAATAGCAGCTAGCTTAAGGGCTGCGACTAGACTCATAGAATCTGGGGTTACAATACGTAACCAACGTTGTTGGTTTAGCGTCCAGGAAACAGCAGGGAACGCCTCGACTAGTAGCTAACCTTTAGCATTAGCAACTCCATCCCACAGCAGAACTCCTCCAAGCTACTGTTTTTTGTGGGGATAAAACATCAACGTTGCAAAGCAGAGTCAGTGGTGATAGCTAATCAGAGGTAAGATGTCTGAACATCAGGAAATCCTACCATCTGCTCTCACTTTCTCCTCCAGCTCACTCCTCAAACAGGAGCATCTGAACTTTATTCACCCGGAGAGAAACTTACAAGGCATTCATTCATTCATACTAGAGACCCCTGCAAATGTATTGAACGTGTGATTGAACTTGATCTTTAAGATTATTTGGAAATGGCAAAAATTGGTATTGGAACTAGAAAAACACCATAAAAAATTGTCAAGCAAAGCTTTGCTATTTTTGCTCAGTTAGATACAATTTTTTTATTAAAATGACATTTAAGTAAATAGTTACTAAAGGAACAAAATCCTTGTTGTTATTTTTATAAGCTCTTGTACTAAGGTTCAGCCAGTCCAGAGTCTTTCTGGTTTTCGGTTTTGTTTAATTCTAACATTGACGCACGCCTCTTGATGTAAAGGTCAGCTCTCAGCTTTGACAAACCGGAGTGGCCGCTTTTAATCATGGCAGTTCAGGTTCAGTCAGAGTGCAATCTGGTCCTGCAGAGATTAAAGACGCTGTTCCTGCAGTCATACTGTGGCTACTTTACAAATGCTTTACACTCTCAAGCACCCCATCAACAGACCAATCACCAAAACAGTAATGACGTGTGAAGTTTTGCTCTCCAGCTGCGCTCATGTATTATTTTATTGCTGCAGAATAATGTCAGATGAATTTTCCCCTTTTTCTTTGCACATTAAAAGCTGTCTTATTTGATGAGAGAATATTTTTAGGAGCACGTCAGCTGTGAAATTATCTTATTCAAATGAGGATTAAAACTGTAGCACAAAAATAATTCTTACTTTCGCTGACATTTCTAATTACCACTCGACTTCTTCCACTAATTTAACATTTGGATGTTAGGACCAGCAGCAATTGCAGTTCAGATTATCCCATCTCTAGTTACTTCCTTTAGCCGCTCCGGTAAGATTCCGAGGCATTCCCGGACCAGCCCACCCTTTTAACATGTCCTGGGTCAGCTGCGGGCTCTCCTCCCAGAAGGACATAACTGAAACACCTTTTCCAAGAGGCATCCAGAGCGGATCCTGTCCACATGCATAATACTTGACATTACTTTTCCCCACCTTTAATAATTCAGCAGGTAAGAATCCACACACAAACTATAAATACACTGAAGAGAAGGACTGAGGGTCAAACTAGCAAATTTGTATCACTAAAGTAATTTATTTGTCTCATTTTGAACATAAAAAGAGAATTATGCAACTGAAACTCAGAGTCCTGATCAGTACTGGAAAGTTTGGGAGTATCGTCATTTTAAGGCAACAAAATGGCGTATTTATTAATGCAAGTGCACTTGACCAAGACCTTTGAGAGCTGACTAGACATACTCAGTATGCAGCATGACATGTGTGGAAGTAATCAACAGAGATGGGAACTGTGGCATCAACAAGTCAACTCCATGCTATGATTTTGTTCTGCTCTCAGCAACTGAACAAGGTTCATTCGCTGTGCTGATTGAAATCACCTGGTTTAGTTGCTGAACTGAAGAAAAACATGGCATACAGATGATTTGCCGATCCCACAATTCCCCATCTTTGGTAATCAATATCCTGAAGGAAGTGATATTTGCTGCTTACAGGTCACAAAATGCAAATGAATGGGAAATCTATCTATATTTACCACTTATTTTTGTGTAATTGCAGAGTTGTTTAGTTTTAGGAGATATGCGATACTATAACCGTTATTCTCTCCTAGACGCATCCCTACATGCTGAAAGCTATGATTAAAAATAATCATTGGACTTCTGAAATATTGTCATCTGTTGGTGTAATCATCAGTTTCAGACCTTTCAGACCTCCAAACAGAAACTCTGATCAACTTTAAACTGACACACAGTAACTAGTGAGTGTCCATTCTGGGTTTTGTGGCAGAGGGGATGTAGAATTAGAAATAGCATTGGAATTACAGTAGATGGTACTCTTTGTTGATTTGGCCCAGGTGATGGCTTGTAATTAGGATCAATCTTATTTTCTGGGGTTCGTGGCAACGGTTGTGCAGGAAGGATGTTTCATTGTCCAAAACTATCATTGCCATTGAGATATAATCGTATTCTTGGTTGATTAAGTCACAAAAAAAAGCTAGTAATTAGGATTAAATGGATTACCTGGGTTTGTGTGGCCATTGTACCAGAATTAGATTTGCCATTAGGATTATCATGATTTGGTTGATTTTGGTTAAGGGAGTGGTAGTTCAGCTAGTTTTCTCTGTTTCATGGTGGTCATTTTGGGCTTTGGATCTTTTGTGAATTAATCCAAACACATGTCTGCAAACATCAAGGTCATGAGAATAGTGACCTTTTTAATGTTGGTCAGGCCTGGGTTTTAATTTTGAAATTGTCAGATAAACCAAGACTAGAAATCTAGAAAGACAGGAGCCAAAGCAAAAAGATTTGGCTCTGCATGTCAGTCCAGCTACGTTCCATAGGAGCCTCAGTAGGTCTGCCATTGCCCTAAGCAGTATTGTGTTATGCCAAACACAGCGCTCTAATGGTTTAGTGGGATGGATCATGCGATGGAGCAAAACAACTAAGATGGCAGTGACTTGTTTGAAATAGTTTAGAACGATTGCACTAATGGACTATTTAGACTTGGGCTTTTCTTAAAGTCAAGAGCAGATAAAGGTAAAGGTATAAAGGAAGCATTTGTGTCTTCTTTGACGGTGCATGGTGGACTGCCCCATTGACTTACATACATAGTGGTGAGTACATCATGTTGTTCGTTGTCCAATAGAATGACAGTTTGAAAGACAACCGAAGATTCTGCCCCACAACTGAGCTCTGTCTAAGGTCAAACTATATTTTTATAAATATAGGATGGCTTACCAGGCTAAGACAAAACAAGAGAGACCGCAGACCCAGTGACAAAAAATAATCACAGATAAAAACATCAACATTGCAAAGCAAACTGTGTCAGTGCGTTCGTTGCTGTTAGCCAATCAGAGACGAAATGTCCAAATTGTAGGTAATAAGACTCAGTCCTGTCAGCTGAAGCCGCTTCTCCTCCAGCTTCTCTTGTGCTGAAACAGGTGCTTCTGAACTTTATTTGCCCTGAGCACAACAAGGCGTGCATTCCTACTAGAGACCACTGCAGATGTATTGATTAAACAAGTGTTCAATCTCTTCAATTTTGTCTTTCAGTGACTTTTGCATGGCAGGCATCAATGTGCAACAGTATGAAACACCCTAAAGCAGCTGCCTTTTCTGATTACAATATTATTCAGTTGAACTAATTTACATTCCTGTGTCTGTGCTGCACAAATCAGGCTGAAAGCTAAAAACTCTTTAGTGCAAATGTGTTGTTACTTTTGCCCCTGTTAAAGGCAGAAAAGGTGATGTTGGCACTCACCAACCAAGTATTCTCAGTGAGAAGTCACCTGCAACACCTAGCTTTAAACAAGATGACTTCACGAGAAGCTGAACCTTTGAACTTTACCATTTTGTAGTCGATTCCACGTCTGTTTAATAAAACAGAGTTGAGAAGCTGTAAAACATCCTAACAGTGTTATTGAATCATTTTTACTGATGTCTGTTTGGGTCTTGAGAAGATATCATTAAATAGCTGAAAAACATATTTTAGTAAACCAAATTTATGAGGTATTAAAATGTTTACAGGCACACTTGGCAGCCTGATTGATGTTGTGTAATTGAAAGGAAAAGAACAGCGCGAGACACAGCTTCACACTCGTAAATCATAGAAAATCCAGGGCCGCTCATCCAGAACACTTTGAAGCTGAGAGTTGTATTTGGACTGTGTTAGTCGTAATTGCACTGAAGCTTTTTTTTCCTCCCCTTTCTTTGTTGCCAGAGTCAAACTTTCTGAAAATAGAAACGCAGCCCAACATGGCACTGCATGCAAATGTGAGAGCAGAGGATGTCTCCCTGAGGTGCTGCATTGTTTGTTTTTGTCCTGCAGTCATGAGTGTATTATGTATAAATTTACCTCTGCAGAAATGATCATAGCAACACAAAACGCCTCCAGCTGCAAGGTTACATACACAAATGTCGAGAAGTAAATATGTTTGCTTTTAATTTGTTTGAGGGGTTTACGGGAGGTGAGAGACCCAGTAAAAGTCCTCGGGCAGATTTGAAGTGGACTTTGAGGTACATGGTTGGCATGTTAATGCCCAGGCTCACACCGGAGTTTAGCTACCCACTGAGGAGCTTGCCTAAGGATCACAAACCTTCTGTGACTCCTCTGCATGCATTTTCATTGCCTTCAGGTTCGTGAAGTCATCCAGTACGTGGTCAGAAGCACAAATTACAGACTTCCCTCACAGCTGATCTGCGATGCTTCAAAAAAGTGTATGTGCCAGGTCTTCCTTCAAACTGAAGGTATTGATTACAGGAAACCCTTAATACGTTTGTTTTTCCATCTAATAAATGCTGTTATAGATTTATTTTGACAAGAAAATTGTTTACCAACTGGCAAGGGAACAAGTTGTAAACATGGTAGAATCACCGTCTCTGACCTTATAAAGTTTATTAGACACCCACCAACATGAGCAACATTAGCATTTCAAATGACTTCCTCTAAGAGGTCAGATATTTGTTCTGCAGCGTGTGGAGCATTGCAGCTACACATGAAAACATATGAAATCTAGCTGAATGATCAATGGAGATTTAATATATTTTAGATTTAATTTGACCCAATTTAACCCCTAATTTATATACATCACACACAGTAAAGCATATGCCTGTAAATAAGTAAAATCAATAAAAAATTGCAGGAAAAACATGGTTTCAGTGCTGACTAAAATGGTTGACTGACGGCACAACAATATTTTTTCATTGACTTTTCCAACACATATTTGGCATTACTGGCATTAACATATTGTCAGGACTCAGGTATCTCCCGGCTGACCTTCGGACCACAACTCCCGACATGCCCCTCGTGGGGAGCTCCCAGCGTGCTCCTCGCGGGGATTCCCTCCACGTCACAGCCAAGCAAGGCTATATATGGAAGACGTCGTGACCGGCTTCTCATCTCAGTCATCGTTTCTTCCTCACAGAGATACGACCAGAGAAATAATAAAACTGTTAAACGTCTCACCTTGTTCGTCTCCTTCATCCAGTCTGATCAGCCTGACAGGATGACTGAGATCCGAGTAGATTCGACGGAGATCGATCGTCTCCGCCACGAGAACGTGCAGCTGCGTTCCATGGTAGATCAGCTCAACACCAAGGTGAACTCCTTGTCCGACCACACCCTGCGTCTATCCACGGCTCTCACGGCTCTCCAACAACAGGCAAACGATCAGCAGCAACAGATCGCTGCACTCCAGCAGCCAACCCGCTCTGCTCCTAGGGAGGAGCCCCACTTCAGCCTGCCGGAGAGGTGGAACGGGGAGACGGGGAGCCCCGATGGTCTGCTCGCCATGCTGGACATGCAGTTCGAGTGCCAACCTGGACGCTACCCATCTGCGCGCTCCCGAGTGGCGCATCTCACCTCCCTGCTCTCCGGACGCGCCGCGGAGTGGGCTGCTGCGCTTTATAATTCCAAATCCCCTGCCTGCAACGACTATGCTGCGTTTGTGTCCGCTCTCCGGAAGACCTTTGTTCCCCCCAGCAGCGAAGTGGGAGCAGAGACACGCCTTCTAAAACTCCGCCAGCGAGAATGCTCGGTGTGCGCTTATGCGTCGGAGTTTCGCACCATCTCCGCCAAGCTGCAGTGGAATGACTCCGCTCTGCGGGCCGCCTTCCTGGAGGGGCTGGCACCCTACATCCGTGATGAGTTGGCGGGAAGGGAGCTGCCTCAGACCCTGGATGAGGTGGTTGATCTGGCGCTGCGCATCGACCAGCGGGTTCTGGTTCGACCCAAGTTATCCACGCGTCCACCCAGGACGCCGGTGCCTCGCCCTCGTTCACCCACGCCAGCTCCTGTACCCATGCTGGCGGAGGAGCCCATGCAGCTCGGCCACCTTCCCCCCGAGGAGAGACAACGACGGTGGCGCGAGGGCCTCTGTGCCTACTGTGGCTCTCCCGACCACCGACGCCTGGACTGCCCGCTACGATCGGGAAACGGGGGCCCCACTGAGTATTGGGGTCGCTCAGTCTGGGTCTTCTTCTACCCCTGTCGCTACTAACCGTCTCCTTATTCCTGTCACCCTCCTCCATGGTGAGGCCTCACTCCACGTAAACGCATTGGTGGACTCGGGGGGCCGCGGACAATTTCATGGACCTAGATCTGGCAAAACGCCTACGGATCCCCCTACAACCCCTGGAGAGAGTTATACCAGTGACCTCGGTGGACGGTAGGCCTCTCCAACCCTACCCAGTCCGAGACCGAACCCAGTCACTCCGTATGATCACCCAAGGCCACCAGGAGACCCTCCATTTCCTGGTCATTTCTGCTCCCTCTTCTCCTCTAATCCTGGGGTTCCCCTGGCTCCGTCTCCACGACCCTCATATTTCCTGGTCCCAGAACCGCCTGCTGGGCTGGGGGACCTCGTGCCAGACCCACCTCGTTCCTCCTCCATCCTCGGCGGGTCTTCCGGACGGGGGCCCCGGCTCCACACCGCCCCACCTGCCGCTGCCCTATCGGGACCTGGCCGCGGTGTTCGACAAGCGGCGCGCCACCTCCCTGCCACCTCACCGGCCATATGATATGGAGATCAAGCTGCTACCCGGAACCAGTCCTCCCCACGGGCGTCTTTTCTCTCTCGTGCCTCCCGAGACCAAAGCGATGGAAGAATACATCGCCCAGGCCCTCCAGCAGGGGTTCATCCGACCCTCCTCCTCTCCGGGTGCCGCTGGCTTCTTCTTCATGAAGAAAAAGGAAGGCGATCTTCGCCCCTGCATAGACTATCGGGGTCTGAACAAGATCACGGTCAAGGACCGCCATCCTCTGCCGCTCCTCACTACCGCTCTGGATGCCATCTCCCAGGCACGGATCTTTACGAAACTGGATCTCCGGAGCGCCTACAATCTGGTCCGTATAAAGGCCGGGGATGAGTGGAAGACCGCGTTCATAACACCCACCGGCCACTGGGAGTACCTGGTTATGCCCTTCGGACTATGCAATAGCCCTGCTGTCTTCCAACGTCTCATTAATGATGTCCTCCGCGACATGCTGGGACGGTGGGTGTTCGCCTATCTGGACGATATACTGATCTACTCCAAATCCGAGGCCGAACACATCCATCATGTTCGCGCCGTCCTGACCCGGCTCCTGGACCACAACCTGTACTGTAAACCCAAGAAATGCTCCTTCCATCAGCAGTCCATATCCTTCCTGGGCTACATGATCTCAGACGAAGGGATAACCATGGACCCTCAGAAAATCCAGGCGGTGAAGGACTGGCCCTTGCCAACCAGCCTGAAACAACTGCAGAGTTTTCTGGGTTTCTGCAACTTTTACCGCCGTTTTATAAAGAACTATAGCACCCTCGTAGCCCCTCTCACCTCTCTCACTCGACCAGGCTCCCCTGGCCAGCTGTTTCATCTAACTCCCGACGCCATTCGGGCCTTCCGCCACCTGGTCACCCGCTTTACCTCGGCCCCGATCCTCCGCCACCCAGATCCTGCAGTTCCCTTTGTGGTCGAGGTCGACGCCTCTGACGTCGGCGCCGGCGCCATCCTGTCTCAAGGCGGGCCCGACGACAGGCTCCATCCCTGCGCCTACTTCTCCAGGAAGTTTTCCACCACCCAGCAGAAGTACGGTGTGGGCGACCGTGAGTTACTGGCCATAAAATGGGCATTGGAGGAATGGAGGCAGTGGCTTCTGGGCACCACTCGGCCTTTCACGATCTGGACTGACCATCAGAACCTGACCCACATTAAATCTGCCAAGCAGCTTAACCCTCGCCAGGCTCGCTGGGCCCTCTTCTTTGAACCCTACGACTTCCATCTCGCCTACCGCCCGGGAGCCAAGAACCAGAAGGCGGACGCCCTCTCCCGCCAATTCACCCACTCCACGCCCTCGTCCGAGCCAGCGCCAATCCTCCCGGAACACCGCTTCCTGGGCCAACTGAGGTGGCCGTTGGAGGAAGCTATCCAGAACGCCCTCCGGGACGACCCCGCGCCTCCAGAGACCCCCGCGGGTCGCCTCTATGTCCCCACAGCCTGTCGCAGCGAGGCGTTGTCCTGGGCCCACTCATCACGCCTGTCTGGCCACGCTGGTTTCTCCAGAACTCTTAAATTCCTCCAGCGAGCCCTCTGGTGGCCAGGCATGGCGAGGGATGTGAAAGAATACACCAGCGCCTGTGACGTCTGTGCCCGCTCCAAGAACCCCAACCAGGCCTTGGCTGGTGCCCTCCGACCTCTTCCGGTGCCCAGCCGCCCCTGGTCCCACGTGGGGCTGGACTTCGTCACGGGTCTCCCGCCGGTCAATAACCTCAACACTGTCATGACGGTTACGGACCGCTTTTCCAAGTCTGTCCATTTCATCGCCCTTCCGGGTCTCCCCTCAGCCCAACGCACAGCGGAACTGTTCCTGGAGAACGTGGTGCGCCTCCACGGGTTCCCAGTCGACGTGGTCTCGGATCGGGGGCCCCAGTTCACGGCCCGGTTCTGGAAAGCTTTCTGTCGGCTGATGGGAGCATCGGTCAGTCTATCTTCAGGCTACCACCCGCAGACCAATGGCCAGATGGAGCGGGCTAACCAACAGCTGGGTCGGTACTAGAGCTGAGGAAAATAATCAAATAATCGATGCATCGGGATGCGGACATAAACGATTCTGCATCGTAGAAGAGTACGCCATAATTGATTATAGTGGAATGTAGTTTTGTTTTTTTAACGGCAGTACCAGCGCTGCATCCAAATCTGTCAGAGTGAGCGTCCTCCACATTTACCTCCGCCTTAATGTGGTACTGCAGGGCTGAGCCTAGAGTTGTAACCTGAGACTGAACCGGAACCAAATCAGCCCGACCGGTTCTGTTGGATTTGGGCCGTGAATTAAGTTAATTGAGCGGGTTGTCGTGCGGCGCGCTCCGCTCGCTCGATCAGCGACTGAGAGAGAGAGAGAGACTGTCTGCTCACACAAGAGAGACGATCGGAGGACGCTCCTCCAAACCGATGCTCCAAACACGCGTTATTTTCCTAATTTAATTATTATTTCTCCTGGAAGCGCTCAGTCAGACTGCTTGTTGTCAGTAGCGGTTTTAGGCACGGGCAGACAGGGCAGTTGCCCGGGGCGGCATTTTTTCATGACACAAAAGGGGCGCACAAGCGCGGAGTAAAAAAAAAAAAAAAAGGAAATCTGCGCCGCACCGAGGTTTTCTATTATCTGTCATATGACAGTGTCTGGATTGGAAACAGCAAGTTGGCGCCCCCTGCAGCTGCAGGCGCTCCTGCTGACTGAGAACGTTCACGTGCTCCGTGTGTGTATGAAGAACAGGAAGGGGAGGGGTGCGGCGGGGGAATTCACCTCTGCGTCTTTCCCAAATGAATGAGCGTGCAGGGGCTGAATCAACTGTATTAACGTGGCTAAAGTCAATCACATCTTAACGTTCTTCCATATTTCATTCATAATATCATAAACACAGGCCTATCATTCTTTCAGGTTTCTCTGAATTGTGTGAAATGGCCGAATAAAAAAAGGAAAAACAAAAACGATTTTGTGGTCACCCCCCCCCCATCAAGGTCAAATTGTTTAGTCCTGACTAAACGAAACTTACTGAGTCAGGAGCCAAACAGAAGAGATGAACATAAAAAGGCTAAAACCACCAGGTGCCCCATTCAGGGGGGAAAAAAAGAAAAAAGAGGAGAAAGATAAAGGTATGTAGCTCTCATGATGCATGTTTTCAATTTTTTGAACCAGTTAACTGGGATTTTAACGGGTAAATGCGGTCACTTAATTGCTAACAGACCTAATAGGGCTGAAATATTGAAACAAATATTCAAATGGTTCGAAAAAAGTCCTTGAATCGTTTTTTACTGATTCAAACTAGGATTTGTTAAATGCTCACTGCAGCCTGTGGCCTGCCTGAACAACAACAAACACATGCTTATCATGTTCACATAATAATAAATAAAACAACTCTACAAGCAGAAGAAAACACCCCAGTCACCACTAACTATCCTGTTTATTTATTGCAGATGACTGCACTGATTATTTTTTACATGATTTGTTCTGTAAAAGTTGGCTTTTTTGGTAGTCTACAGTTTGTTATGTCAGTTTAAATTACAATTTCAGAGGCAATTCTAAAATATTATGGATCATGAGATCTATTGGAGATCTACCCCAACTTTTGGACTGCTCTGCCAGTCACTGTGGCTCAAGCTGAGAGGAGCTTTTCAAAACTTGATCAAGTCATACCTGAGGTCAACTTTGTTTCAGGGGCGGCTCACTCACCTGGCTCTGATTAGTATCAATCACTCAGTAGGGGAGCAGATTTCATATGATGACATTATTGATGACGTTGCATCAAGGTTAGGTTTTAATTTTAGTTTGTGTTTTCTGTTCTAAGTGCAATGCTGTAGTGATTATCTTTAGTTTGTTATGTGTGAAATATTTTTGCTATTTAGAATATTATCTATTATGTTCATATATTCTTAATATTTAGTTATTGTTTGTTTTTGTATATTTGATTCTATATATTTTGATACAGTATATAATGTATAGTGCTTTACATTCTGACAACTTCATAGTAATTAATGTAAATATGTGCAACTTAGAAAAATGAATGTTCAATAGTCGTTCTAATAAAACATGCCTGTTTGTAGGAAACATGCGTGTGTTCATGAAGGTGGGGTGGTGTGGTGTGGTGGTGGTGGTGGTGGGGGGTGGTTGGGGGGGGGGGGGGGGGGGGCTCAAAGGGGGCCTCGCCCGGGGAGTAATTCGATGTAGAACCGCCACTGCTTGTTGTAATGTAGGGAGATCCGGTCTTGGGGAGGGGGCGGGGTCAATGACGGCGGCTGCAGCGTGATCGTCTGTCTCTTTTATTTAGGGACACGGAGAAATTAAAAGGAGAGCGAAATAGAAGATAGAAGTTCTTGTTCCACTTTATTCTTTTGTTTCATGAAGATAAACTGATGTTAAATTCAGCTTAAAGAGAAGCTGGGAGGAAGCTTTGGTCCATTTTAGGTCACAGGAGACTTGTCTCCTATCTGCTCCTCCAGAGACAGCATGGACATGGTGAGGGTCACACAGGACAGGTTAGTGGAAAGGTTTGTAGTTAGCTGGTTAGTGAAAGAGATCCATCAGCTGGGTAATTTAATCCTAATCCAGCCCACAGCCTTCTGCTGGTGTTGTCAGTAAGAATAAAACACATCTTAAATATTATTGGACGTTTAGAATTTGTTTTATGTTTTATTGTTTTCTGCATCAAACAGAACTTGATTCATTCTCCAACATTTCAGAAACGAACCGCTGGGTTCAAATGAAATTAAGTCAAACATTTCATTTGATGTTATTTCTGACACCCTTCAACTGTGGCATAAATATTTGACTCTAGAGATGCTCGGAGACATTAAACACTCATATATGAACCCATTATGGATTGTATTATTACATTATGTGTCCTGTAGGTTTTCAGTACTTTTTTTATATCTTGTGAGTTTTTGCAAAGCGTGTTTTTCTCAGCCTGAGGAGTGGTGTTGAACGAGGAAACAGATTGTTTTACTTTGTTAAATCTTCTTAAATGTTTAAAATGTTTGCCCTAACCTGTTAATGGAGAGCCTTTGAGGGATGGCAGGTTGTGTCACTTACGTTTTTGATTAAAAAAAATAAAAAGCAATTATCTGACATCTTCTATTTATCGATGAAAACAAATCAATATAAAATAATCGTGATGCATTGGGATGCATCGGGATATCGAATCGAATTGAATCGTTGACCCAATAATCGTAATCGAATCGAATCGGGAGACAAGTGAAGATTCACACCTCTAGTCGGTACCTTCGTTGTTTTGTCTCGGCTCAACCCTCGCAGTGGCCTAAATACCTCCTCTGGGCGGAGCTGTCCCACAATCTTCACACCTCATCTGCCACTCGGCTGTCCCCTTTCGAGGTCTGCTATGCCTTCCAGCCCCCGGTCTTTGCCCACCAAGAACCCGAGGTCGCCGTTCCGGCAGCGGAAGCCATGGTGAGACGCTGCAAGAGCGCCTGGATCAAAGCACGAGCCTCCATAACCAGAGCTAACACCAGCTATGCTCACCAGCATCTCCGTCGACACCGTCCTGGTCCCTCCTATGCTCCTGGGGACAAGGTCTGGGTGTCCACGGCTGACCTTCGGGTCCGTGCCGGGTCCAAGAAACTCGCCCCTCGGTTCCTCGGCCCATACCCCATCCAAAGGGTCATCAACCCGGTCACGTACCGGTTGCGGCTGCCGGCTACTCTCCGCATCCATCCCACCTTCCATACCTCCCGGCTCAAGCCCTACGTGGAGTCCTCCCTTCTCCCGCCTCCGGCTCCGGCGCCGCCTCCTGCCCGCTTCCTCGACGGTGAGCCTATCTACACCGTCCGGCGCATCCTGGACGCTCGCCGCAGGGTTCGGGCTGGCAGTACCTGGTGGACTGGAAGGACTATGGCCCCGAGGAACGCTCCTGGGAGCCGGCTCGGTCCATCCTGGACCCTTCCCTGATCTCTGACTTCTGGGTCCGCCGGGGTCGCGCTGGGACTTCTGGAGCCGTCCCTGGACTGGGGGGTCCTGTCAGGACTCAGGTATCTCCCGGCTGACCTTCGGACCACAACTCCCGACATGCCCCTCGTGGGGAGCTCCCAGCGTGCTCCTCGCGGGGATTCCCTCCACGTCACAGCCAAGCAAGGCTATATATGGAAGACGCCGTGACCGGCTTCTCATCTCAGTCATCGTTTCTTCCTCACAGAGATACGACCAGAGAAATAATAAAACTGTTAAACGTCTCACCTTGTTCGTCTCCTTCATCCAGTCTGATCAGCCTGACACATATTAGAAAAACGCAAACACCTTGTTCAGTAAATACATTTTCATCTTTTAACCTAATTTAGCTCAAAGTGAATCTAAAAATCAAAGGACATTTTAATATTTATGTATCTTTTTGGCCCAAAAAGAATCACTTTGTAGCTCTGGGAGTGCTTGTTTTTTCTGGTTAAATAGGTATGTTTAT
Organism: Nothobranchius furzeri; assembly: GCF_043380555.1. NCBI lineage: Eukaryota > Metazoa > Chordata > Actinopteri > Cyprinodontiformes > Nothobranchiidae > Nothobranchius > Nothobranchius furzeri. Next base: position 47,460,561 of record NC_091753.1, read on the forward strand.
TATTAAGACACAGGAACTAAATAAGCAAATGGTCAACCAAAAGGACCAAGGGTTACAGGTGATATGATTTTCACCTGGACCATAAATGCTTTAAAGAGGACACATTATGCAATACTCTCCATTTTTGTGCTCTTTTGTGCTGCCATTAAAGAAAGTGACAGAGCCCTGAAACGGCTCATTCTAGGAGCTACTGAAAATGTCAAGAATAAAACTGCTGATCATACAACTATTACAACCTAAGAAAAAGTCAAAATATCACTCTTTTTTTAACACCTCTCAGCCTCAGTTTGTGGTATTCTTATTACTATTAAACAGAAGTTTAAAGGTTGAACATGGAGCACGAACACCAAAGTGGCATCTAGTGTGTGGAGATTGTAGTTGCAACAAGGTTTCCAGCCATCGGGATACCGGTTTCTCTGCCGATACGTGAAATGATTTATTTGGGTCCATCTGTTGTAGGCTTCACATAAACTTACTCTGGTTTAAGATCTTTTACCTCTTTTGAGCTCAGAAGCAGCTGCTTGACTTTCCGAATCAGCAATTTTCCACAAGGCCAGCCTTGCTGTGTCAAGCGGACGAGTAGCCCCTGGCTGCCTCCCGGAAATCGGGGCGGGGCTAAATGTGGGCGGGATCAAATGTTTATAGGTGGGCGGAGACAACTATTTGACTCCTGCTCCTCTTCAATGGAACTGGGAAACCACGAGTAGCCCCTGAGTTAAGGATTAAAAAGCCCTAAAACCCCACAAAACCCATGTAAAGCACAACACTGGTAATCAAATTACTTGTTTGCTGGATGTCATGATAATTTTAAAGAAAGGGCAGATAATTAAGTTAAATGAAACAGGCGCCATTTTTGATCCAATCTGTTTTGATATTTTTATTCTTTTTCCTACTTTTGTGCATGGTATGTGTATTTATAGCACATAGGTATTTGTGTCTTTTAGCTATACTTTTGGTACCTATATAAAAGGTTCAAGCATTTGATAGACTATCCTTTGAACCTGTCAAAACCATTTTAATAGCTTATTTTATCAATGCTGCCTTTATTTTAATAGTCATTTCCCAAGTGAGTGTAAAACAGTAGTAGTAGACAGACACGGGTAAATTTGTTGTACACTCAGTTATATCAGCTACATTAAGAGGACCAGAGGCTTAAATTGTGCTGATACTTCTTAAAACACGCTAGGGTTTAAGGCGGGGTGATGAGACATTGTGTGAGACACCCAAGAATGCAGACTAAATTCTTCAAAAAGGTAAATTTAATAGAGCAAACAACAGCCAACACAGGAATAAAAAAAGTACAAACAAATGAACCAAAAAGCACACAAAAAAGAGAACCTACAAAAAACTATGTAAGGAGGAAACAGAATGCAAAAACTGAGTTTGACACCGCTGTACTATGGCATTTCAAAGCCAGAAAACACCTTCATCTTCCTTTTGTCCACAATTTCTTTGCAGAACTCCTCATAGTCTGACTGAAAACTAAACATGAACAGGAACGGTTCCCTGCAATCATTCATCTCCTCTTCATCCAGGCCATCACAGAAGCATTCAATTCAATTCATTTCAATTCAAAAATACTTTATTAATCCCAGAGGGAAATTGTTTGCTGTATTAGCTCATAATAATAATAATAATAAAGTCATCAAAGAGTTATTGTATATTACAATGGCTGTTGGCAGGAAGGATCTCCAGTAGCGGTCAGTGTTGCAGCCAAACTGAAGAAGCCTCTGACTGAAGACACTCTTCCGTTGTCGGACAGTCTTGTGAAGAGAATGCTCAGGGTTGTCCATCATTTTCTTGATTCTCTGGAGAATCCTTCTTTGCATTATCTCCTCCAGCGGTTCCACAGTCGTCCCCAGAACAGAACCAGCCTTTTTTGTTAGGCTGTTGAGCCTTTTCAGGTCCCTGCTTCTGATGCTGCTACCCCAACAGACGATGGCTGAAGAGATTACACTCTCAACAACAGACTTGTAGAAGATCTGCAGCATCTTGCTACGGACATTGAAGGACCGAAGCGTCCTCAAGAAGTGCAGTCTGCTGTGTCCCTTCTTGTAAACGGCTTCGCATAACCTCTCCACTGCCCTCCGGCAAGCTTCCCTGTCCATGGTGATGACCTGGGGAAGGGAAATGTTTCCTTTGAAGTACCTTGTGGTACACCACCTTGCTGCCTCAAAGGTGTCCTCAAGCAGAGAATTCTCCTAATCAAAAATAGACAATATCAAAATGACTGCTGTCATGAGATTAAAACATATTTTACATTAATTATGTATGATCTGTAATTAATCTGTAATTAATTTTCCCTGCTTCAGCACAGCTGATTTCAATTGATGGCTGATGAACAAGCTTTTGCTTCACTGCAATCATCTCAATCACAGAAACTCCAAAAACATGCAGGGCAGTGTGCCTTGAGTACCAGGGTTGAAAAACACTCCTCTAATTATTATGTTATGAATGACACCTTTTTAAGTCTGCTTAAGTCACATCATTTACTAATTAGTTGCTAGTTAGGAAAATTGGCTTTACACCATTCTTTCCGTATTCTACATTTAGCATGTAACAACGATTAAAAAACAAAACTAACATATTTTCCCTATGTAATGTATAGTATTTCTCCCTCAACAGTAGATTGTGCCAGATATTAATATTGTTCTAAAACTTGATAAAGGAGCTTTAAGTCAAGGTTCATATAATTACACATATCAGATTAGCACTCTAACCATAATAATAAAGCCCATCAGGTGTAGAACCCAGATACGAACATAAAAAGCTAAAAAAAAAACTAACATTTCCCCCTGTAAAATATATTTTCCACCAAAAAGTAATCATGACCACACAACATATCTCCCCAAAGCTATAAAAGTGTTCCTACAGGTTTCTTCAACTTAAATTTAAGTCTGTTTAAGATCTTTCTAAAGCCATATAGAAAATTAATACCTATTTCACGGCACTGTCAGCAAAAATAAATAAATAAATAAATAAATAAATAAAATAAAATTATTGAACTAGTTTTCATTTATTTATCTATATATCTTTACCAATATATTTTGACAAAACACTGGGTGGGCACTTGGTAGAAGATCGGTTATATTTTTAAACAAATGGTAAAAAATATAACCTGATCTATCTGGTTTGACATTAGAACCTTAACAATAATTTTTGTTGCCTATATTTTAGTTTAATTTTAAGAAGGTTTTTGTTTATTGTTAATTTTTTTACCCTAAGCAGTATTGCTATTGTATAAAAGCAACAGTGCAAACAGTAAAGACACAAAATTGAAATAAATGTCTAAAAATAGCCTTTATTAATACTAAACGTTCGCCCCAACATTAGTCCTCGATATTGTTAAAACGGAGAAAGAAAAAACCTAGCTTACCTCCATTTTGGCAGCTACTTCCCTCTGTCCCGGCTACAGCATAGCACACACACAGCATAGCGGTTTCCCGGTTCCATTGAGAGAGGAGCAGGAGTCAAATAGTTGTCTCCGCCCACCTATAAACGTTTGATCCCACCCACATTTAGCTCCCCCCCGATCTCCGGGACGCAGTCAGGGGTAGTTGAAGCGGACTGTTTGGCCTACCGCAATGGTGCCCTCTATTGGTGGTAGAAGTAAACATAAAGCCAGTGTTGTGCCCATCAAATAAAAATTTGATTTTAAAAGATTAAAATATAGCTTTTAAATGAAAACTGTACCTTCATTCTGCTACACCTCTAAATGCCTCAGGGAGGTTTTATAAAAAAATAAACAAACAAAAAAAAATAATTGTAACGTCCAGCATTGGTCAGTTTAGGACAGTCTGACCTTTCAACATCTATTCAACATCTGGTCAGAAAGGAGCACAACACTGCATGTGTTCCCTTTAAATGAGCCAGCCTTCATACCAGCTTGGACTCACTGACTGCAAGTCTGAAAGATAAACAATAACGTTCTTTCCCAAGTAGGGTTGTCACGGTATGAAAATTTAACCTCACGGTTATTGTGACCAAAATTATCACGGTTTTCGGTATTATCGCGGTATTTTTTAAACGGTGTTGCATATGTTCAGAAAGCATTGATAGTCCTGTTCTACACAAACTGAAATAGTTCTGAAAAGGTTTAACAGTGTTTATTAAACCTAAAATAACACAAAGCCTTAGCAAAAGTGCAACTTTTCACAAGTAAAGGAACAAATAGCTTATTTTTCTGGAACATGTTACAGTAGTCAGTGCAGGTTTAAATTATACAAATCCAAACATTCAAAACATAAACAATATGTAAACAAATCAAAGAAACACCACTTGTTTTCTCATATACTTGTTTTCTTCATTATCAAAATGAAAATCTAAAACTCCAGTCCACACTTGACTTGAGCACTGTACAAGTCAACCTTAAAAAATATGTATTTAAAACAAATAGCCACTTTAAACAAATTACTAAAATAACTACTACACTATGTAATCAAATCCAAATGTTCAAGTATAAATGGCATTGAATAAGTAAACAAATCAATGACAAGGAACTAATTGTATATTTCTCTTCATCATCAACAAATAAGATGTTTCATCAGCAACAGGGTGTCCGTGACACGGATTAAATGCTGCCAGAGGACGCTGCGGCTGCAGTATATAGTGACTCGTTGCATTCTCCCTCAACCAAAAGTCCTCACGGCATGCATTTAAGCTAAAATGCTAATGTTAACTTACCTTGCACTGGCTGTAGAGACGTGGGTGATGGTCACGCAGATGTGCCATGAGATTTGAAGTGTTGCTGCCTTCTGCAGACACTTGTTTCCTGCACGTTCTGCAAACGGGATAGCAGTCTTCTATTAACTGTCCCTCAGCATTTTTCAGAAATCCAAAATATGCCCATACTTCCGATTTAGTCTTCTTTGAGGGCTGTTGGATGTCCTGGGCGCTGCCGTCTCCTCCTTCGGCCATTATTTCAGCTTCAAAGTTTTGGTGCCGTTGCAAATTAAAAAGTGCGTGTGCGCACCGCTGGAACTTCAGCTGAAGCGACGGTGGCTGGTAAGGGTCATCGCGCCGAAACCGCGGCCACGGTAAACCCACCGAGATAATATAGTTTTTTAAAAACTGGACGGTTATTTTTACTGTCAACTTTTTTACCGGGGTTTACCGCTATACCGGTTACCGTGACAACCCTATTCCCAAGGTCCCATCTGTCTGCCTCCACAGAAGGAAGAACTCCAGCTCGAATCAATTGCTAAATTCAAGAATGATTTCCGAAATCAATATGAACTTCTTCCATGACTTATAATCTAGATAATCATTAAATAAACATTTGTTTATTACTACTTATAATCATTATAGTATAATGAAATGCTTCATTAATCTGTGCCCACTGAATGGATGTTATGTTATGTTATGTTTGTCTACTAGAACCTGCCATGTGTTCAACATGTTTAGACGACGAGGTCCTCACACCTGCACTCACACAATAACAAGTGAGGTTAAGTTAAACCCTGACACACAAATTAAACCAGTCAGAGCATCCTGTATCAAGAAGGCGTGTTTCTGAGTTGTCTTGGTAACATCTCTCAAACTTGTCAGCCTCTGATTGGCTGTGCAAGTCAAAACATCAAAACCTTAAAACTGGATCATCCTGAGTGATTCAACAGTTCTAGAGAATCGCTCAGACCAGCCACCTGTAGCAAAACCTGTTTAACCATCAAAGATTTTGACACGTCATCAAAACCTTTTTGCACCTGCAAAGCTGATGAGCAAACAGTTCCTGCAGAAACAAATCTGATATTGTTAGACTCCTTAAGAGTCCGCCAGACGCACGGTTCCATCCAGCTGTTGTGACCCGAGACATCTCTGGACTGAAGAGTTGGTACCACGGTATTCTACAGCCCTCCGGTGCCAGAGATCAGCCGACCCCTGCGACTTTCGGATCCACCAAGAGGGTCTCTCAAAAACGGGTGAAGTAGACATGACAGATTGCGTCTGATGTTCTTCTGATGACAACAACTTTATAGCTTAGAGCAAACCAAATTCTTTTCACCAGAACTCAGCTTACTTTGATAAGGAAGTGCTGACTGACATCGCATTCACACATAGGTTCCTTCATCACGTTTAGTTACATCCAATCACAGTAAATGCTTAGTTAATTAGTCATGTTTTAAATTGTTTGTAAAATAAATTCTTACTTTTATAAATCTGTCTCTTTCTTGTAATAACACAAAGTGTGGTTGAGGAGAAAGCAAAGAACCCAGATCTTCTGATTTAAATCCTAGAATTTTCTGAATAATTACAATAAAGAACCTAGCAGGTTAATATTTTATATTTACATAAAATATTACATCTTCCTGGTCATAACAAATAAAAATCATCGATTTGCCTATGCTACGTAATAAAAAAACAAAACAAACAAACAAAAAATAAATAAATTTATATGCATATATATACATATATATATATATATATATGTATATATATATATACA